>NC_064851.1:4685624-5013124 GCF_024139225.1 Suncus etruscus
TGTTTGTCCGTTTTCTTTTGTAAAAAGAAAAACCTTTTTGCAGTGACTGTGGTGGGACTCACTGGATTCCCCGAGAGGGTTCAGTAGGTCCAGGACCCCCTCCAAAGGAACAAGGAGCCCCCCCTTCCCAGGGAGTTGGGGGGCTTATGGGTTTAGGGGGGTCCACCATCACCCCCTGAGCCATCAGATGGCCCCAAGTTGAGGGTGAGGACAGAGCTGCATTATATGCCCTGGGCAGGGTGGGCGTCTCCTGCCCCAAAGAACAGGAGCTTGGGGGAGGGGCCCCCAAAAGGCTCACACTGAGAGAATTGGGGGGTTCTCCAGGCACTGCTAACCACCCCCTCTCCTTCCCTTCCCTCAAGGCCTAGGGCCTCATCACAGTGGGTTAAGGACTATTAAGGACTGGGAGCCTGAGGGTCAGGCAAGCCCCCAGGGCAGCTCCCTCCAGTTACCTTGGGGGGTCAGGAGGGGCCGGACAAATGAGTCAGCTGGAGGTGTGGTCATGTCCCCCACCCCAGCAGCGCTGGGTGCATCGGCTCACGAACCCCCATACCCCAGCCCTCCAGCAGACCTGGGGATCCTAGGCAGAGGCTCTGGGGGACCTGGCAGTGACCTAGAGGCTATCCTGGCCTCGGGCCCTGCGTCTCCACACCCCCACCCCCAAATCACCCAGGGAGGCAGAGCCAGCTTGGGATTAAAGGGAACAGAAAAATAACATTCCCGCTTTAAAAAAAAAAAGGAACCCCAACCCCTGATAAATGCAAAATATATTCCCATCCTAGCTGCTCCTTCTCAGTTTTTGCTTTAATGTTATCTTGGTTCCCTTTTATTTATTTTATGGTATTTTTTTTCATTTAAATTGGTTTTTATTAAATGTTAAAATAATGGTACATGGGAAATCATGCATTGTCTTTTAGATTTATTGTCTATTTTTAAATTGTTTAAACCCTTTCTCTCTCTCTTATTGTTTTTCTTGGTGTTTGAATGTGTGTTCAGTGTCTTTCCCTTCTTTAGAATTTTATTATTATTATTTTTTTTTATCACATTCCCTGTTGTGGCTTCTTGATTTTTCTTTATGTGTTGTTCTTTGATGTTGATGTTTATTTATTTTTTTTTTGAAATTTCCTTATTAGGTTTTTCTCTTTTTTTGTGTGTTTTTTTTTTCCTCTTTTGTGTTTTGTTGTTGTTGTATCTGTCTTTGTATATATATATTTTTTTGCTTTTGGAAGGTTCCCCCTGGGGGGGTAGGAGGAGGAGGGGGGATGGCCGATGCCCCCCCTTACCCTCCGCCTTGCCCTCCCCAACCCTCCCCACCCCTTCCCTTCCCCCTCCCCGGGTGGGGGGCTCGGCCTGGGCCTAGACGGGGGTGGTCCGGCGGTTGGCGGTATTGAGTGAGTCCTTGTTGTCCTTCTGGATACAGTTGTGCACCTGCAGGAAGCTGTTGTCTCTGTCGGAGTTGTAGGTGGCGGTGGGCGTGGTGGCGGCCTTCAGGGGGTCCCTGCTGAGGGTGTACATGGAGATCTCGGTGGAGGGCAGGGTGTTGAAGCCCTTGATGCCCACGGGGGACGCGTCCCTGGAGTGGGAGGGCTCGGTGGAGCGCGAGCTGGAGCGGCTGCGGCGCTGGTAACGGTACCGGTAGCTGGGGATGCGGGTGATGGCCGAGGCCTGGAGGTAGTCCGTGGCACGGGCTGTGGCCCGCAGCTGTTTGTGCCGATCGATGAACATGTGTACGGCCAGCACCCCGACCATCTCGGCGATGATGAAGGACAGGGCCCCGAAGTAGAAGGACCAGCCGTAGGAGTAGCTGTTCTTCTTGGAGTCGCTCTTGGAGGGGTCTCCGGCGTTGGCGGAGATGTACACGATGATGCCAATGATGTTACTCAGACCTGGGAGGGAGGAGGAGGAAGAGAGGAGGAGGAGGAAAAGAAGGTGGGTATGAGGGGGTGGTTGGTAGCACCCCACTCTACCCCAAGGATGGGGTGGTAGGTAGGCCTTGGAAGGCTGGCTGGTGAGCACTCAGCTCAACAGGGCTCTGTCCAGGCATATGGCACACACTTGAGTAGGTATGCCATCATGGTTCCATTTGGAGAAAGCTCCAGAAGAGCAGGGTCCCAAGAAACACGCCCAGGGCTCAGAGAGGTAGGTAGCGCAGTGGGTAGGGAGGGCATTTTTGCCTGGGTTTGATTCCATATGGTACACTGGAGTCATTCCTGAGCACAAAGCCAGGAGTAACCCATGAGCATCACCAGGTGGGGCCCAGAATTTAAGAAATTAAAAAAAAATAAAGGAAATGTGAAGGAGAAAGTGACACTGATTAAATAAATAAATACACAGTTGTTTGTTTGTTTGTGTTCTTGGAGAGGGGGCTTGGATTATACCCTGTGGCACTCAGTACCCACTCATTCCTTTTGAGTCTGCTCAGAGATCGCTCTGGCAATATCCGGAGACCCTATGCCAGAGATCCAACTAGAGTTGGCCATGTGTAAGACAAGTGCCTTAATACTTGTATTATCTATGAGACCTCTCTATATTTTTGGGCGGGTGAGGGGGCACACTAAACAGTGCTCAGGACTTAATCCTGGCTTTGTGCTCAGGGATCACTCCTGGTGGGGCTCTAGGTACCATATGGGGTCAGTCACATACAAGGCAAATGCCTCATCAGCCCCCCTGGCCCCAATAACAGATCTTGTTGCTTGAGCTGCTTCCCCCTGCCTTCACTGCTGAGTGCATTTCAAGGGTTGGGGGAACCGAAATACAGAGGTTAAGTAACAGATTCGAAGGATTCAAAGCTGTGTAGGGATTCAAAATTTCAGGCACAGAAGCTTTAGATGGTTGGGGTTTACCTTTGACACATGCCCTTCATCTGGGTCTCCATATCCAGTGGGGAAGGTGGAGGGTAAGGTCTTCTGGGGATTTTCTGGATAAATAATTTTGGTGTTTGGGCCACACCTGACAGTGCTCAGGAATCAACTCCTGGCAGTGCTCAGGGGGATCATATAGAGCACTGGGGTTGGCCACATCCAAGCAAATGCCCTGCAGCAGCACTCTCTCTCTAGCCACAGGACTTTCGATTTGGGGGTCGTTGGGTCCTCCTGGCTGTGCTCAGGGCTGACTCCTGGCTCTGCCCTCAGTGATCACTCCTGGCAATACTCAAGGGATCACATGAAATGCCAGAGATAGAAAGAACCTTGGGTGGCCACATGCAAGGCAATCTGCTATATTACCTCTCTGTCCCCATTGGAGGACTGTAAGTAGCTCTTTTGCTTTTCCTGACCTGGGAAGCAATTGCAGCTTGCATGCAATGGTTGGTGCTAAGCCCTGCCTGCAGCTTCCTTGGTAGGACAGGGAGGGGAGAACATATACAAGGGAGAACCCCAGTATTCCGAGAGAAATGCGGAGTATTTGGAGCCTTCTCCTAGAGCTGGGAGGAAGATTAACCATGGAGGAAGAAACCATGGATTCTGGGACTTAGATTGTGGCCATGGTAGAAGCCCCCCAGAGGATTTCCCCACCTGCAGCGTCCTCTGGGGTAAGGCCTAGGGAAGGGGGCGCTCAGCCCCCCTGCCAGATCATCCCAGGTTCTGAGCCTCCCACACCTCTCCACCCTCACCCCTGAACCCCCACGAGGGCTGCTGTTACCTGCAGACACGAAGAAAATGCCCGCGCTTAGGATGATGTTGTGTCGAGTTTTGTAGAACTCGCTGGCTGCAATGCAGAGTCCGCCCATGAAAAGCAGGATCACGCTCAGGATGGGGAAAATGCTCGAGGCCCTCACGGCCCCTGTGGAACAAGGAGGACGAGGAGGGGGAGAGAAGAAAGCAGAGCATGAGCTTCAGGGAGTGCAGGAGGCCTGGGAGAGAGTTCCCCTAGCTTCTGGGGTTTGTAGTTGCAGGACTAGAAGGAAGAACAACGTGGGTGCCAGGCAGACAGAGAGAGAGAGAGAGAGAGAGAGAGAGAGAGAGAGAGAGAGAGAGAGAGAGAGAGAGAGAGAGAGAGAGAGAGAGAGTGAGGGGCCAGAGTCACAGCCTAAGTGCCTTGCATCTACCCCCTGGGACCTGATGTGATGTCATCTCTATCCAATCCTATGCCCCCAAACTTCCTATAACATGGAACCCCTGCTCCTGTTTTGGGGCATGAGTAGTCACATCCCCAAGTCTTTTTCCACTCTTTTTTTTGGGGGGGGGGGCACACCTGGTGGTGCTCAGGGGTTACTCCTGGCTGTCTGCTCAGAAACAGCTCCTGGCAGGCACGGGGGACCATATGGGACACCGGGATTCCAACCAACCACCTTAGGTCCTGGATCGGCTGCTTGCAAGGCAAACACCGCTGTGCTATCTCTCTGGGCCCCTTTCTTCACTCTTTTATAATATGCAAAAATTTAATCACCATGAGGTGCATAGTTAAAAAGTTAATAGTTGATTAGTTGATAGTTCAGTCATTCAATGTCCCAACACCTTTATTTCCTGGCACCCAATCCCCTGATATCCCTCTTCACCCCCAGCCTGCTTCTATGGCAGCCACTTCTCTCTATCATCCATCCATCCATCCATCCATCCATCCATCCATCCATCCATCCATCCATCCATCCATCCATCCATCCATCCATCCATCCATCCATCCATCCATCCATCCATCTATCTATCTATCTATCTATCTATCTATCTATCTATCTATCTATCTATCTATCTATCTATCTATCTATCTATCTAATCTATCCATCTCTCCTCTCATTTTTGGGCCACACCAGGGCAGCACTGCTCAGATGTTACTTCTGACTCTGTGTTTAGAATTCACTCCTGTCAGTGATTGGGAGACCCTATGATCAAATATGATTTTTTATCTTTTGGTTTTTGAGCCACACCCGGTGACACTCAGGGGTTACTCCTGGCTCTGTGCTCAGAAATCGCTCCTGGCTAGAGAGACCATATGGGATGCTGGGGGATCAAACCGCGGTCTGCCCTGGGTCAGCTGTGTGCAAGGCAAATGCCCTACCGCTGCACCACCGCTCCGGCCTATGATCAAACCCAGGTCAGCCACATGCAAGGCAAATGCTCACCCCACTGTGCTATTACTCAGGGTCCACTTCTCTCTCTCTCTCTCTCTCTCTCTCTCTCTCTCTCTCTCTCTCTCTCTCTCTCTCTCCCCCCTTCCTTCTCTCCCTCTCCTCTCTCTCTGTCTCTTTCTCTTTTCCTTTTAGGTACTGTGATTTGCAATATGTTTTCTGTTGTTGTTGTTTTTGGGCCACACCTGGCGGTGCTCAGGGGTTACTCCTGGCTGTCTGCTCAGAAATAGCTCCTGGCAGGCACGGGAAACCATATGGGACACCGGGATTCGAACCAACCACCTTAGGTCCTGGATCGGCTGCTTGCAAGGCAAACACTGCTGTGCTATCTCTCTCAATATGTTTTCTGAAGTAGTTTCATCCCTATCACTTTTGTTTTTGTTTTTGGGTTACACCTAGCAGCGCTCAGGGGTTCCTCCTGGCTCTATGCTCAGAAATGGCTCCTGGCAGGCTCAGGGGACCATATGGGATGCCGGGATTTGAACCACTGTCCTTCTGCATGCAAAGCAAATACCCTTCATGCTATCTCTCTGGCCCCCATGTCTATCACTTTTATCTCCTTTCAGCACCTAGCTCTTGTCCAGAGTGATCATTTCCAACTATCATTGTCACAGTAGTCCTTTCTCTGTCCTAACTGCACTTCTTCCCATCATTTCTATTGGATTTGGGTCTTATTCTCATACTATGGATAATTTATTTTTTATATTCCACAGATGGGTGTAATTATTCCATGCTTGTCTTTCTCACTCTGACTCATTTCCTTTTGTTTGTTTTGTTTTGTTTTTGGGGGTGGCACTCCTGGCAATGCTGAAGGGTTAACTCCTGGCTCTGCATTCAGGAATCACTCCAGGCAGTGCTCAGGGGGCCTTAGAGAGTGCCAGGGATTGAACTCCGTTGACTGCATGCAATGCAAATGCCCTCCTCGCTGCCAGGAGTGATTTCTGTGCAAGCACGCGCACGTGCAAGTGCATATGTGTGTGTGTGTGTGTGTGTGTGTGTGTGTTTTGTTTTTGGGCCATACCCAGTGGCACTCAGAAATTACTCCTGGCTCTGCCCTCAGAAATTGCTCCTGGCAGGCTCGATGACCCTATGAGATGCTGGAAATCGAACCCAGGCTCATTCTGGATTGGCCAGGTGCAAGGCAAACACCCTACTGCTGTGCTATCTCTCCGGCTCCTTAATTCCTAAATCTTTCCTTAATTCTTTTATGTGTTTTGTTTATTCTCTCTTTTCTCAGAGCCCCAAATACAGCTTCCCTGGCCCTACTCCCTGAAAGCCCTGATCCCAGCTTCCTGGTGACTCCAAGTGAGGTCCAGAAAGAGAAGCAGACAAATTGGTAAGAAAAGACATAGAGGGGCCAGAGAGAAAGAACAGCTGTAGGGTGTTTGCCTTGCATGAAGCTGACTCAGGATGGATGGTGGTTCGAATCCCGACATTCTATATGATCCCCAGATCCTGCCAGGAGCGATTTCTGAGCACAGAGCCAGGAGTAAACCCAGAGTGCCACTGGGTGTGGCCCAAAAACCAAAAAAGATAAAGAAAGTAATTGGGGCCAGAGTAATAGCAGAGCAAGGAGGGCATTTGCCTTGCACGTGGCTGACCCAAGTTTGATTCCCAGCATTCCATATGGTCCCCTGAGCCTGCCAGGAGTAATTTCTTTTTTCCTTTCCTTTCCTTTTTTTTTTTTTTTTTTGGATCACACCCAGAGGCACTCAGGGGTTCTCCTAGCTCTGCACTCAGAAGTTGCTCCTGGAGGCATGGGCAACCAATTGGGATGCCGGGATTCAAACCATCATCTGCCCTGGATCGGCTGTGTGCAAGGCAAAGTCCCTACCACTGTGTTATCTCTCTGGCCCCCAGGAGTAATTTCTGAGCTCAGAGCCAGGAGTAACCTCTGAAGTAAGCACTTCTGGTGTGGCTCTCAAACAAAAACAAACAAAAGAAGAAATAAAAGAGAAAGTACAAACCAAAACGCCCTTCAAGGACTCTCATGTTATTTTTAAAAAATATCCCACAGATGAGTGTGATCATTCCGTGACTGTCCCTCTCCCTTTGACTCATTTGATTCGTAGTTCATATGATATTCTCCAAGTCTACCAATGTCTAAGCAAATTTCATGACTTTATCTCTCCTAACAACTGCATCGCATTTCATTCATTGTGTAGATGTAATGGGGAAATGGATGATGGGAAATAAAACTGGTTAAGGAACAATGGGTATTGGAATATTGTATGATTGAAGCTCAACTCTCTTTGTGCTTGTTTGTTTATTTGTTTTGGGGCCACACCTGGAAGTGTTCAGGGGTTACTCCTGGCTCTGTGCTCAGAAATTACTCCTGGTTGACTCAGGGGACCATATGGGATGCCAGGGATTGAACCCGGCTGTAACAAGGGACTCTGGTCAATAAGATTCTGCTTTGAACAAGAGTTGGTGGTGCAAAAATACAATACAAAAATCCCTTCCTCACACCTATATTCATTGCCGTGCTATTTACAATAGCCAGACCCTGGAAACAACCAAGATGCATTTCAACAGGTGAATGGCTAAAGAAACTGGTACATATACACAGTGGAATATTATGCAGTTGTCAGGAGAGATGAAGTCATAAAATTTTCCTATACGTGGATGTACATGGAATCTATTATGCTGAGTAAAATAAGTCAAAGGAAGAGAGAAAAACGCAGAGTAGTCTCACTCATCTATGGATTTTAAGAAAAATAAAACACAGGGCTGGAGAGAAATAGCATGGAGGTAGAGCGTCTGCCTTGCAAGCAGAAGGACGGTGGTTTGAATCCTGGCATCCCATATGGTCACCGGAGCCTGCCAGGAGTGATTTCTGAGCGCAGAGCCAGGAGTGACCCCTGAGCGCTGCTGGGTATGACCCAAAAACCAAAAAAAAAAAAAAAAAAAAACCCAAAAAAAAGAAAAAAATGAAAGCTATTTTTGCAATAATCCTCAGAGACAAAGAGAGGAGAGCTGGAAGGTCCAGCTCATGACATGAAGCTCACCACAAAGAGGGGTGAGTGCCGTTAGAGAAATAGCTACACCGAGAACTATCATAACAATGCGAATGAATGAGGGAAGTAGAAGCCTGTCTAGAGTACAGGCGGGGTGGGATGGGGAGGAGGGAGATTTGGGACATTGGTGGTGGGAATGTTACAATGGTAAAGGGGGTGTTCTTTACATGACTGAAACCCAACTACAATGAAATTTGTAATCAAGGTGTTTAAATAAAGATATTAATAAAACAAAGAGTTGGTGGAACATTTTGGCTGCCAGTGCAACCTGGCCTCTGGGCCAGGAGTTTGCAGTAGGGAGAAGTGCAGGGCCTGCAGTGGGGCACTGTCTTGTGCTTCCTGAACTGTGCAGCCCGCCCTCAGCCAACTTCTCTGTTGACTGGCAGACATAACCTGATCTGTGTTCTGTGGGGCTCATAGTTTTGAGAAGGAGACGGAAGACACGCATGAGACTGGAGAGGGGCCGAAAAGATAGCACAGTGGGGAGGGTGCTTGCCTTGCACACAGCCAACTCAGATTCAATCCTCAGCATCCCAAATAGTCCTCCCAGCGGTGCTGAGAGAGAACCCAGGGGAATCCCACTTGTGAATCTCAGCCAATCAAGCAGCAGTCCCAGGCAAGGGCCTGAGAATATGGTGTTAGTCAGGAAGTTATGGGATGGTGGGGTCTCCTCAGGGCTGCACCCCATCATGCTTAGGAGAAGCTGTGCTCAGGAATGGAATGGGGATGAGTCCTATGCAAGGCAAGCATCGGAACCTTGCGCTCTCCTTCCAGTCCTGGTTTTTGTTTGTTTGGTTTTTGAGCCATACCTCTCAGTAATGCTCAGGGGTTACTCTTGTTTTTTGTTTTTGTTTATTTATTCTTTTTTGCGGGGGGGGGGGCACATCCGGCAGCACTCAGGTGTTTCTCCAGGCTCTGCGCTCAGAAATTGCACCTGGCAGGCACAGGTGGCGGGAGAGGAGGGATGGGAATGTATGGAATGCCGGGAATTGAACTCAGGCAAATGCCCTACCACTGTGCTATCCTGTGGCCCTCTTTGTGTTCATTTATTCTTTTTGCTCAAAAGCCCTCCCACCTGACTCTAGACTCCAGAATTTTCTGTGCTTGATTTTTTTTTTCTCTTTCTCACTTTTTTTTTTTTTAAAAGAGGAGGGGAGGCCACACCTAGCAGTGCTCAGGGATTGTTCCTGGCAGGCTTGAGATGATATGGGATGCGAAGAACTGAACCCGGGTCAGTCATATGCAAAGCAAATGTTCTCCTTGCTGTGCTATTGCTCTGGCTCTAGTAATTTTCATTTTTGGGTTTATAGACAGCAGTGCTCAGATTACTCCAAGTTCAGCACCTGGGGGACAGGGATACTTCCAGGGGAACTTGCTGGGCCATACGGTACAAGAGATCAAATTCAGGTCCAGCATGCGCTCAACCCATCGAATGGTTTCTCCTGCCACATCACTTTAGCATTTTTTGGTTTTATTTATTTATTTGTTTGTTTTTGTGCCACACCCTGTGGTGCTCAGTGCTTACTCTGGCCCTTCGCTCAGGAATCACCCTTGGCAGGCTCCAGAGACCATATGGGATGCCAGGATTTGAACCACCGTCTGTCCTAGATTAGCTGCATGCAAGGTAAACTCCCTACTGCTTTGCTAGCTCACCAACCCCTATTTATTTATTTATTGACTGACTTATCCGGCAGCACAGGGCTTATTTATTCCTGGTTCTCTGCACCAGGGATCAGACTGGACTCAATCACATGCAAGACAAACACTTTAACCCCTGTACTGTCTTCCTGACATATTTTTTGTGGGGAGGGGGCATACCCGGCAGCTCTCAGGGATTGCTCCTGGCTATGCACTCAGAAATCACTCCTGGCAGGCACAGGGGACCATATGGGATGTTGGGATTCGAACCACCACCGGTCCTGGGTCGGCCACTTGCAAGGCAAATGCCCTACTGCTGTGCTATCTCTCTGGCCCCCATTCATATTATTTTCCCCTGCATTCAGCTGTCCTCAGGGCTTACTCCTGGCTTTGCCCTTAGGGATCACTCCTGGTGTAATTTGGGGAATCGTGTAGGATGTTGGGGATCAAACCTGGGTCGGTTGTGTGCCAGGCAGTCACCTTCCTCATAGTACTACCTCTCCAGTCCTTCATATTATTTTTTTCTTTTAATTATTTAGATGTTTAAACACTTGCACTGGATTTTTACAAGCTGGTGAATGCTGTCAGTTACTTCTCCCACAGATCTGCCACCACACATTCCCAGATGGTATAAATTTATGATTGGTATTAAGACACAGCAGCATTTTTTTTTTAAATTTTGGGCCAATTTGGATCCTACATGGATGTAGGGCATTTGCCTTGCATGCAGAAGGACAGTGGTTTGAATCCTGGCATCTCATATGGTCCCCCGAGCCTGCCAGGAGCAACTTCTGACCCAAAAACCAAAAAAAATTTATTTTTGGGCCACACTCGGTGACGCTCAGGGGTTAATCCTGGCTATGCGTTCAGAAATCGCTCCTGGCTTGGGGGACCATATGGGATGCCGGGGGATTGAATCATGGTCCATCCTGGGTCAGCCACATGCAAGGCAAATGCCCTACTGCCGTGCCATCGCTCCGACCCAAGATACAGCAGTATTTTAATCAATTATGTAACAAAACAAATGATCAGATATTCAACTATTAAGTTACACAGCTCAAAAGGCATGTCAATTCATTAACCGATTTTTTTTTTTTTTTTGCAAGACGTTGATTGAGAAAAACAGTGCTTGCCTTTCCTGTGCTCAACCAGAATTTAATCTACGGCACCCCAGGTGGTCTGGCCAGCGATGCCAGGAGCTGAGCACAGAGCCAGGAGTAAGCCCTGGGCCCCACTGGATGTGGCTAAAACAAAACAAAAAAAAAGGCTTAAGAAAATATCACAAAATATCACATTTTGTGCTGTTTTGGAAAACCTCCAATTTTTTTTTTCCTTTTCTTTTTTCTTTTTTTGTGTGTATTACACCTCGCAGAGCTCAGGGATTACTCCTGGTTTTGTGCTCAGAGGTCATTCCTGACAGTGCTTAGGGGACCATATGGGATGCCATGGATCAAATTTGGGTTGACTCTGTGTAGTGCAAATGCCCTCCCTACCTGCTGTGCTATCCCTATGGCATCAGAAAAATGGTTCAATTTAAAACCTGCATTTTTAATGTCTTTAGATAAAGAAAAAGTCTTACAGTTGATTTTATTGTTGGTACTTTGGGGAGCAAGGTAACCAGAAGAATCCCACTTTATTTTTTTATTTTTTTTTATTTTTGGGCCACACTCGACAGCGCTTGGGGTTATGCCTGGCTCTGAGTTCAGAATCACACCTGGCAGGCTTGGGGGACTATATAAGATGCCGAGAATCCAACCCAATTCCGTCCTGGGTCAGCCGTGTGCAAGCCACTGGACTATCTCTCTGGCCCCCCACATCACTTCTTTTTTTTTTTTTTTTTTGTCACACCTGGCAGTTGCTCAGGGGTTATTCCTGGCTCTATGTTCAGAAATTACTCCTGGAGGCTCAGAGCACCATATGGGATGCCGGGATTTGAACCAATGACCTTCTGCATGCAAGGCAAACGCCTTACCTCCATGCTATCTCTCTGCCCTCTCCCCCCCTCCCCATATCACATCTTAACAATATACCCAGTGGCCATAGGAAACTGTCTACTTCATTTATCACAAAAGGCAGGTTCTGCACCCTCATGGGCTGTGCTCAGTCACAGGAAGGAGAGCAGACAGGAAGAACCGCAGAAAAATCTGGACCACTGCTTGCTCAGGCTGCCTGAGTGGGAAGAAGTAACCGGGCTGGGCTTCAGGGACCCCTTGACTCCTGCAGACACGGATGGGATCTCCAGCATACATGGCCCAGGTATGGGTCATCTATGGGGACACAGCTCCTGGAGTACACTGGAGTTCTGTAATGATGGTACCAGGGATGGGCTATTCCTCCCCCAATTCACAGCTCTGCCTTTTTTTTTTTTTTGGGTCACACCTGGCAGTGCTCAGCGGTTACTCCTGGCTCTACGCTCAGAAATCACTCCTGGCAGCCTCGGGGGACCATCTGGGATGCCGGAATTCGAACCACTGTCCTTCTGCATGCAAGGCAAATGCCTTCCCTCCATGCTATCTCTCCGGCCCCACAGCTCTGCTTTTCTGGGCAATGGGGGGCTCAGGAACTTCTTTGGGAGCTGTCTAGAAGTGTGGGAAGGAACCTAGGTCTCCTTGCTGTTCTGTCCTGGGATCAAGCGCTTGGGAAGGAGAGAGAGTGGCTTTAGGATTCCTCCTGCTCCCCCACCTTTACCTTTAACTCTGTCCTTTGAATCTGGCCTTTTGGGGCACAAGGGGCATCATCATGTCCAACTCCTTTGAGTAGCCTTCTTTTTTTTTTGATTTTTGGGTCACATCCTATGATGCTCAGGGGTTACTCCTGGCTTTGCACTCAGAAATCACTCCTGGCTTGGGGGACCATATGGGATGCCGGGGAATCGAACTGAGGTCAGTTCTAGGTCAGACACGTGCAAGGCAAACGCCTTGTCACTACACCACAGCTCCGATCCCAATTTTTTTATTTTGTTTTTGGTTTTGAGTAGCCTTCTCTGGCCATATCTCCCAACCCCCCGATGCCTCTCATCAAAGACTTCATAGGGCACAAGATATTTTCATGTTGGCTTTTCATATTTTCATATTTTGCTTGAGAAATGTCTGTCTCCTATCATCAGTATGAAGGTATGGTCTGTGCACATCACGCTACAGTTCTTAGCACAAAGAACTGTATACCCCGCATGGGTTTCAGTCCCAGTACATAAATAATTGCGGAAGACAAATGAACAACTTGAACAGATGCAAATTTCCAGAGTGTGTGTATGTGTAAACTCATGGAGACATGGAGATATAATTTGCATGTGTCTGGTGGCCCTCAGTTTCAAATGCAAACATAGATTGTGCAGAAATGTACCGTATTTTTCATACCCTAAGAAGCTATCCCCCCAAAAAAAGTGTGTCTTATGGAGCGAATGTTGCCTGGAGCTGAAGCCTGAGTGCAGAGGAGGAGAGCATCTAAAAACTATATGTGTCTAATGGTCAGGTGCATCTTATAGAGTGAAAAAATATGGTAATTTATGTGTATTTCAGTACATTCCACTTTCGATGTATTTGGGTGAATTTGAAATCCCCTGAATGAGGGCAGAGGTGAGTAGGAGTGGAAAATTGGGCTCTGTTTTGCTTTGAGCAACCTGGAGATGGGGTGCTGAGAGGTAGCGACTTGAAGCTGAACAGGGAAGGAGCGTCTCGATCACTTGCTGATACCCCCAAAAGAAGGCTCAGGTTTTATTTATTTTTTAATGGATTCTGAGTAATTTGGGATGCCTGGCCTCAAGGAGTGAAGGAAAAGGCTCCTTAGGGTTCCTGGGGTGTCCGGCTAGCCGCAGCCCCAGCTCTGCCTGCTCATAGACTATGCCCAATATTGCCTACAGCCTGCTTTTGTAAAGGAAGGCAGTTTCTTGATGGAGCCATAGCACAGTGAGTGGTGAAGGGAGCTTGCCTTGCTCGTGGCCCACCTGGGTTCAAGCTCCAGCAGTCCATATTGATTTTCCACCAGGATTGATTCTTGAGTGTAGAGCCAGGAGTAACCCTTGAATAGGACCAGATGTGCCCCAAGAAACAAAAAAAGTAACCAGGAAGCCAGTTTCATTGGGTTCTGATCTTCAACTGTTTCCTGTATCATGGCTGCCTCAGGTAGTCTGTCAGAGATGAGGTCACCCACTAATCTAAAATATCAACTAGCTGACCCTTCACAGAAATAAATTTGGTGGAGGGGGTTTGGGGCATCACACTCGGCTGTGGGATTGTGTGTCTTGGTGGTCCATGGACCATCCCTCCTCCATGCATGAGCTTCAACCCTCTGATCTATCTCCCCAGTTGTAATGATGCTGACTTTTTTGTTTGTCTTTTGGGTCACGACTTGGCAATGCTCAGGGGTTACTTCTGTATCTGCGCTCAGAAATCGCTCCTGGGAGGCTCGGGGGACCATATGGGACGCCGGGATTTGAACCAACCACCTTAGGTCCTGGGTCGACTGCTTGCAAGGCAAACGCCACTGTGCTTATCTCTCCGGTCCCATGCTGATGGTTCTTATAGATGCTTCAAAATATTGTTGGGTGAAAGGAGCTCAAATTAGACTCTTGGAATCCTGCACTATTAATATCAGCTCCTGTCTTTTGTCCAGAGACCCCCTAAATGAATCTAAATGAATGAAACAGCCAATAAAAATAAGATAGAATGAGAGGGTCTCAAAGGGCTGAGGTCATACTTTGCATGTAGGAGAGACACACAGAGAGAGACAGAGACAGAGAGAGACAGAGGGAAAGACAAGAGAGAAAGACAGAGAGAGAAAGAGAGGAGAGAGAGCTCAAAGGGTTAAGGGCATGCTTTGCATGTGAAAGACCCAGGTTCAATTCCCAGCATAGCCAGGTTCCTCTAGTGTTGCAAGTCAGCCCCTGAAGAGGTTGACTGATGGAGGGATGGAGGATGAGGCCTTTCTCCTCCAGCTCGGACCACACGTCTGTGACCCTGTTCAGTCGGCGGTTCTGAGGTGAATGCGGCGGAAAGAAAGCCAACAGGCAGTCAGGCTTCCGAAGAAAACAGCTCTTTATTCCGTGAAGAGGCTGTAGCCAAAAGGCCTAAGAAATAGGCCCCAGGAAAAAAGCCCCTCACCTTCCACAGACCCTTGCTTTTATCCCCCAGAATCAGGTTCCACCCAATAGTGGGATCAGGTACCACTCAATGGTGGAAGCAGAATCAGGTACCACCCTAGGGTGGGAGCAGAATGCCAGGTCACACCCTAGGGTAGGGCACAATCACTGATCAGGGTAGGGTCAGTAATGTAATAATCCCATTAAAATGTTTACATACACAACACTCTAGCATAGCCAGGAGGATCCCCAAACACTGAGCTGGGGGATCCCTGAGCACCACTTGGTATGTTCTTCCCACCCCTAAAATAAAAGAGTAATAAAATAAGGAAATGGGACCCAGCATCACTGTACTCCAGTGCCTGTCTTGGGGGCATGAGACCTTGAGTTCGATCCCTACAACTCTTCACATGCCATCCAGTGTTTATGATTCCCAGCCCCACCTACTCTTTCCTCCACACCCCACTCCGCAAGCACTGTGAGCACCTGCTTGAGAGCAACCACATCTGTGACTCCTCCCAGGCGTCAATCGCAACAACAAAGGGAAGGGAAAGAGATGGTGAAGTGAACTTAGTTGACAAGCTCTCCTCCCCAGAAAAAGTTCTGGTAACCAACCAGGTGTGGTGGCATATGCTAAGACGTATTGGGGCGACTTGTTCCTCAGGATTGGCAAATATAGAACCGTTATGTCCTATGCGTGAAATGAATGTACCTGGAACTGCACAACGACAAAAAACAACAGCAACCACGAAAACAACAAGGCAACGGGATGCACACCTATTACCTCTTTATTTCAGACAGGTTTACTGAGCATTGACTGTTGTAATGTCGACCGCATAAGCCCAAATTTCTGCCTGAAGCCTGGATTAAATATTTCCCCCTCACTGGGCTGCTCCCTGCATGGTGCTCATCTTGGCTCTGTGCTTTTCTCCTCTTCATTCAGATCGTCTCTCTGCCCTCTAGGGCCTTCCTGTGCAGTAGCTCTCTGATTCTGGGGTCCCGGATGGGCTCTCCCTTATGGTCTTGGTCCCCCCATTTTGGCACAGGATCTGGAACCCAGAAGACACTCCTGCTGCTTTTCACTGCAGACAGCCTCTCCCCACGAGCCCCTGACTCAGACCCAGCAACATCAAGAATGGCCCTGTAGGAATTCCACTTAACAGCGTGTCTTGCGGGAATTCATCAGAGAAGCCGAGGTACCTGGGAAGCCATTTCCCCTCCCCTTTAAAAGGAAAATCTATAAATTGCATCTTGTTCCCTTCTTTTTCTCTTCCCGGCTGCCCAGTTGACTTCATGTTCTCGGGGCTTTCAAGGAAGCCCAGATTCCGGGCTGACCCGAGTGCTGGGTTTGATGTGGGAGTAATTATGGAAAGAGACTGGGTGAGCCGTAGACTGAAGAGCTGTCTGACTTTTCTATAAAAACCATTGGAGGAGGGTGATGGTTGGGGCTCGGCCAACCTGGGGTCAGGAGCAAAGGGTGGGGTGCTCTGGGTGTGAGTGGTTCTCTTTGATCTCCTGGGAAGGGCTCCTGAGATAGAGAAGAAAGAGAGAGAGGGAGAAGGGAGAGGGAGGGAGAGAGAGGGGAAGGAAGAGAGAGAAAAGGGAAAGAGGGAAAGAGGGAGAAAGGAGAGAGGGAAAGAGGGAAAGAGGAGAAAGGACGAGAGAAAAGGAGGAAGGAGGGAGGGAAGGAGAGAGAAAGGAGAGAGAGGGAGGAAGAGAGAAAAGGGAGAGAGGGAGAGAGAAAGGGGGAAAGAGGGAGAGAGGAAAGAAGGAGGGAGGGGAGGGGAGAGAGAGAGAGAGAGAGAGAGAGAGAGAGAGAGAGAGAGAGAGAGAGAGAGAGAGAGAGAGAGAGAGAGAGAGAGAGAGCAGTGCAAAGCAGGGCCAACAGCCACTTCTCCTGCCCACGGCTTTGTGGGCCAGGAGTCAAGGACCCTTCACCCCTCTCCTGGAAATCTTTTTTCTCAGGAAACATTTTACCTTGTTAGTTTTTGCTGATGCTTGAGCAATGTTCTCTGGGGCCTCAAAATGCTTTCTCTTGATAATATGTCTCAGGTGGATTTAAGGCTGCAGCTAATACATCAGGATTTAACTTTGACTTGTGGGGCCAGGGAAAATATTTTTTCATTTATGGTTTCAGTTAAGCCCTTCATACGGAGGAAAGGAGGGGCAGTTGCTGCTGGGAATAGAAAGATGAACAAGCCAGCCCTAGCAGAGTTAGTGGGACTGTGAGGGAACTGGCACAAAGTTCATAATCAAGATCAAAATGTGCTCTAGGCATGGAGGGCTTCCCCAAGGAGGTGATTCAGCTGAAGCTTGGTAGTGGCAGCAGAGGAATTGGCCAGTCAAAGAAGGGAGGAAAGGGCCTTTGGGGTGGGGGATGGGAACAGGGCAAGGATGGTTTGACCTCCAGGCTGGAGGCAAGGTGTCGGACTCCCCTTCTGTTGTGCAGAGATAGCGAGATAGTCTCAGCTTTGGTGAATCCAAGGAAGCGAGGGCAGCACCCATCCCCACGGGGAGCAAGGGAAAAATCGCAGGCACTTACGGAGGAAATATTCTGCTGTGTCAGCCTCGTAATCTGCGTCCTCTGGGAAATGATCGATTTGCTTGCAAAGACCTTTGAAGTTCCCTGAAAAGCAAGCGGGAAAGACACACGTGAGAGCTGGTGGTTCCTGGGGAGTTCAATGCCCACCTGCTTCTTTGCTACCCGGCTCTTCTGGAAGCTTCCAGCTGCCCTCAAGGAAGGTATCTTTGCTTGCTTGGACATCTGCCTTGGGAATCAAAACCATCACCTGTCGTGCTGCTGAGGATCTGAGGGCCCAGGCAGACTCCCAAACCCTGGTCCTTTCCCTCTCTGCATGAAGGTAAAGTTGCATCTAGGCGGCTTGGTGGTTTGGCGGGCGGTGCTGGCACTGTTAGTAGGAAGGCTTCTGAACATTGTCATGGTGCCCATCTGCCTCTGAGCCTCCCAACTCGGTCCGGAGTCCCCCTGATTTTTGCATGAGTTGAATCAGATCAAGTTCAAAGAGCAAAGACCCCAGAGAAAAACTGGCAACCCTCACACTGGGTCTGCAGTTGTGGGAACCCCCTGCTCCCATCTCTCCTTTGCTCTGAGAGGGCCCCACGGGGCTGGGTCTCTCTGCCAGGCCTTTGATCTTGCTCCCTTTTGGCTTGGAAGAAGGGAGCCACCTCCATTGTTTAGCAGGGACACCAAGGTCAAGCCTCTTTCTGGGTTTTGTTTGGGGGTCACACCTAGCAGCACTTAGGGGTTACTCCTGGTTCTGCACTCAGGGACCCTCATTCCTGTGGGGTTCAGGGACCTTATGGGGTATTGGGGTTCAAACTCAGGGTTGATTACATGCAAGAGAAGTAAGCACGCTGCCCACTGTACTCCTGCCCCCAAGATAAAAAAGGCCTTTGGGGGGCAGGAGCAATAGCACAGCAGTAGGGCATTTATCTTGCACGCAGCTGATCCAGGACAGACCTGGTTTGATTCCTGGCATCCTATATGGTTCCCCTCGCCAGGAGTGATTTCTGAGTGCAGAGCCAGGAGTAACTCCTGAACATCACCAGGTGTGGCCCCAACACACTCCCCCCAAAAAGGCCTTTGGATTTGGATTTCTTGGTGCTGACTGAGAGAGTGGGAACTAGCTCTGATTCTTGTGAAAACCTCTTTCCCCTGGGTATGGGAGTCAGTGTAGCAGCGAGGGTGCATGCTATCTAGCATGCGCTCAACCCGGGTTTGAGTCCTGACCATACATTTCCCCAGCATTGCTGGGCCTGGCCCTGAAGTTCCCTAGCACTGCCACGCTGGCATGGGGATCCCCATAGGACAGGGTCTGAGTAGCACCGAGTCTTTGGGTCTTTGCTTGATTTGCAAACCTTGGCTGTTGACTAAGAATTGCTGGGAGGGGTTTCTGGACCTCTGCTTGAGTGCTTCCCCCCAAACTAACCCCCCAATCAGAAATTGGACCAGAGAGACAGGGCAGGATTTAAGACCTTGTAGAAAGACTAACCCTGCTTCTACCCCCCCCCCCCCCAAGCACTATATATGGTCTGTGAGTCCTTCCAGTAGTGATCCCTGAGCACTGCAGGTTGTGGCACAAAGAAGACACACACACACACACACACACACACACACACACACACAGAGTCAGAGAGACATAAGGAAAGAAAGCCAACAAAAATAATAAAGAAAAAGAAAACAAAGAAAAAAGACAGGAGAAAGGAAGTAAAAGAGAAAAAGAAAAAGAAAAAAAAGCAAGAGATGGGCACAGCAGGGAGGGCATTTGCCTTGCACATGCAGATCCTGGTTTGATCCTGGGCATCCCATCTGACCCCCAAGCCAGGAATAATATTTGAGAGCAGAGTTAGGAGTAACACTTGAGTGTGCTGGATGTAGGCCCAAAACACAGAGAGAGGAGCTGTAGTATAGCAGAGAGGGCATTTGCCTTACACGCAGCTGACCTGGGTTCAATCTCTTGACATTCATCTGGCCCCCTGAACACCACCAGGAGTGATTCCTGAGCACTGAGGCAGGAGTAACCTCTGAGCATATCAGAGTGTGGCCCTCTTTCTTTCCTCCCCAAGGACAAAGAATGGAAGAAAGAACGAGAATCCCTATTTCTTGTATTTCCCCACGATTACTAAGTGCCCTAACTTGTGGAGTCTCAGAGGTGAGCACAGATTCAGCATCCCTGTGCCACCCCATCCTCACAGAGACTCTGGTCTGCTTTGCTTCTGGGGGTGACTCAGAACCAGCCCTGGTACTTCCACTACCTTTTCCTCCACCAAATACTCACTCGATCGGGAGTGGAACCACTCACAGGGCGCCAGATCCTCATGGGAGAAGGGAGAAGAGATGCTTTTCCTGACACTGGTGTAAGTCAAGGGCCTAGAACCAGAGCAGCCCATGGTCCCTGTACTTGGGCTGGGATAAGAAAGGTGGAAACTCGGCCTAGTCTATCAGAGATGTTTCTTGGGGGATTAACTGGAACCACTGCTGACATAACCTTTTAATAATGCAAGCTTTTCTTTTCTTTTCTTTTCATTTTTTTTTTGTTTTGGGGACACACCTGGTGATGCTCAGGGGTTACTCCTGGCTGTCACGGGGGAAATAGCTCCTGGCAGGCACGGGGGACCCTATGGGACACCGGGGTTCAAACCAACCACCTTTGGTCCTGGATCGGCTGCTTGCAAGGCAAACGCCGCTGTGCTATCTCTCCGGTCCTGAGCTTTTCTTTTTGATTGTTTTTGTCACCCCTGGCAGTGCTCAGGGGTTACTCCTGGTTCTGATCTCAGGAAACACACCTGGCAGGCTCAGGGGATTATATGAGATGTGAAGGATTGAACTTGGGTCAGCTGGTGCAAGGCAGATACCCTCCCTGCTGTGTATCGCTCTAGCCCTGTAAATTGTTATTTTCCTTTTTTTCTTTTTTTTGGTTTTTCGGGCCACACCTGTTTGATGCTCAGGGGTTACTCCTGGCTAAGCTCTCAGAAATTGCCCCTGGCTTGGGGGGACCATATGGGACGCCGGGGGATGGAACCGCGGTCCTTCCTTGGCTAGCGCTCGCAAGGTGTCTACCTTACCTCTAGTGCCACCAATTGTTCTTTTTCTTATAGATCCTTCTAGATCTTCTAGATCTCCAGAGAATGCAAAGGGCCTTTCCCTTGGTACCAGGTGGCGTTTAGGGATTGTGAGGCTATTCCTAGAGGTATAGTTATAGCGTATCTACCTGCTTATGGAGGTACAGATGTGTTTCCTGCAGCCTCTGTATACCTTAACAATACCTAAGCATCTAATGCTATTATTTTATTTGGTTTTGGGCCACACACAGTAGCACTCAGGGGTTACTCCTGTCTCTGCATTCAGAAAATCACTCCTGAAAGGCACAGGGGACCCTATGGGATGCCGGGGATTGAACCTGGGTTGGTGCATGCAAAGAAGCAGATCTCCTCCCTGCTGTGCTATCACTCCGGCCCCAGCATTCAATATTATTAAATGAATAGAATTGCTAATGACATTCTTAGCAATACCTAAGCATTCAATATTATTAAATTTCATATTAATTAAATGACTATGATCGCTAAGAATATTCTCAGCAAGGCCTAAGCACTCAGTCCTGTTGCATTTTGTATTATTAAATAACTATAATTGCAAAGAATATGCTTAGCAGTATCTAAGAATTTGGGGTATTGCTAGCTATGGTCTATCTGTACAGATTACTGAGATATCTCACTGCATGCCCCCTCTCTGCATTCTTTCCTCTCTCTCCCCCAGTTTGCTCTCTCTCCTCCTTCTCAGATTCCTACAAGAAATACAGTTTTGCAGTCTATTAGGACTTCTGGTAGCATCTCTGAAGTTTGGAGTGGAGGCCAAGAGCGAAACATCACAGCGTATATATCCCCCTGGGCAGAGTGGAGCAGTCCTGAGTCTCACTCCCCACTCCTGGGCCTGGGGTCTCCCCTTTATCGGGAGCCCCAAGCTGGGATCTGAAACTCGGGTATCTGGAGCACCCAGCCTAGCCCTGTTCTGTGGCATCTCCTTGTTCTCCCCCCCGCCCCCCAACCCCTGCTGTCTTTGTACCAGCTGTGAAATGATGGGACTATCTGCCCTATTGTTAACATTATGATTCGGCGCATTTGAACGGCCGTTTTGCCAAGCAAATTTGCAACTTCTCTTGATGCATCCCAACGAAGAGAGTTTCAGCGCCCACTCGGAGCTGAGCTGAGCTGAGCACCTTTCTGGGGAGTTGTGGGGGACGTGAGGCAAGGGGTGCAAGGTGTCTGAGGATGCTCAAATCCCAGCCAAGAGCTTGCAGGGGGTGGAGTGTCTCTGCACCTTCCTTCCAAGAGGCCCCATGCTTCAGGCTGGAGGCATATGCTGCCCCCCACCACCCCCAATCCGGGCTCAGGCCTTCCCGAACTCTCTCAGAGTTGGGTTTTCCTGCTTGTTTTGTTCCTGCCTTTGGGCCATGTCCGGCAGTGAATGCTCAGGGCTTGCTTCTGGGTCTGCGGTCAGAAATCACTCCGGGCTGTGCTCGTTCCGTATGGGAAACCTGGGATCAAACTTGGGGGATAGCTGCGTGCAAAATAAACACCCTCCCTGCTGAGCTGAGCTACCACTTCAGCCTCTTAGGGCTTACTCTTAGCTCTGTGTTTAGGGATCACTCCAGGCAGGGCTTAGTGGACCCTTTGTGGGGATCAGCCACATGCAAAGCAAGCACCCCCACCTGCTATATTGTCTTTCCCACTCATAGTGGAAATTTTTATTTTTTATATATATATAATATATATAGAGAGAGCTATACCTAGTGTTGCCTAGGGCTTATTCTGGGTGCTCTACACTCAGGGGTCACTTCTGACAGTGCTCAGGGGACCCTTTGGGTTTCTGGGGCTTGAACCTGGCTTGGCTGCCTTCAAGGCAAATGCCTCCCCTCCCCTGTGATGTCTCTAATTCCAATGGTGAGTGATTTTAAAGGAATCGCTGGCTTTGCACCTCCCAACTTCAGCTCATGACCTTGACCCTGCAGGCCAGTCTTCAGCCACCACCAGCCAGATCAACTCTTGCTGCCAGTGGAACCTGGTTATCATGCCCGATACCCACCTTTCTCACTCCATGCACTGTTCCTCCTGGCTTCCTGCACAGCCAAACAGGTCTCTCTCTCTCTCTCTCTCTCTCTCTCTCTCTCTCTCTCTCCCTCTCTCTCCCTCTCTCTCCCTCTCTCTCCCCCTCTCTCTCCTTCTCTCTCCCTCTCTCTCTCCCTCTCTTTCTCTTTCTCCCTCTCTTTCTCTCTCTTCTTCCAGGAAGCCCCATCCTCCCTTTCCCCCTGACTCTCATCTCTTCGCACACAGGAATCCTCATGAAATAAACATATATATTCATTGCTAATGAGCAATGAATCTTCAGCTCTTGCAACCAAAGTGTCTTATGCTTCCAGTCTAGCCTTGACTGCTGTCTGGTCCCACCATGTCCCTCCTCCCCGTTACATAAAAGCCAGCCTTGTGCTCCTTTCTCAGGCTACTACCCCAGGACCTTTGCACACACCAGCCTGGCTACTAGACACTGCCTTATCCTTTTCTCTTGTCTGTCTCCTTTTTTTTCAACATCCCCTGATCCCTCCCAGTAAGGCAATGACTCCTGTCCCCTGGCAGCTGTATTGCAGAAGGATGTTAATGAGTGATGGCAGATTTGAGGTCCAGGATACTTGATTTATTTATTTGAGTCTTGGAGGCAAACTTGTGTGGTACTTTGAGAGGGTGGTATACAGGCTAGGGACTCCTTCATGTAAAGTCTGTGTTCCATTTTTTTTGGGTGGGTACACCCAGTGGCACTTCTGGCTCTGAGTTCAGGAATGACTCCTGGCAAGCTCGGGGGACAATATGGGATGCCAGGGATCAAACCTGGATTAACCACGTGTAAAGCAAACACCCTCCCGGCTATGCTCCCTACATGTGTTCTATGGAATTAACTTTCCTAGAGAGATTGGGAAGGGGCTTCTCCCCAGCACCCCTGGAGAGCAAGGAAGAGAAGACAAGGAAGGAAGGAGAGGAGAGGAAGCTTCCTTCATCAGACTTGCAGGTAATGGGACTTGGCTCATGTGTGTATGGGTGTAAGGTTTCTTGTAGTTTCCTCAGCCTGCTTTAGGGGTTCAATGTCCCCCAGTTAGTTAGCTCGGGGTGTAGCTTCAATTCATAGAGTCAGCTAGGGTGAGGAAGAGTGTGACATTGATTGGGAGGGGGTGGCTGGGATTCTAAGCTAAGTAAACAGGGCAGCAAAAGGGGTGAAATGGGGAGTCTGGGTGGGATAAAAGACCTCTGGGAAGAGAGGGGGGATGTTCAGGGTGGGAAGCAGGAATTGTAGGACTAATCACAGAGTCCAGATCAATCTACGAATCAAGAGACTGGAGAGAGAGGGTAGTGGGTATGGTTCTTGCTTCTCAGGCAGTCAGCCCTGGTTTCATTTTTCAGCCCTGATCCTTCGTCTCCCAAGCATCACCAAGAGTGATCCCTGGGGCCAGAGAGATAGTACAGTGGTGGAGGCATTTGTCTTGTATGTGGTTGACCGGGTTCAATTTCTGGCATCCATATGGTCCCCCAGCCTGCCAAGGGCAATTTCTGAGTGCAGAGCCAGAAGTAACCCCTGAGCACTGCTGGGTGTGACTCAACAACCAATCAATTAATCAATCAATAAATAAATAAAGTTAAAAAATTAAAAAAAAAGGGGCTGGAGTGATAGCACAGCAGTAGGGCATTTACTTTGCACATGGCAGACCCAGGATGAACTTGGGTTCGGTCCCCGGCATCCCATATGGTCCCCCAAGCCAGGAGTGATTTCTGAGTGCATAACCAGGAATAACCCCTGAGTGTCACCAGGTGTGGCTCCCCCCAAACAAACAAACAAACAACTTTATAAATAAAAAAGGAATGATCCATTCACACAGAGCCAGGTGTGAGCCCTGAGCACTGCCGGGTGTGGCCCCCCAAACCCCAAATACTAGTCCAAAAAAAAAAGTGACAGATGAGAATATTCCAAGTCCTCGGCACTAGCAGCGATGCCACAAATTAAACCAGGAGACAGAAATGTGCGTTCGCTTTTATTTCCCATATCCATCAAGCCTTGCTCTGAAAATGCTTACAGAGGGGGAAGCAGCGAGAGCCGTGATTCATCAAATTAGCCCAGCACGGCCCGTGGTAGGGCTGAGTCGAAGAAATTGCGGCTGGGAACTTGTGGTCAGGAGGTTCTTACAACCTTCCTGCTAGCTGGGCCGGACCCTGCTCCCACTCGGGGGACCCCCCCCCCACTCCCATCGCATGATCATCCCCACCCCACATTTCCCTGGTAGATTTGGGGTCAGCTGTACTCTGGGCACATCGATTGCCCCCTGCTTTGTCTCATAATGAGCCCTGAAAAGGTCTTGCAGGAAAAATCCTGCTCCTGCCCCTTGGCAAGAGGTGGGAGGCTGCTGTGATGCCCGTGGGTGGGGAGAGGGAAGGGGGTAGAACTCTCCCAGACAAGGTCTGAATGATAGCAAAGAGGGCAAGAAACAATTCTGACCCAGGTTCGAGACCTGGCATCTCATAGGGTCGTTGGTGTAGCAACAGGAGTGATCCCTAAGTACAGGGCCCTGAGCACTGCTGGGTGAGTCCCCCAAATCCAAACCAACCCAAACCAACTCACAAACTTCAGAGGAAAGTTGGTTGGGGCTGAGGTGCAGTGTTCATCACAGATGTAGAGGAGTTTCTAGCCCCCCTCCTCTCCCATTGTAAACCTAGAACCTTCCTTCTCCTCATCCTCTCTGCTCTCAGTTGGGGTTGGTGGATAGTCAGACATGGCTGCAACCTGGTAAAATTTCATGGGGACCCAGAGCCAAAATGGAGGAACTTGGGGAGTTGGAGACTTAGGTAAGATTATGAGGTGAAGGGCCAGAGTGATAGCACAGCACTAGGGTGTTTGCCTTGCATGCAGCCACCCAGGATGAATCTGGGTTTGATCCCCGGCATCCTATATGGTCCCCTAAGCTTGCCAGAAGTGATTTCTGAGTGCAGAGCCAGGAGTAACCTTCAAGTACCTTGGGTGTGACCCAAAAACCCATCCCCCAAAAAAGATTATGAGGTGAACAGAGTTGGGAAGATGACTTCTCGTCAGGTGAGGGTATGAGGGTTCCCCATACTGGTGTGGCTAGAGGTTGTATGGGCCAGCCAGAAGCTCTGAGGGGCTCCTTCTGTACACAGATGGACTGTGTGTGTGTCAGAGAGAGAGAGGGGGGGGTGGGGAGAAATCATGGCAGAGGCCTCTTACACAGAGAGTATGTAAGATTAAGAAGAGGTCGACCAGTTGCCTCTGGTGGAGTTAACATTCAGAGGAGCCACATGTCCTGATGTGGACTTCTGTTGCTGAAAGTCATTCTTTGCAGGGGTGGAACAGCTTCAGGTCCAGAGGGTTCCAGGTGCTCAACAGTCTGGGCTCACACACTATCCCTCATTTCCTACTCTGTGGGCTTCATTCTAAGACTCTTCTGTCAAGGTTAAGACTGAAGGCTCCCCCAAGCCAGGAGCGACTTCTGAGCGCATAGCCAGGAGTAACCCCTGAGCGTCACCGGGTGTGGCCCAAAAACCAAAAAAAAAAAAAAAAAAAAAAAAAAAGACTGAAGGCTGACATGGTCAGCATGGCCCTGGGATGGTGGGACCAAGGAAGGGAGCTTTAACCTGAGCCTAGTCCATGCCTTGTCTTCCCTGTCCTTACAGAAAGAAAGAGATCATGGGGTTCACTCGGGTGCATCATCGCTCCTGTCCTATTGGAGGCATGGACCGGGCCTTCCTAGACAGTCCCGCAGCTAACATTTATGCAGCACCCGCTTTATATGGTGCCACATGCCAAGGACACAGAGATAAACCATCTCCCTTCCTGGAACCCAGGGAGCAGACTATGGTGGGAGACAGGAAGCAGATGCTGGCGGGGTGGCAGATGCGTGTTGTCACAAAGCAAAGCGTGTCTGGGATCACACACCGAGGTGGGGTGGGCAGAGCCATGCACAGGAACGTGTGGTGGTGCTGAGAACACTGCTGAAGGGGGAGAAGGAGTCAGCCAGGTGAGGCAGGTGTGGGATTGCGTGTGTGTGCAAGCATGGGGGGGGGCAACTGGGAGTTTGGGGGGAGGATGGAGAAAGAGCTTCTAGAATGTGCTGCATGGACTCCAAGGGGGTAGAGAAAGTCCCTCAGACCAAAATGAGGGGGTATCCCCACAGTGCTGTGTTAGAAATGAACTGGCACCAGCCAGTGGAAATATTTGCACCATGAGAATTGGAACATTCTAGAAAGATTCTAGAAACTAAGGTGCTCTTTTGTCCAGAGAACCAGATGTTCCACATCTCCCCTGCACAGCAGTGGAGGAAGAAGTTCAGGTCCGGGTGAGAGGTGCACGGAAGCAGAGAAGTGATATTGCAGGGAAACAGGAGCTTTGCCAAAGAGAGGACCCCAAAACATCTCAAGGAGCTGGCCATGGACTCTACCAATAATTGGATCCTATCTGGTATCCCACACAGTCCTGCAAGCAGGGAGCCCAGAGCAGGCCTGGAACACAGCCTGGCTTGGCCCCTCTCCCCCCAGTCAATCTGTCAATCCGTCAATCACTCAATTGATGAATCACTCAAAATTTTCCAATGACAGGGTCCACTTAGAGGATCAACAGACACCAATGAACGCAAGAAGCAGTTGATGGAGAAAGGACAGACAGTGATTTTGAACTTGGAAGATGAGTTTAAAGGAATCACTTCCCTCCTGCCCCATCCAGCGGCTCAACAACCCTCAACTTGCCATTGGCTCCCCTGAGACAGCCACCCTAGAGGCGCAAGGGAAGGGGGGGGCTCTGCTATTCCCCAAGAGGGAAACAACTCCGAGCTCTGCAGGAAACTCAACTTTGGGTGGCTTGGGGGAAACAGACAGAATCTCCAAGGGGAAAATTTTCGGCTTGCAGGTACTAACTGGTTTCAAAGGAGGCTCCCCCTGCGCGGTGGAAAAAGCACATTAATATCTCCCCACACCAACTGCTGTCTCATTTCTTTGCGCTACAATAAGCTCTTCATAAACCTGGTCATTAGGGGCTGCACAGACGCTGTTTTATTTTTCCACATATTCATGAGGAGCTGAAAGAAGAGGGCGGCAGCCAGGAGCGCGCGGGGCTGGAGCAGGGCTGAGTCTCAGGGGAAGGAGGTCGGGGAAGTAATTTTTTAAGTGAAGCAAATGAAAGGGTTTGGTGGAGCTCCATGCTTGAGTCTGAAAACCTTTTCCCTGCTCCCAGCGGGCTCTTGGTGCTGCTGCAGGGGCCAGCCCTGCCGGCAGGGATGCGGGGAGGCCTGCGGTGGGGTGGGTGAATCTTGGCTGGTTTCCCCTGGAACCCCAGCTCTCCCTCCTCCCTTCCCTCCTCCCGGCCATCCTCCCCTTCCTCCTCCTCCTATACAGGCACTGGAGGCTACAAGCACTGGAGGCTGTGGTTGTATTTGAATTTACTCTCACTGGATTTCTTTGCTACCTCATGGTGCCTTTTCATGGTGGTTCTGGGCTGGCATTGGGCAGGGTTATGGCAACCAGCCCTAATTTACTTTTATTTACTTTTTTTTTGCGGGGGGTGAGGGGATTGGGACACACTTGCTCAGAGGTTCCTTCTGCCTGTGCTCAGAAATTACTCCGGGCAAGCTCCCGGGGATTGAACCTGAGTAAGCCACATGCAAGGCAAATAAATGCCCTCCCCTCTGTGCTATTGCTCTAGTCCCCTTTTCCTTACTTTTGTTTCTCCCAGAGACCGAAGGTCTCTACTGAACCCAGATAGGATCCTTGCCTGCGGACCGGGGAGATAGCATGGAGGTAAGGCATTTGCCTTTCATGCAGGAGGTCATCGGTTCGAATCCCGGCACCCCATATGGTCCCCCGTGCCTGCCAGGAGCAATTTCTGAGCCTGGAGCCAGGAATAACCCCTGAGCTCTGCCGGGTGTGACCCAAAAACCAAAAAAAAAAAAAAAAAAGAATCCTTGCCTGTAAACCCTCCAGCTGCCTTTTACCCTCTTTCATTTCTCCATTTCCCTCACCCTGCTCTTCTCATTTTTTTTTTTTTGTCATACTCAGCGATGCTCAGGAGTTACTCCTGGCTCTGTGCTCAGAAATTGCTCCTGGCAGGCTTGAGGGACCATATGGGATGCTGGGAATCAAACCCAGGTCCGCCTGGGTTGTCTGCATGCAAGGAAAAGCCTTACTGCTGTGCTATATTTCCAGCCCATGCTCTTCTCATTTTGGGGGGGTGTTGAATGGTTGTAATCACTGGGGGTGATGGCACCTGCTTCATGGCAGTGCTCACGTGCTTGCTGTTGGTGCTCGTTGGGGGATGTGGGGAAGGTGTATGGGGCATGCAGCTGAACATGGGGTTAATAACACTTCCTGTTGGAGATGGCACCAGCTGTTTGCAGCAGAGGTGGGAGCTGCGATGGGCACTGGCAAAGGAGATGGGAGTGGAAGTCGGCTGTACTTTGGCAAGGTCGGTGCCTTTGCCTGTGCATCAGTGAGTCCTGCCTTCATTCTTGTTTTCTCAAAGCCTCTTCTGGGAAGTCTTCCTTCCCTTTTCTAAATTTTTACGTTAGTCATCTTGACTTACAAGACTATTCATGGGAGATTTCCCTGTATACAAAATCTCTAGCACCACATCTTCCATCAGATCACTTCTTCTCACCTATTTGTCTCAAGGTCTCCCCTGACACCTCCCCTTCTGCCCTCACCCCAACATTTTCCTGCCAGAGTAAACTCAGTTCTTTAGACCGGTTCTTAGATTCTGTTGCCTTTGGTCATTTGTTGTTCTCATATTTTGTTTCTTTATATCCCCCAGATGACAGAGAATATTTTGTGTCTCTCCTCTCCTAACCTCTTCTGTCCTCATGATCCTCTCCAGTTCCATCAAGGAATGGCAAATTGTATTCTTTCTTTCTTTCTTTCTTTCTTTCTTTCTTTCTTTCTTTCTTTCTTTCTTTCTTTCTTTCTTTCTTTCTTTCTTTCTTTCTTTCTTTCTTTCTTTCTTTCTTTCTTTCTTTCTTTCTTTCTTTCTTTCTTTCTTTCTTTCTTTCTTTCTTTCTTTCTTCTTCTTCTTCTTCTTCTTCTTCTTCTTCTCCTCCTCCTCCTCCTTCTTTTTCTTCTCCTCCTCCTCTTCTGTTTCTTCTTTTTCTTCTGTTTCTTCTTCTTTTTCTGTTTCTTCTTCTTCTTCTTCTCCTCCTCCTCTTCTGTTTCTTCCTCTTCTTCTTCTGTTTCTTCTTCTTTTTATGTTTCTTCTTCTTCTTGTTTCTTCTTATTTTCTCCTCCTCCTCCTCCTCCTCCTCCTCTTCTTCTTTTCTCCTCCTCCTCGTCCTCTTTTCTTTTTCTTCTTCTTCTTCTTCCTCCTCCTCCTCCTTTTGGTTTTTGGGCCACACCCGGTGATGATCAGGGCTTACTCCTGGCTATGTGCTCAGAAATCGTTCTAGGTTAGCTCATGCAAGGCAAATGCCGTATTACCTGTGCCACTACTCCGAACCTATCTTTTCTTTTCTTTCTTTTTTTGTTTTTATTTTTGGAGCACACCAGGCAGCACTCAGAGGTTACTCCTAGCAGTGTCAGGGGACCATATGGGTTGCCAGGGATTGAACCCAGGTCCATTCAGGTCATCCACGTGCAAGGCAAATGCCCTACCACTGTGCTGTCGCTCCAGTCCTGATTCTGTCTTTTCTTATAGCTGAGAGTATATACCAGTTTTCTTTACCCAAGTCCTTGCACTCTTGGTTTATTTCCAGATTTTGATTATTCTGAACAGTGTAGCAATGAACATAGGACTGCAAGTGTCTTTTCTGAATAGAATCTTTGGGTCCTGGAGGGAGGTCGATGCTCAGAAGTAGGACTACTGGTCCTATGGACTCTCAATTCTCAGTCTTCTGAGAAGCATCTATATTATTTTCCAAAGAGGTTGAATCAGTCAGCATTCTCACCAGCAGCAGATGAGGGTGGTTTTCTCCCCCCACCCCTCGAATTCCTGCCAACACTGCTTGTTTTTGTTCTTTTTGATGTGTGCCAGTCTTGCTGGTGTGAGGTGATAGCTCATTGTTTTGATTTGCATTTCTCTGATGATAAGTGAAGCAGAGCAGTTTTTCATTACTTCTTGGCCATCTGTATGTCTTGTTTGAGGATATTTCTGTGGATTTTTTCTTTCCCACTTTTTTTGGGGTTTTGTTTGGAATGGAGTTGTTTTTTTGTTCTTGTTAAATTTTTTTTTTACAAGTATTTTCTATATCTTAGATAATAACCTTTGTCAGAGAACTGGTGGGGGAAATATTCTCTCCCAGTCAGTGATGGAGTTTTTTAAATTCTGATTATCATCTCTTTTGAGGTGCAAAAGCTTCATAATTTGATATAGTCCTATTTGGGTTTTTTTTTTTTTTGATTTTGATTTTGGGGCCACACCCAGCAATGCTCAGGGGTTACTCCTGGCTGTCTGCTCAGAAATAGCTCCTGGCAGGCATGGGGGACCATATGGGACACCGGGATTCGAACCAACCACCTTAGGTCCTGGATCGGCTGCTTGCAAGGCAAACACCGCTGTGCTATCTCTCCGGGCCCCCTATTTGGGTATCTTGGTTTCCATTTGGTTGGCCAATGGTATTGAATCAACGAAGATGTCTCTAGATTTAATATCATCAAGAATTCTGGGGGCCGGGCGGTGGCGCTAAAGGTAAGGTGCACCTGCCTTGCCTGCGCTAGCCTTGGACGGACTGCGGTTCGATCCCCCGGTGTCCCATATGGTCCCCCAAGCCAGGAGCAACTTCTGAGCGCATAGCCAGGAGTAACCCCTGAGCGTTACCGGGTGTGGCCCAAAAACCAAAAAAAAAAAAAAAAAAAAAAAAGAATTCTGCCTACTTTCTTCAATGTAATTTATGGATTTGGGTCTGCTATTGAGGTCTTTAATCTAGATTTATTTTTGTATATGGTGTGAGGTATGACTATTATTATTATTATTATTATTAGTTTTTGGGCCACACCCGGTGGTGCTCAGGGGTTACTCCTGGCTGTCTGCTCAGAAATAGCTCCTGGCAGGCACGGGGGACCATGTGGGACATCGGGATTTGAACCAACCACCTTTGGTCCTGGATCGGCTGCTTGCAAGGCAAACACCGCTGTGCTATCTCTCCGGACCCTATTATTATTATTGTTGTTGTTGTTGTTGTTGTTACATGTGACTGACCAGTTTTCAAGGACTGAAGAGACTTCCTTTTCTTCACTCTATACTCTTATCTCTTGTTCAAAACTAAGTGGCCATCTACTCAAGGCTTTATTTCTGGCTGTCAATTCTGTTCCAATGGCCTGGAAGTCTACAGCCATTCGTTCTTAGATGTTCTTAGTAGGAAGGCTACCTGGATTTTCAGCGGGCCCAGGGATCATGCCAACTCCATCTGGGTTGGGACCTGAGACTGCATTTCATTCAGAACCCCAGGGTGATGCCAATACCAATGTCTTCCCTAGTGGAATAGACTTTGAGTTGGCTGGCAAGAATTTTGAACTATTTGCAACTGCTTAGATGATGTTGTGTGCCTGGTGTCAATAGTTTTAGAATACATACAATCTGTTCTAGAATATTCCAGCAGCATTTCCTCCAGAGACCCCCCTCCCTGGAATGTGCTGGATGCCCTGATTCTAAGATGCTTCCTGACACACATTTCAATGCTTTTGAAATTGGGACATGCCTTATAATTGATGGGTTCACTTACAGCCGTGTGTCTCTTTTCTCCTGAAAAATCATTATTACATTGATGGCGTGTCTTTCTAATTAGTGATAATGGCCACATGACAAATGTTTATTGAGCAAATGGACACATTAATGAATGAGTCAGTGTATGTGTTTGGGGGGGGTTGTACTACAGAAGACCATACTCCAAAAACAGCTAAACATTATGCCAACAACTAGACTCTCAGAACACCAGAATCTTTTGCCTCTCTTATTAAAAGCATCTTTGTCAACATTTCAAAATATATGCATACCTACTTCAAATATCATATTTACAACCAAGCTAACATTTGTCTTAGACATTTGTCTTGGAGAAGCCTTTGAGAATACAGACAATTTGCTGCACATGAGATTTTTCCAACAGTGCTGCTGGTAACAGCAAAACACTGGGAATAACTCATATCTCTGTTGTCAGAAGAATGATAACACCAGGGAGTATATTAATATAAAGGCATATTATGCAGCAGTGCAAGTGAGTGAATTAAAGCCGCACATGTCAACATAGGTAAATCCCACAAACATAACGTTGAACCAAAAGGAAATCAAGCCACAGGGGGAAAATATATAGCGTGATTCTGTTTTCACGAAGGTAGAACTTATCTAAGTACTCTATCAGTCTTTCAGAAATACATATGCACTTGGTGAAATTGCAAAGTCAAACGAGGCAATGACAGAACACTCTTGTCAAAAGGTGTTGAACAGAGGTGGGAGAGGTCAGGCCTTGATGTTGTAGGGTGCTCTTTTTTTGAGGTGACTCCTCACTGTTATTCTCTGTACTTAACTGTGACAGAGTTTGCTGGTTGTTTCTACTATCCTGTTCTCTCCCTCTTACCACTTTGCACCTGAACACAGGTCTGGCTTCCTAGGGTATTGACTTGAGTTCTGTTCATTTTTTGCAGTTAGAGATGGCCATGTGACCACATTCTGGCCAATAGGATAAAGAGGGCTTACATTCCAACCAATGGGATGAAAACGACTGAATTCTGACCAATGGGATGAAGATGAAGAAATTCTGACCAATGTCATGGAAGTGATGAAGCTCTGACCAATAGAATAGGGAGTGACTAAGGTCTGACCAATGGGATGGGAATGGTAGTGGTAGGAGCAACTTCCGTGAAATGCCCTTCAGCAGATGGGAATGCCCTTTTCAACCTCTTCCTCTGGGTACTTGGAATATGGCACCGCTGTTGCCATCTTTGACCATGAAACAACCATTAGAATGGATACAAAATAAAACATTTGGACCAGGGGCCGCAGTGGGAGTACAGCAAGTAGGACACATGCCCTGTACACCGTTCACAAGGGTTTGATCCCTGACATCCCATATGTTCCCTCAAGCATTGCTGGGTTTAATTCCTTAGTTCAGAGCCATGAGTAACCCCTGGACATCATCAGGTATGGCCCCAAAACAAACAAATGAAATCTGGCTTACAATGGAATCAGACCCACCCTGTGCCTCTTATTTTCAGAGTTGTGGAAGGGGAAAAAAATCTATCTTTTTCATTCTAGATAAAATTTTTGACAGCCAAACCTAATCTCAGTGAACACAAACATGCATGTGAAAATAATCATTTAGATCTGAGCTATGATATGTAAAGAGCAGGAAATATATAGTGTTGCATAGGAAGACTAAGAAAGCAACCTATTGACTCCTAATCTTTGATATATTGCCATTGATGTATTCCCATGCCAGAGAATCCTGGAAGGGTTGAATAAATTGAAAGGTATTTTTTGTTTGTTTTTGGGCCACACCAAGTGATGCTCAGGGGTTACTCGTGGCTATGCTCAGAAGTAGCTCCTGGCTTGGGGGACCATATGGGACCCCGGGGAATCAAATTGTGGTCTGTCCTAGGTTAGCACATGCAAGGCATATGCCCTACTGCTTGCACCACTGCTCTGACCCCTGAAAGGTATTTTTGTTCCTAACAGTCATTTATGTTCAGAATAAACTTTGACCTTCTTTCATGTCAGTTGTGTGGTTGGACTGTGCAGAAGAGAAGGGGAGCATGTGAATGTATGAGGGGGGTACTACGTGAATGGAGGGTTACAGATTAGAGCAAAGAGAACCATGAAAGGGCAAAGAAATAGGGGGTGTTGATGAGCCCCATGAAGAGAAGAGAATCCCTTTTGAGTATTAGAGGCTCTGGGGATGGTGGTTGGGGCTCCTAGGAGTGAGCCCCCAGGGGGCTGTGGGGAGTGCGTCTCTTCCCAGTTTCTGAATTGATGTGGGTTGGTTTCACCCAGACTAAGAACTTGGAAGTATTTGGCTTCTGAACTTCCAGAATCATCCTAAGAATGCAGGTCCATGATAAGAAGCTTGGCCACCAAGAGCGGGGGATATAGTTAGAGCAGAGAAGAGACCATGATGACAATGAGAGCTGGAAATGATCCCTCTGGACAGGAAATGGATGCTGAAAGAAAGGAAAGTGAATGTATGAACATTCAGGAACATTTATTTTTGGTTTTGCTCTGTCTTTTGGGGATATACCCAGCTTACTCCTGACTCTCCACTCAGGAATCAGGGGCTTAGGGGACCCTAAGGGGATGCCTGGGATTGAACCCTTGTTGGCCACATGCAAACAAGCACACACACACGCACACACATACCCGCTGTGCTATTGCTCCAGCCCCATATTCACATTCTGCTTGGACTCTTCCCTCTACTCTGCTCATTCCTGGAAACTCTTTACCTTCCTTACTCCCGAGACTGCCCTCTGGTTCCACCACACAATGGGAGAGCCAGGGACAGAGGGTCTGGGGATGGCCTTGTAGGTAGAATCAACCTGGGCTGGACAGGCAGGCATCCAAGGTCCATATTGAAGAAGGTTCTTGCACCTGGGGTCCTACAGAGGCACTGAGCCCCATTCCTGGGGAGGGGCTGTTAAGGGATGAGGTGAGAGGGTATCTGGTGAGGGTTGAGGGCTGTGACTCCTGCCATAGGGAGGACAAAGCATGGGGAACAGCTGCTGCTTAGATATGAGAAAAAGGGCATTTCACTGATCTTGGGGAGGCAGTGGCCATGATTGGAGGGTCTCCACATGGCATCCTTCCCTGATCCTGTAACCCAGAACCATCTCTTCCCTATTTTAACCCCCATCTGTTCCCTAATTAAGCACATACTACCTTAGGATAACTCCCACTTTTCTCTATTCTGTGTTATTCTAAATCTCACCAATTCCCTGGTCTCCTCAGTGTAGGAGATACACAGAAGTTTTGGGGGAAACCTTCTCTATGCTGCCACTTTGCTTGGGTCTGGTGAAGTTTTCACATCCTCCAAAGGGTAAGACCAATCTTCCAGGCCATTGGCCAGATAATGGAGGCTGATAGGAAGGTTCAGAATGACTGATGGCTCACAGAGTGCCTGGACTGGGGCCTTCACCTCCCCAGGTCTGTTTCCTTGCTTCTAATAATACAGGAGCATGCCACCTAGTTCCCAGGTTCTCCCAGGACTTAAGTAAATTTCTGCACATAAAGAATCTCTGGACATGTAGGCCATGAACCCCCAGGATTTGTGAGGTGTTGGGGATCCTCATGGTCACTATTAAGCTCACAAAGACTAGTGGTGGGTCTGACTCAGGAAAACGGGAGCAGAAGGTGAATTTCAAGTTGTCCTGGTGTCATAGAAAATCTGAATAATGTGCAGGGAGAAAAATGGAGGTCCCACTGTCACCCAGAGTTGGTCATATCTGTACCTTTCCCCAGAAGATAATTCTGCCCCAAGCACCATTTATGAAATGAGAGTTTGGGTCTCACATGAGAATATTGGGAATAAAAAAAATCAACCTCCTCACCTGTACCTTTGTGGAAAATACCAGGTGAGTTCTTGAACTAAGATGCAGTCCAAAAGAAAAGATTACATGCCTCACATCTGCAAGGCCCCAAGGCCCCAAGCTTTTAAGGACACACACACAGAGTGAGATAGATAGATAGATAGATAGATAGAAAGAAAAGCTATCTGGTGGACTCAGAGGACTCCTGAACCCAGCATCAAGCTTCTAGGTCTTCATACAGGACCCAGAATTGCCATAAGTGCTTCACGGGCTCTTGAACACTGCTAGGGAATGTGTGAAGAGCATCTTTGAAACTATGAAATTGAGAGCAAGACTGGGCCTGGAATTATTGATGAGTAGGTGGCAGAATGGTGGAAAGAGCATTCAGCAGCCCCTCTGCGTCAGAAATTCCACAAAAGCCAACTGGGATGGCAAAGTCAGTCGTAGCTTTGGAACCTTCTTGTTGGAATGGGTTGACAGAGGGAAGCCCAGAGGGGAGGACCCAATAATCCCCAGTGGCCTGCAGCCAGCCTGATCCAAGATGAGAACCAGGGAGATAGGTCAGGCTGCTTCCCAGTTCTCCATCAGGATCTCTTGCAAGAAAGGAATTCTTGAGAAGGAGGAAGAGGAGCTGGAGCAATAGCACAGAAGATAGGGCATTTGCCTTGCATGCAGCTGACCTGGGTTTGATCCCCAGCATCCCATATGGTCCCTCAAACCTGTCAGGAGTGATTCCCAAGTGCAGAGTCAGGCATGACCCCTGAGTGCCACTGGGTGTGAGCAGAAAACAAAACAAAACAAAACAACTTAAAGGAGGATGAAGTTGGGGGTGGAAGTCACAACAGCTCTGAACTGAGAATCAAGGTGGGGAGAAAAGTGAGCTTGGTTGTACCAGGAACTGGGGTGAGTTTGCAGACCAGAGATGACTGAGCAGGCTCGGGACCAACCCAAGCTTCAGCCAGTTGACTGCTAAGAGCTCATCGTGCTGCCTTGGAGGCTGTTGAGAAGGCAAACGCCTCTCACGCTTCTGTCACTTAAAACATTGTGGCCTAGTGCCAGGCTGGCATCTGCAGATCAATGTGGAATGAAAGGATCTGTTGAAGAGGCTGTCGGGGCAGAATCAGAGCCAGCACAGACAGTCTGATGGTCCTTCCTCCTTGGGGAGCCTGCAGGGGTTTGTGTGTGTGGCTCCCCCCATCATCCAGGGGGTCAACAGACATAGGGGGGTACCTCCCTGATATAAAATATGCCCACTGATTTTTCAGGCTCAAAGGGCAGTTTTGGGTAGCTTGGGTGGAAGGCGATGGAGTGTTCTGACCTGTCTATATTGGTTTGGGCTGGCAGGGCTGTATGTAGCAGGTGACTGGGAGGATGGAGCAAATGAGTCTGACCAATCAGAGGCTCCAGGCCAGGACTGCAGACCTGGAGGTCTTCTCAGAGGAGGGGGGCATTAGACAAGGAAGACTATCCTTAAGACCACTTGGTCTTACAGGGGAGGACTTCTCGAGCCAAGAACTGAAGATAAAGTACTGAAGATAAAGGCCCTTGGAAACCAGTCAACAATAGAAAAAAAACCCACTTTCAATTCTAGTCATGACTGCCATTGCCCTCAGAATTATGCAAACACAGCTGCATTGGCCTTCATTGTGTATATGTAAGTACCCCCCAAATATCCCCCTATCCCCAATATCTAAGATATGCCATCCTTGCTTTCAAGACCTCTTGATTGCTCCAATGCCATCCTTCAACCTAATGTCCCTTCTTCCCAATGTCCTCTTCCCTCCAATGTCTCCCTCCTCACGATGTCTGGATATGCCACCCTCACCTCTAGACCCCCAATGTCACCCTTCACCCCAAGACACTACAATAAGGATTCCCAAAAGGTGAACTACTGGGGTTGGGAGGGACCTCAGGCACAATGGGAAAATACTTTCTTATTTATTTATTTATTTATTTATTTATTAATTTTTGGTTTGGGTCACAACCCAGCAATGACCAGAGGTTATGCCTGACTCTGTGCTCAAAAAAAAAAAATCACTCCTGGCAGGTGTGGGAACCATATAGTCCCCCAGACTTGTAAGGCAAATGCTCTACCCGATTGCTCCAGCCCCTGGAAAATACATTTTGTTTGTTCACTTATATAAATTCTATTTCTAGGGGGCGAAGAGGGATTTTCTTTTCCTGGGAAGTGTTTGTGGTGGTGGTGGTGGTGGGTGCAGTTCAAATATTTTTTGGGAGCCTTAGAACGTAAGAGGTTGGAGCCAGCCCAGCCGTTTCTCGGAGAGGCTGTTTCAGCACTCCGGTCAGCGCCCGCCCACGGGTTAGGGCTCAGAACCCAGCCTGAACCCCCAGTTGCAGGCGCTAAAAATGATAGGCATCTGGGTGACAAAGCCTTGTGAACCTACGTGCACGGGGTTCAGAGTCAGACACCACCCCCGGCCCCCCCCGAATTTCCAGTCTTAGCACAGCCTGCGCAGAGCATTCTCACTCTGAGGCTTTGTAAACGGGGGTTAATAACACCCACATCAAAACACTGTTGTGAGGATCAAAGAACACAAATAGTGTGGGAGGTTCCAGGGCTTAATGGTTGGTACTTTGGATTCAGACTTCAGCAATCGGAGTTCAAGCATCAGGGGGAAGTTGCAAAAGGGCTAAGAAAGGAGAGTCTGGGAGCCCCAAGAGCTGGAGCTGAGGGGCTCCAGTCTCTGCTCTGTCACTTAAGGGCTGTGACCTTGGGTAAGAATTGTCACCTTGCCATGTCCCCATTATTTTTGGCCACACATGGCAGTGTTTGGGATTACTCCTGACTCTGCACTCAGAAATCGCTCCTGGCAGGCTCGGAGGATCATATGGGATGCCAGGGATCGAACCCTGGTCAACCACGAGCAAGGCAAATGCCCTATCCACTGTGTTATTACTCTGGCTCTTCCATTTTCTTTTATTTCTGGCTTTATAACGGGCTTGTGTATGTCTATGAGGGTAATTGGAAGGAAAAGTCAATTTAATAGTCTTAGGAGAGTCTCAGAGGCACTGAATGGTGGATGCTAGTGGATATTGTATTATGACCATTGTAGAAAGTGTTGGACACATAAATACTTTGAAAGTGGTGGCGTCTTGAGAATGATTTTTGTTCGTTTGTTGCTGTTTTTGAGAGGGTTCATACCCTCCAGTGCTCAGTTTACTCCTGCCTCTGCATTCAGGACTCATTCCTAGTAATGCTTGGGAGACCATATTGGGTGCTGGAAATAGAACTGGAGTTGGCCATGTGCAAGGCAAGCACCCTATCTGCTGTACTTACTATTACTTCAGGAACTCAAAAATAAATATATATTTAAAGATAATTAACCTTCATTGCTTTATTAATTAATTAATTTTTGGGCCACATCCAGCAGTGCCCAGGGGCTACTCCTGGCTCTGTGCTTATAAATCTGTGCTCAGAAATTATATCTTGGCAGACTCAAAATGCCAGGGATTGAACCTGGGTCAACCATATGCAAGGCAAAAGCTCTCCCCGCTGTGCAATCACCCCAGCCACAACCCTTCTTCATTGCCTTTCACTCCATGGCTTCCCCCTTGATTTTTAGTGCTCCAAACCTAAAGATTTCTCTGGAAGGAGGTGAAACTACAAAGGGAAGGTCTTCTGTCCACCCATTTGGCCAGTCTGAGTCCCAGGAGTATACCCCAAGGTTTCCTTAGGTTTCTTCTAGCCTCGCTTTCCCATAGTCACCCCACTCGACCCATGACACTATTTCCTGGACACTTCCAAATACTAAATCAGTGGAAAGAGATGGGGCCTGAGTTGAGGAAACTGAAGCATCCTAAACTTCTTCAAAGGTCCTGGAAGGCTTCTGGCTACAAAGATTTCAGGAGCCAACAGACCCTTTCCATCACACCATGACCCCCAAAGTGGGTCTTGCTTGTGTCAGTCCCAGAAATGCTAATGGGAGATCCACCTTCCTGAAGTTTCATTGCCATGTCATTGGGGCAAGGGATGGATGATGGAGGTGAAACAAGTTTCCTGATTGGCGGGGGGGGTTCTTTCCAGAATCGGAACCCTGCTGGAACACACCATACATCCTCAGACCAGATGCGGGAACCAGGGCACAATCTTTAGAGGGCGATACAAGCTGTGGGAGACCACGAGCTTATGAGTGTGTTTGTACGCATGTGTGAATGTTGTGTTTAGGAGTGTGCAAAGATGCACCTACGTGTGAGTAAGGGAGTGAATCTGTTTTGTATGAGTGAGTGTGAAAGTGTGTGAGTATATTGGAGTGCATGTTGAGTGTATGTGAATGTTATTATCAGTGTGTGAGTGAATATGACTGTATGAGTATATATATTTGAGCATGTATGTCATGACTATGTGTGATGTGTGAGTATAATTGTTTGTGTGAGCGTGTGCATGAGTGAATGTGTGTTTTTGTCTCACAAAGCTCGATTTTGTGGCTCTGTACTGAATCAACCCCAGATCTCATGCCCATGCTGGCATACAGAGCAGCGGGCAATGAAAAGTAGGGTACCAGGCTTCCCTGAACCTTTTGCTCCTTGAGTGCTATCGTGGGAGGCATTTCACCAGGTCCCTCCACACCTGTACTGCTGGCTTTGTACTCTCTATTGGCATCATTAAACCAGCCCAGCTTGTTCTCCTGCTCATTCTCCTTTGCAAGCTCCCCGTCTTTTGGTGATGGAAATCTGGGCTCCCCTGACCCTCCTCTCTTTATAGTCAGGACATTCCTAGGAGATTCTCAACTTGGGACTTGCCCTTTCCCATGCAACCATGACCTCATGATTCTTTTCGGTCCAGACTTGCCTTCTTCCTAACCCCATGGTGCCCTGCCTGCCTCATGCCCCTGCTCCCACTCCTGAGAATACCACTAACTTGCATTAGTGCCTATTTTCCTCATGCATCAAGGTGGCATCTAGCTGTGCCACTTGGGTCACCCACTGGAGGCAGCCATGATTCATGGAGAAGGCACACACTGTCCTCTCCTGGCCAATCAGAAGAGGCCTTCTATGCTCTCTTGGGCATCTGGCTCCTAGTACACTCCTTCAACGCACTCAACCCCTCCAGAGGGTCGCTGAGCCCCTGGAGGAAGCTAAGCTAAGCAGAGGTTCTTGCTTTGCAGGAGGCCAGAGCTCAAGAATAAAGCATAGCCTGTCCCTGCGAGGGGGACAGGAAGGAAACAGGGTCACAGCGCCCGGCTGTCAGTCTGGCACGGCCCAGCAGAGAAAAGTTAGAAAAGGAGAAATCTTTTCTGCCTTCAGGCTCCAAGCTCTCCCTTTGCAATGGGCGGCTTGTCCAGGCTACCATTTGTCAACAGGCACCTGGATTCTTGCAAACCACAGAAAATTCCAGATCTTCCTTCGAGTCTATAACTGCCATCTCCTGGGGCCAAAGCAGTAGGACAGCGGGCAAGGCACTCACCCATCTTGCATGCAGGCCACCTGAGATCAATCCCCCGTGTATGGTCATACATATGGTCCCCTGAGCACCGCCAGGAGTGATGCCACCTTGATGCCCCTTACCCCTCTCTCTCCTTTCTCTTCTCCATTTTCAGCATCATGCCTGAATTTGGGCTGTGTGCTGCAGGCTTTCACTGAGGATGGCATCACGTGCTGGCTTCCCATCATCCCTCTCATCCACCCCCAGTCCTGCCTCCACTCTCACGCTGTCTTCTCTGCTCAGAGACCCTCCATGGCCCCTTCCCTGCAGGGCTGGCTCCAAGCTCTCTAGGGTCCTTTGTCATTTTTTGTCTTATCACTCATCAGAGGTGAAACTCTCTCTTTCCTGAGCTGCTAGCAAGCCTCACCCACAGATCTACTCTTTCTTTAATTTTATTTTTTTTTGGCTTTTAGTCCACACCCAGTGGTGTTTAGGGGTTACTCCTGGCTCTGCACACAGGAATCACTCGTGGCGGTGCTCAGGAGACCATATGGGATGCCGAGGATCAAACCCAGGTCAGCTGCGTGCAAGGCAAGCACGCTCTCTGCTGTGCTATCACTCCAGCCCCCCACTCTTCCCTTTTATCCTTCCTCCAGATTCCTGAATTGCCTTCCCCACCCCATTTTCTCCCCTATCCTAAGTTAATCCTCTTTACCATACTTTGGACACCCCCATAAGGCTTCCACTTTAACTGACCCATCATTTCCTCCTAGAAAGACTCCTGAATGGCCCCCCTTCTCTTCATATCACCCCAAAGAATGCCCTAGCCCATTGGTCGGCAACCTGCAGCTCTCGAGCCACATGTGGCTCTTTCCACTTTTAATTTGGCTCTTCTGTGTGCCGGGCGGCCGCTCCAGGAGTCAGGACTCTGCTCCTAGCCTCTGTCAGTGTGCACCCTGTGTGGCTCTCAAAATAAATTTCAATCATGGTTTTGGCGAGATTTGGCTCAGTTGAGAAAAAAGGTTGCCGACCACTGCCCTAGCCAATCTCCTCTTCCCTGCAGCCCTCTGGGCTTCCTGCTTTACTGTACCACAATGTAGCTACTCCACATTTCTGTCCACTCTGCTAGAGACTCAACTTCCTTAGGAGGTCCCAACTTCACCCTTATAGTCTTAGGCGAAGGAGGCCCAGCCTCCCTCTCACCTTTCCTATTGTAGGGGAGAGTGTCTATGTGACCAGTGTATGTGTGTGAGGGAGTGGGGGCTGTATTTCCTGGCTCAGTGTGGCAAGGGGAAGGCTGACGAAGGGAAGAGATGACAATGATATATAAATATATATGTGTATATATATGTTTGGGGGATGACCCACCCAAAGGTGCTCAAGGCTTATTCCTGGCTCTGCTTTCAGCATCACTCCTGGCGGTGCTTAGGAGACCATATGCATGACCATACATGGGGGATTGATCTCAGGTGGCCTGCATGCAAGATGGGTGAGTGCCTTGCCCGCTGTCCTACTGCTTTGGCCCCAGGAGATGGCAGTTATAGACTCGAAGGAAGATCTGGAATTTTCTGTGGTTTGCAAGAATCCAGGTGCCTGTTGACAAATGGTAGCCTGGACCAGCCGCCCATTATAAAGGGAGAGCTTGGAGCCTGAAGGCAGAAGAGATTTCTCCTTTTCCAACTTTTCACTGCTGGGCCGTGCCAGACTGACAGCCGGGCGCTGTGACCCTGTTTCCTTCCTGTCCCCCTCGCAGGGACAGGCTATGCTTTATTCCTGAGCTCTGGCCTCCTGCAAAGCAAGAACCTCTGCTTAGCTTAGCTTTCTCCAGGGGCTCAGCGACCCTCTGGAGGGGTTGAGTGCGTTGAAGGAGTGTACTAGGAGCCAGATGCCCAAGAGAGCATAGAAGGCCTCTTCTGATTGGCCAGGAGAGGACAGTGTGTGCACAAGCTTCCTAGCGATTGGTCACACCCAGACACCAGTGATGACTATGAACTACTGCCCTGTGTATGTATACTTGGGGGAGGGAGGGACCTTGTTGCCATGACTACAGGGCTGTGACAAGCCACCCGGCCTGCCCCATTCTGTCTGCTCCAGCCTCACTGATTTCCTTGTTGGTCCAGGCCTCCCCCAGTTCCTGGGTTCAGTGCTCTTGCGTGAGGCTGACCTGTCCATTTCATTCATTATTCCCTGAACAAATAAGTCATGGGATGGGTCGGAGCAATAACATAGGGGTTGGTTAAGGACTTGCCTTGATGCAGCTGATTGGGGTTGGGTCCCCGGAACCACACAGGGGCCCCTAAGCACTGTCAGGAGTGATCCCTGAGTGTAGAGATAGGAGTAAGCTCTGAGCATAGGTGGGTGTAGTACACCCTCTACCCCTTACCAATTCCCACAAAAGGGCAGGGACCGTCTAACCATCTTCCTCTGTTGCCTTCCCTGCACTGGTTTCTCATTCATCCCCCTAGCTGGTGTTCTGTGGTGTTTCTTAGTTTCTAATCTGCTCCTGGGTTTCCTTTCTGTCTCCTTCACTGTGGAAGGTTCCCAGGGCAGAGCTTGTAGCCCTGGGTTTACAGACTTAAAGCAGCATATACTCAGCAAATACTGTGGAGTTCCCAGTGGTCCCTTTTATACTTTATCTCTGTGTTAGCCTCCTACTTTCTTGTTTGTTTCTTTGGGCTGCTCCCAGCTGAACTCATGGCTTATTCCTGGTTCTGCATTCATTAATTATTTCTGGTGGTACTTGGGGGACTGTATACTGGATGCCAGGGATTGAAGCTGGATTGTTGTGTGCAAGGCAAGAACCTTCCCCACTGTACTATTGCTCCGGCTTTTCTAATCTCTCTTTCTCTGTATTTGTGTTTGTATGTGCATGTTTGTGTGCGTGTTCAGGCCAGGGATCAAATCTAGGGCATCATATATGCTAACCCTGAGCTCTATCCTCAGTCCCAGTTTTCTGCTTTCTAAAGAAATAACCCAGCAATGGATCTTAGTTAAAAGGAGAATTCTAGATGGCCCCAAGATTTCTCAGTTGCTTAGCTGCTTGCTTGGCAAATGTGAGACCCTGAGTTTGAAGCCCTTCTTCTCTGTCCTTTGTGCCCAGGAGCTCTGTTTCCTGGGAGGCTGCCAGAGATTTCCAGCTGGTAGCCCCATAGCCAGATAGGTGTAAGAACTGCAACACTGGGGCCGGCGAGGTGGTGCTAGAGGTAAGGTGTCTGCCTTGCAAGCACTAGCCAAGGAACGGACCACGGTTCAATCCCCCGGCGTCCCATATGGTCCTCCCAAGCCAGGGGTCATTTCTGAGCGAGTAGCCAGGAATAACCCCTGAGCATCAAATGGGTGTAGCCCAAACCCCCCCCCCCAAAAAAAAAGAACTACAACATTAAAGATGCCCCTTCACCATGAGCACCGTGATCTCCTGGATGAATGAGCACTGTAGCCAGGAGTTTGAGTGGGCACCACAGTGAATCCCACAGTCCCACGTGCGAGCACCATACATGCATCCACAGCTCACCACTGAACATAAAGTATGTGAGTTGTATGACCAAACCTGGGTGCAGTCCCCATTATGGAACAAGAACAGCCACAGAGGAAAAGGAAAAAGGGATAGGCAAAGAATTCCAAGGCCAGGGAGATGCATCATCGGGCTGGGCACAGACCTTCGGTGCAGGAGGCCTGGTTCATTCTATTCCCAGCACCAACCAGGCTCCTTTGTGCACCACTAAGAGTGACTCCATTTTTTTTTTTTTTTAGTTTTTGGGCCACACTCAGTGATGCTCAGAAATCACTCCTGGCTCAGGGGATCATATGGGACGCTGGGGGATTGAACTGCCATCCATCTTAGGTAAGCGGGTGCAAGGCAAACGCCCTATTGCTTGCGCCACTGCTCTGGCCCCAAGAGTGACTCTTAACATTGCCTCGAACCAGATGTGACCCCCTGACTCTGACTAAAAGAAAAAAAATTCCTGCCACACAGCATGTTAAGGTAAAACATGTTTTGGGGCCAGAGTGACAGCACAGTGGGGGAGGATGTTTGCCTTGCCCTTAGAGCTAATTCTCAGGGTTGAACTAGTTTGGCTGCTGAGTGTCGTCCTCCCAGAGTGCTCCCTGTAGAAACTATGACCCAAGGAGGACAAGGCATGAGCACAGCATGGGGCAGAGTGGCGGAAGGAGGATGGCATGCCCTGTTCGGCCCCTGGGAGCACTGGTAAACTGAGTTCCCAGACTGCCTGCCTGTTGCAGGTGTATTCTATCAGAAAGGGTGTTCCTTGTGGCAGTGCTGGAAGCTAAGTTGATGCTCAAGGTAAGTGAGTTAATAGTCGGTGCAATTACTACAATCTGTTCACTTTTAAAACACTATAATCTGGCCAGATACTCAGGGGAGGGACCTGGGTGAGGAAAGGGCAAGAAATTCTGCAAGTGACACAGTAAGCACTTTCACACGAGCTCCTACTGAGTCTATCAGTCCTTCTGTTTGAGTTTCCATGCCCCCTGGATCATCCAAGCTCCCTTGTAGATTTTTATTAAGGAGATAAAGGCAACAGACAGCTGGACACTCCCTGCCCTGGGACCTCGTAGGTGCTCAATAAAATATATCACATTGGCCTGAGTGATGATACAGCAGATAGGGCACTTGCCTTGCATGCAGCCAACCCGGGTTGAATCCTTGGCACCCCAAGAGTCCCATAGCTCTTCAGGGAATAATCCCTGAGGACAGAGCTCAGTCTGCTCTGAAGGCTACTGGGCATGCCCCTCTTAAGAGAACCTGCCCCCCCCAAGCAAAGAAAGAAACAAAACCACCAGGAAGCTCTTTTCCCTTCTCACACGCCTTGGTGCTAGGGTTGAGGTCTAGGAGAAAATGCAGTTCTCACTCTGACTCTAAGAACTCCACAGTTCACTTGCAGACGAGAGAGAGAGAGAGAGAGAGAGAGACGAGAGAGAGAGAGAGAGAGGAGAGAGAGAGAGAGAGAGAGAGAGAGAGAGAGAGAGAGAGAGAGAGAGAGAGAGAGAGAGAGAGAGAGAGAGGCAGGCAGCCAGGCAGCCTGGGATCCTTCAGTCATTGAAATTGGGGGTTAAACTTGCATGCCTGCCAGTAAGACCCTGGAGGTGAGGGCATGGGGACATAGTGATTTGAGAGCCAGGGACACCTGGTAGCTTTTGGGTGGACCCCAGGATTCCACAAAAGGCCACTGACAGCCTCTGCTTCTCCACAGTTTGTTTTCCCCCTGGGCCTTGGAAGGATGACCTCCCTTTCTTCCACAGACGAGCCCGCAGCCATATGGCAGTGTCTTGGGCTGGGCTGGAGGCCTGATGGCACCCGGAGGAAGGCAGCCAAATGCACCTGCAGGGGCCCCTCCAAGGCAGCTGTTGCCCTCACTCCTCAGGCTACCCCGATTGCTGCCAGGTCTGCATGCAGCACCCCCCTTCCCCAACTGCCTGCAACCTGAGTGACTGCTTTCCCCTCCTGGTGAGAGACGGTAGCAGCTGGACACGAAGCCTTCAACATGCCTCATCTCCCTGCCTCCCTGCTAGTCACCAACCAGGGCATGTCTGTTCTTGACAAACCAGAAAGATCCAGAGGGACACGAGCCAGCCAGCACTGTGAAGACAGCGAGCTGAGGCTTGCGACCCTGGACCTATGTACGCTCAAGTTTGGTTTTGGGGCTACACCCCGAAATGTTCAGGGCTTATTTCTGACTGCTGTACTCAGGAATCACTCCTGGCGGGCTATGGGATGCCCAGGAATGAACCTGAGTCAGCTACATGCAAGGCAAGTGCACTGACCACTGTGCTATAGAGTCAGTCCCAGGCTCAGTTTCTGAGTGAAGGAAAATTAGACTAAAGCAGTTAGCTGCCTGCAACCCAGAGTGGAAACAGATAGGAAATTCACTTGAACCCAGAGCTCCCCAATTTCACCTCAAAAAGCTTTCTCAATTAAGTCTCAGGGCTTCTCACATACTTTTAATGTCATTTAGAGAGGATCCTGGGGCCAGAGAGGTAGCACAGTGGTAGGGTGTTTGCCTTGCATGCGACTGATGGACCCAGGAGGGACCCAGTTCAATTCCTGGCATCTCATATGGTCTCCCAGCCTGCCAGGGGTGATTTCGGAGTGCAGAGCCAGGAGTAGCCCCTGAGTGCTGCTGGGTGTGACCCAAAACCCAATCAATCAGTCAATCAATAAATAAAAATAAAGTTTAAGAAAATAGAGGGACTGGAGCAATGGCTCAAGAGGTAAGGCATCTACCCTAAGACGGACAGCGCTCCGATCCTCTGGCGTCCAATATGGTTTCCCAAGCCAGGAGCTATTTCTAAGTGCATAGCCAGGAGTAACCCCTGAGTGTCACCAGGTGTGGCCCAACCCCCCCAATAGAAAGGATTCTGGGGGCCCCAAGGTCAATCAACTTGTGCTCAAGGTCACAATTTTGTGGTGGAATTGCAACTTGTGGAGTTTCCTGAGTCTATATTCACCCTCGTTCATGTTTGAGGTTTTCAAACTGGGGAAGTGTGGGGGAAGGATGAAGGAAGGACTCTGGATGGTCTTGGCACTGCTGGGTGACAAATTCAGAATCAAGTCTGATGCTTACTACTATGTCAAGGCATCAAGTTTTGGTACAACGTTTTCAGGCTCCCACTCAAAGCTCCAGATAACAGTTGCAAACAAGGAAATGCAATATGGCAGACAAATTTCTGGAATTCCACGGCAAGGCATTGATTTCAGGCCAGAGAAGAGCCTGTGTTCCTGGAGCCTCTTCTGAATTCATTGAGTCTGGCCACTAGTTCCCTCTGCAGGGGGAATGATCCTTCCCTCTGCCACCCTGAGCTGTCACTAGATAATCTCAATATCCTTGAACTACATTGGATCCTGTGCTCTTAGCAGTGAAGTCACTTTCCCACACACCAGCCTGGTCTTTGGCAGGTCAAAGGGTTCACGACAAACTGGAGGGTTGTCACTTGTAAGTGGGACCGACCTGCCACTCGTGTGCAGTCTGGACATGTTTATCAACGTGCTCAAAGTTCAATGCGGTACAGGGGGGCCGGGAAGGAAAAGAGAGGGTGTGGGGGAGAGGAGGTTATGTTTTGTCTGAGCACAAAAGCTCACGCCAATATTCCAACACTGAGTGTTTGGGCCTCCACGGGTCTTCTAAGCCAGTTATGCTTAAGTGGATTTTCAAAGATTATCATCAACCAGAAACACATATGAGGGATAGCAGGCGCACGCGCGCGCTGCGCGCGCACACACACACACACACACACACACACACACACAACACACGCTTGATGCTGGGGCTATGAATTTATCAGAGCTTTTCTCTCCGAGAAATCCTGCCCTGTGTACAGTGACTTCGCTTAGATTAGGTGGCAAAGACAAGTAATTGGATATTCGCCTTCAACACACAGCTTCCAGATCTGGTTTGCAGAGGGCAAGGTGGCTTAGAAAAAGGCTCGCTTCTCGGTGGGGGACTCAGGGCGGGCAATCCTCTGGGAAATAATTGAATGACACCCATCCACTGAGTGTGCTTAAAGCCCCACACCCCATGAAAGCTCAGGGAAGAAAGAGCAGGCTTATTGGTTTTTCCATGTCTTTTGAGTCAACAATCCCTTCCCATGACATGTCTATTGGCTCCTCGTTTCCTCTCTTGGTTCGTTTGCTACCAGCCAAGTGTGGGCGAAGCTGAGATGGAGATGGAGATTCATTCCCAGGGCTGGAATGCTAGAACTCCTCTCCTCCCCCCACCCCAATTTCCTGGCCTATGACTTGGTGATTCATTAACCTTTGGTATCTCTTCGTTTGGGGGGAGGTTGGAGTTACACCCAGCAGTGCTCAAGCTTACTTATGTTTCTGTGCTTAGGGAATCACTCCTGGTGGTGCTCGAGGACCTATGAGATAGGACAACAGTTTGGCCATGTGCAAGGCAAGCACCCAACCTATTATTCCATCTCTTCAATCATACCAGTAGGGACTCTACAAGAAAGGATTATTCACTGTTCAGCTTTGTACCCCTTCAGAAGGTCAGTGTGAGAAGCCTATACCACATCCAGAAATCTAGAGCTAGTTTTGCTTTCTCCTCAATCTCTGCTCCCCCAATGCCAGCATGGTTCCCCAGTCCCATCCATGTTGAGGTTCTCTTTAGGAATCTCACTGTTAAGTTGAAAGTGTGTGTGTGTGTGGGGGGAGGGTGACAGATAATCGAGACAATCTTATTGGTGGTTTTAAATCTCTGGTGTAGCCAGTAAAACTGTAGAACCAGCTAAGGGTGGGCACAGGTAATAAACAGCTACAAGCATGGGCCAGAGCAAGGACCCTGTTCTGTAGATGGTGTCGAATTCCTGCAAAAAAAGAAAAGTATTCAGCTATGTGCTCAGAGAGATGGGCTGGGTGCAGGCCTGCGAGGAAGCAGCAAGGCTACAAGAAGGCCACCAGCTATGGGTCAGAGACTGGCGACTGGTAACCAGAGACCCAGCTATGAGCCAGGACAAATGAACTTGAAGGGGCAACAGGAAGAGACATGAGCAGGCTTTGGTGTACAGCTCCCTGTTTCTAGGGTTGCCCAAGCCTGCAGAGATAACCCGGTGAGCTGTGAAATGAAAGAACTCTGACCCGGAAGACCTTGGGAGTGTGTGGTCTTTATGTGAATCTTACAGCTGTGCTCAAGGATGGGAGAGGGCTGTCACTCACTGTCACATCTCTTCTTAGGAGATGGGGAGCAACTTTGAGGACCCAAACGATGTGTGAGTTTGCTTTCAATCCCCTGGCAACTCTAAAACAAACCATAAAAAATGTGAGAGTGAGAGAGCAAGTGAGAGAGAGAGAGAAAGAGAGAGAGAAGGGTCTTCTCTCTTTTTCCTTCCCTCTCTCTCCGTCCCTTCTCACTCAGGGTTTTTCATCTGTCATCTTCATGGACGTGATCTTTCCCTTGCATTCTGACCCCCATCATGATGACAATGCAGGCATTGTTTTGTCTTGCCTCTTGGGTTATTTATTATTATTATTAATTTTTATTTTAGTTTTGGGCCACACTGGTGCTGCTTAAGCCTTACTCTTGGGATCAATCATGTAAGCTCCTGGCCCACTGCACTATCATTCTAGTCCCTTGACTGATCTCTTTGAAGACAAGGAACTGTAAACCCTTATTCTTTCTGCATCTCAGATGTGGATCCGAGAAGCAAGTGCCAATGGATCTCAGATGCTCCAACCTAAGCATGTTTGAAAAATATTGAGCTCGTCTATTTTCTCTGCAGAAGAGGGGGTTGAAGATAAGGCTCTTTCACTAATCCTTGGTGGTGGCCATGAACTGTTTCATTAGAAACCAGGTTGGAGGGCTGAGTGATAGCACTGTGGTAGGGAGTTTGCCTTGCATGTGGCTGACCCAAGACGAGACCCTGGGTTTCATCCCTGACATCCCATATGGTCCCCCACAGCCAGGAGTGATTTCTGAGTGCAGAGTCAGGAGAAACCCCCAGAGTTCTTCCAGGTGTGGCCCCAAAACCAAAAAACCAAAAAAAAAAAAAAGAAAAAGAAAAAGGAAAAAACCAGATTGAATTAGCTGACCACTTCCTCCTCCTCCTCCTCCACCTCCTCCTCCTCCTCCTCCTCCATCTCCATCTCCTCTTCCTCCATCTCCATCTCCTCTTCCTCCGCCATCTCCATCTCCTCTTCCTCTTCCTCCTCCTCTTCCTCCTGCTCTTCCTCCTCCTCTTTCCTTTCCCTCCTCCTCCTCCTCCCTTCTCTTGAAGTCTGGGGCCACCTGAGATGGGTTCAGGGACTTTCAGGGCCCATTATTGACCCAGGATCCCCATTATCTGCCTTGTGGATATACCAGGGTCTAGACAGCACCTTTCCCGGATGCAGCATCCAGAAAAAACTACCCCAGAGATGACGATGCTTCAAGGGCCTCGGAGGTCGCTCTGTTCTGCAAACAGAACAGATCCCATCTCCGATCTTCACTAATGCTGGGCAGCTAATCTGGGTTCTGGGGGAAGAAACTATTGGGAGGAGATTTTGTCTGACTTGATAAAATAGCTTGGCTTCGGAGAAATCTTGTTTATCTGAACTATTTTTCTTTTTAAAGATCTTTCTAGTAAAGTCAGAAAGTAATTGACTGTACGAACGAATTTTTTTTTGGTTAACGTCTTGTCATTTTTGCGGGGGAAAAGCCAAAAATTGTAGAAGAAAAGAAAAGAAAAAATGTCTTGTCGGTAACAGGAAACAGTGTTCGGCAGTTTAAAGACACGAGGTCTGAGGGATTCAGCAGAACCAGCTAGCGGCCTGAAAACCTGGTATAAATATGCATTGACATCTTTTGAATTAGTGGTAGGGCAAAAAACTCAAAATTCCAATCCTATTTCTGATGTACGGGCTGGTTTTAGCCTTACTAATGACTGCTTAAATATGGATCCCGTTTGTTTCTTTGCAAAGGGTAACTGCTGGGCTTCCTTCCTTCCTTCCTTCCTTCCTTCCTTCCTTCCTCCTTCCTTCCTTCCTTCCTTCCATCTTCCTTCCCTTCCTTCCTTCCTTCCTTCCTTCCTTCCATCCCTTTATTCCTCAATTCCTCCCTCCCTTTCTTCCTTCCCTCCCTCTCATAAAAAATCATCGGCTCCCTATCAGTCGTAGCCATTTTTTGATCCTCTACTTCCTATTTCTTCTTCCCTCTCACCCCCTGGTTCTTTTTGCCTTTTAATTGGACAAGATGAGGAATTTGGGATGAGAAACTGTCAGGGCTTTCTCGGTCTGTTTCCTTCTTTAACAAGGAAGACAAAAGCTGCCAGGAAATCTTTGTGGGCGGCATGCGGAGAAGCCCATCGACCAGGAGGCGAGTGTTTTGTTAAAAGCTGCCGAGTCATGTTTTGGGGCTTGTCTAGTCAATGTTTGCTTCTGAAACCAGATCCCCAGCTCTGTGGGAGGGGATCCCTGGCACCAAAGTGAAAAGGCTCCCCCTTTTGTCCTATCAGAAAAGTTCAGACAGATGCAGAGTCGGCTGGTCATGTAGCCTAGAAACTCTCATGGGTGTTGGCCAGACTGAAGGTTTGCAGGTTGAAAGACCCAGTGAAAGTCAGTTAGCAGAGGGCAAAGGTGGTTACTTGGTGCCAGCTATGGTCAGCGATGACCGTGCCTTCCTGGGGGGCACACCTGGCAAGTTCTCTGCTTAATCTCCATTTATAGACCCGTTTGGAGCAATTATCTGACCCAGCCTGATCAGATTGTGGAGACAGGAAGTGACAGCATTTTTTTCCAACAAAAATCAACCCCTTTCTGCTGAGCCATGGTACCTCTTGGCACCAGGATGGAGTATGGGTGGAGGAGAGCCCAGGCAGGAAGTGCAAGCCCCTGGCATCCTGTCTTTAGGAGGGAGTGATGGGGGAGAGAGAGGGCCTGATCAGAGGAGGAAGAGCTGCTTGTGATTTGTTTCCAAAATGAAGAAAAGACATGTCTATCTGACCGTAGGAAGCAAGGTGCACGACACATGGGGGGGGAGAGAGAGAGAGAGAGAGGAGAGAGAGAGAGAGAGAGAGAGAGAGAGAGAGAGAGAGAGAGGGAGAGAGAGAGAGACCGAGAGAGAGAGAGGGAGGAGTGAGAGAGAGTGCGGATCGAGAGAGTGGGGAGAGAGAGAGGTAGGAGAGAGAGAGGGAGGAAAGAGAGAGAGAGAGAGAGAGAGAGAGAGAGAGAGAGAGAGAGAGAGAGAATCTTGACTCATGCTGGGGCTTGGCATTCTCCTGTGCCAGACTGAGCTGTCTAAGATTTGTGCCACTCTTGCATGTTGGCGAGTCACTATGGAGATCACCACAAAGCAGTGACCGGAAGGAACAGATTCTTAGATTATACACCTGTCAGTGGGCATGGTTGGGTTGTCCCTTAGTAACTTCACTAGTTCTCCGTTGAATTTTAAAGTGAACAAAGGAGGATTTGTCCCTTTCAAAGTTATGTCTCCAAGCACTAAGAAGATGGGGGCCCTGGGGGGAAATGAGGCCGAGGATTAAGCAAATTCCTATCAACCTCTGCCAACTTCAGACCAGAAGATGTTGTTAGAAAGCGGGCCGGAGTGACTGGCACAAGGGGTGTTGACATAGTCATTTCCAGAAAACACCTCAACACAGCACCATCTCTTCTCCGTGGAAACCCCAGTTAAATGATCCAGAGAGAGTCCTGGGGACATGACTCGAGCGGTGACAACCGTGAGTTAGATCCCAGCCCTGACCACACGATGCCAATATGTTCCTTACAGGGTAATAATAATAGCAGTTGCAATAAATAAAACCAAATAATAATGTAAAAAAGAAAAGGAGCGAGAGAAAAAAAATTTTTTTGGAAGAGCAGCCCCAGAAGTCCCAATTTATAGTTGGAATTCTTCTTTCCTGGTGAATAATGGTAGTTTAACCCAGGCACATTTCTGGCGCTCAAACAGAGGGGAAGCTGTAGGAAAAATTCATGTCTGGTGGACATGGGGTCAGGTAATAAATTTACTCAGCTCTGTGTGTATTATCTGGCAGGAAATTGTCAAGAAATCCTTGGAAGCTGCTTTTGTTTGAGTCCATCAGGGACGTGGGCATCCAGCTTCCTCCCAGGGCTGGGGAAGTTAAGCCCCTACTCCCCCGGCCTCTGTCCTTTCAAAATGAGTGGTAACAACAACAATAAAAACCCAGACTCCTTAAAATCTCAGGGGAAGAGCAGAGATGTGAAAGGTCTGCTTTATGGTACACCTCCAATAAAAAAGATTTATAAGGTAAGTCCATTTTCCTCTTCTTTCTAGGTGTTAGATTGAGAGGGGTCCAGCAAACGAAATCCCAGAGCGAGCTTGGTATAAATAAAAAAAATCTGACAACTGTCAGAACAAATAGAAAACCAATCAGAAATACAACATTGAGGAAAGTGCCAGCTCCCAAATAATCACAGAAGTTGTATTAGCCTGGTATATCAAGAGTCAAGACATAAGGGGACAGTGGGAGGAAACGAAGACGAACCCCAAGCCTTGCACTGGGAGGCTGATTGAGAAAATGGTTAACATAGGTTGAAATTTATCCTTATGGAATAACTGATGCCTGAATTACAAGAGAAGACTATATCCCTTCATTCGTTCAATTACTATGCAATCATTGAGTATACCGTCTTTTGCTTGTTGTCAACTGGGCAATAGAAGCACTGAATGAAAAGGCAAGACCTTGCCCAGAGATCTCAGTGCAGGGTGTGGGGAGCCAGTAGCATAAGGGAGTGACAAAGGTTGGGACTGGTGGCTATGGTGGAAGTTAGAAAGAAATGTTGTGTGTGTGTGTGTGTAAGTAGTCAATGAAAGAGAACAGAGTGGCAAAGCTAAGAATGATGGACAGGCAGGGTAAAGAGGCCAGGTGATTGAGACGCAAACAGGCTTTATAGACAGAATAGTCATATCGTGCATTTTTTCTTTCAACACAAATATAGAGCTCCTTTTGTGTTCCAGTCACTGCCCCAAGCCTGTGTTGGGGTAAGAGGATACAAGAAGATAGATAATGTCCCTACTCACAGAGAGCTACTATTTCAGGGGGACAGACACCAACAATTGATGATACTTCCAGAGAGTGGCTTGTTGCCAGAATAGAAGAAAATATTATGTGCTGAGGGGACTTGGGGAACATGAAGATGGCGGCAAGAGATGGTCGTCTCTCTGACATGACCTTCCAGACTGTATTCTGAGTCAACAAGGCAAAGAGCATAGGAATAAGATTCGAATGAAGTGGACAGTAGAAAAAAGGCAATGTGGTCAGAGAATTAGGCAGAGGTCAGATCACTTAACACACAAAGATTTTTGTTATACTTCTTGGAATTATTTAGAAGGAGCAAGACGGTACAGGTAGAGCAGTTGGTTAGCTATGTGGGTAGACCAGATGTCCAGAAATTGTGATCCATCTACTGGAAAGCTGTGGTGTTCTGGCTTAAAATCACCACTACAGGAACACACTGCAGATGACCATTTGATATTATGTTTCTCGAAGTAACTTAACATTAGTTATGAAGGGGAGACATGGGATGAAAGAGAAGAATCAAGGCTCACCCCTAGAACATTTGTCTAAATATCAGGTAGACAAGAAAGACAACATTTGTTTAATTTTGTTTCTAGTCAGTGGAGAGAAGCATCTGGGGGAGGGATGGCATAAACTCAAGTTTATGAAAAAGGACTGAGAGATGATGGTAAGAGGGTCAGGCAGTGGTCCTGAGGGATTCTATTGGCCAGGTGAGAAAGTCACACAACACTGGAGCCTCGGGCAGCCAATGAGGCCTTTTACAAAGGGAGGCCACATCATTAGATTTATTTTTTTTTTCCAGATTTGCGTGTTTAGAAAGAAGTGGTATGAAGCAGAGAGCTTTGCTGTTGTCATGGTCTAGGCAGAAAAGCTGGTGATAGAATAGGTAGAGCTGAAATAAAGTAGAATGAGTGCAAGTCAGCAAAATTTTAAAGCTATTCCATGACTGGAAGATGCAAGGACAGAGTGACTCATCACACGTGTGAGATGAGAGAAGGAGTGAAGCCTTATTTTCTAAGTTCCCTACTTTCATGAATGGTGTTTCCATTCACAGTCATACAGCACAGAGCCTGGAAAAGAATGCAGAGGAGGAACCAGCCAAAGACTCTACATAGAAGCGAACATTTGATTGCATCTTTACCATCCTGGTCCTCCAGGAAGTACTAGGTCTTGGTGAGAAAGCTGACATTATTCTCAGTTCCTGGGAGGACCCTGCTGGCTAGCTGGGGAACACACATCTTGCCAAGGATCAGTTTGAGAATGGTCATGTGACCCACTAGAGCCAATGAGACAGGAGCTGGGGGGTTCCTGGAGGCTTCTGGAAAAGCAGTTTCTTGGCTTTCATACCAAAGCATCAGGAAATGACCCTCATCATCTTTTGGGATTTTGTCCTCAGAGAAAGTAAAGCCCTAAAGTACAATAGCTGTTTTGCTACCACTCTAAGGAGAATGAGAAACTTGGGCAAACAGGCTGGAGCTGTCCAGTGATTCAAGCACCTCCTTTTCAGGTGGCCAAGCTAACATGCATTGCATTTTTCTCCTCCTTGTAGCTCCAAGTATGAAATCAGAGTCAAGTACCACCTGGAGATGGATCATGCGTTTTTCTAACTGGGCTGGGGCTGAGATGGAAAAAAGAACCCGACTGGCTCACAGATTATTTTCCTACCCAAGTATCCAAAGCCTTGTTCTTTTTTTATAGCGAGGAAGGAAGTGGAGTAATGAGAGGAAGAGCCGCTTTGAGGAGCACACTCGGGTAGATGGTAGTACAGGGGGTGCAGGATGGGGCCTCTTTAATTAAAAACCGAGAGGAGAGATGCTAATCATTGGAATGATTCAGACTGTTCAAAGGGAAGGGGAATGACCTATTTTCCCAAGATTTTTTTTTCTTTTTAAAATGGGAAATTATATTGTGCTGCTGCTTGCCCCAGACGACCTCTAAGCACTGTGGACTGGCCCTGAAGAAGGAAGATGGGAGCTTGGGGTGGGGGGTATGGCACCAGTCAAAGATCAGTGCAGCCTTTATGCTGGTGCCTCAGTTGTACCCTGCAGAACAAAACTGCATTCCTACCCCGTTCCCCATCCTAGGGCTTTGGGAATTAAATTGGGAAACTCATCAGAAGCCTGTTTAGGAACAAGAAAATACTACTGGGGGCAACTGAGGGGATAGGGGACAATCTATTTTTTCCCCCTTCATCTCTCTCTCTCTCCTTAGATTTTTCCCTGCTCGCCTCTTCTTGTCAGATCTAATGGTTTGTTCTTTGTCTTTATCTTATTTGTTCTGGTTGATCAGTTCCTCCTTGATCCTCTTCACTTGCCTCAGGCACCCCTTTTCTGAGTTCCCTCCTTGACTGCCACAGCCACAGTGTTCTTGACCTTCCTCTCCCAGGAATGGGGTGTCCTAGGACTCAATTCTCAAACTTCTCTCCTCTCCTCTTCTCTCCTCTCCTCTTCCCTCTTCCTCTTCTTTCCTCTCTTGTCCTCTTCTTTCCTCTCCTCTTTATCTTCTTTTCTTTCCTCTCCTCTTTCCTTTCTTCTTCCTTCTCTTTTCTCTCCAGTCCCCTCCTTTTTCCTCTTCCTCCTCTTTCCTCTCCTCCACTCTCCTCTCCCCTCCACTTCCCTCCCTTCCTTTCCCCCTTTCTCCTCTCCTCACCTTTCCTCTCTTCCAGACTACACCTGGTCCCTGATCCATTCTCCCCTTTACTCCGTCCAGCTTTTAAGTGTCTACTTAAAACCTCTGTCATTGACTCACTTTCAGGTCTTCGATCAAATGTCACTGTTGCAGAAAAGCCCTCCATAATCAACTCCCTAGTTAACAGACCTCATCAACCAAACTCCTTCGCCTTTGTCCACGCCACTCAGCGCCACTCAACTCATTCTAGGCATGTGTCCTGACCTGGCTAGCTAGCTTGTGTTTGCTTCCCCAAAAGAGGGGCATCTTGTCTTACGCATGATTATATCCCTTCTCCAGGGGTATTTGATGCAGTGTGTGCCCTTCATATTTCTTTCGCATGAATTCATTCATGGAAATTGGCTGCCACTGCCATGACTGTTATCATTATCAAATTATGATTCGTAATCTATTGTCGTTCGTGGGTACCCAATAAAAGGCGGCATCAAGCACCTCCCAAGACCCCATTTAGGTGTCCAAGCTCAGAATTGATTGCACCGGGGGTATTTTGTAAATTTCTTGCATGGAATTAATGCTGCACTGGAGGCGGGGGGCATCAGACCTCCACACTCCGGGGTGTCCTCCTCTTCCTAAAAGGCCCTCGGAAGTGATCTGCTTAGACAGCCATTTAGACATGGCTGTCTGGGAGGTGGTTTGACCTATGGTGAGAATGTCAAATGAAACAAAAACATTCTGACATTTTAAGAGCTTTAATTTACTCACGCTAAAAGCGGCAGCCTCTGAATATGTCAAGTTTATAAGGCAGAGACTTTCCAGCAGGAATCTGGGCTTCCCTAATGCGAGGGCATGTCAGAGAGCTGATTGACTCGTCCAAGGAGCCACGCGTACAGTAACAGATTCGGAAGCCATGGAGGAGGCCTCGGGGAGAAAATAAATAAATAAAAAGAACAAAACTCCAGCAGTAACTTGTTTTTTTGGGTGCATCTGTCACTCTCGCTGCAGTTTGCAGGTGGGGTTATGTGGGAAATTAAACAATTGCCAAAGTGATCCAAAGAGAGGCATTTCAGAGAGCTCAGAAGGGTAGCGTCCAAGGGAATTGCTGTCAGTCAGCGCAAGAAGAGTGAAGGCTTTGGAGCTATCTCTGCTCTGCTCAAAGGATGCTCAAAAGATCCCGAGCCTGGTTTTCTAGTCTCATGTGCCAGAGACTGATCTCAACACCCCAGACCTGTCTCCCTTTCTGTTCAGTCCTCGTCCTGTCCTTTTCCCAGCCCTCCCTGTGGGGAAGGCTGGACATCGCCCACCCTCACACCAGCCCAAGCTCTCTCTGAAGGAACGGAGAGGACAAGATGTTTGGTACTTTTTAGCCTCGCCTGCAGGCATCGCTCACACACCATCTGCCATGCTCTTGCCTCTTCCGTTCTGGGGGCAGAGCTGCTTGCAGTCCACAGACCTCCTGGGCTAACGCTGGTGGGACCCCCAATATGGAAAGGCCTATGCCTCCCTTCCTCCCAGTCAGTGTGGGAGGCAGAGCTGCCAGTTTGGAACTTTCAGTGGTAGAAAGAAATCTGTTTACGAGTCACTCAGACTTGGGTGTGTGTTCGAATCCCGGCATCCCATATAGCCCCCTGTGCCTGCCAAGAGCGATTTCTGAGCGTAGAGCCAGGAGTAATCCCTGAGTGTCACTGAGTGTGACCCCCCAAAAAAACCCCAGATATTAAGATTTTGAGGCCAAACAGGGATGTGTTCGGGGATCACTCTGGCAATGCCCAGGGACATCAGTGCTAGGGATTGACTAATCTCTTGAACTATCTTTCTGACCCCTATATATTCATTATTTTTGCTTTGTTTACGGGAACACTCTTAACTGTGTTCTCAGGAACCACAGCTGGCAGTTATGGGGACCTCTCTGGGATGTTGAAGATCAAATCATTGCCAGGGACACAACTGCATGCATGGCAAGTGACTTAATTTATGTACTTTATCTCTGTCATTCATATATATTGATTTTTTTGTTTATTGGTTTTTGGGCCACACCCAGCTGTGCTCAGGGCTTTCTTCTGGCCCTGACCTCAGGGATCATTCCTGATGGTGCCCAGGGGACCATTTGGGATGTCAGGGATCGAATCTTGCATTGCCCACATGCAAAGCAAGCATCCTCCCTATTGTACTATTGCTCTAGCCTCTATTTATTGATTTTTACCCTCATCTTGTCTCATTCATCTTTAATAGTCATTTCCAAAGGAATTACCAAGAAACACAGTCCCAATTATCAGTTTCCAGGTACTAAGTGTTTAGAAGACCTTGATTATATAAATGTATAAAAATATAGGTATATTTGAGGGGGCCGGAGAGATAGCATGGAGGTAAGGCGCTTGCCTTGCATACAGAAGGACGGTGGTTCCAATCCCGGCATCCCATATGGTCCCCCGAGCCTGCCAGTGGCGATTTCTGAGCCTAGAGCCATGAGTAACCCCTGAGTGCTGCCGGGTGTGACCCAAAAACAAAAAAAAATATATAGGTATATTTGGGAAATATGCATAGATATTCTAAATATTAGACCATGCATCTAGAGTTTATTTTTTCTGGCATCAAACTCAGGGCCTCGGTTCTGTGAGGCCTATGCTCTACACCACTGAACTCCAAGTCAAGCCCTAGCCTGGGGTGTGAAAGTGTGGAGGAGAGAAAAATTGTCTCTTGAATTCTAAGGAAGTGGCCTTTTTTTGGGTGTGCTCTTGAAGAAGGGTGAACAAATCACCTGAATATTAGAAATTAGTCACAAGAGTGACTATCAAGAATGGGAATCCCAAGAGTTTCATTTTAGATGCACGACTGACCCCTTCACCTCACAAGGACCCATGGCAAAAGCAGGTTCTTGAACCAAACTATTTAGGAGATGAACCTAGAATCTGGAAAAGGGCATCTACGTGGACAAGGGCCATGGTACTGTCCAGAGGTCAGGAACAAGCTGAGTATCCCACCTGGCCATTCCTGCCTGTTTTTCTGGTGCCTTGTGTCCTTCGAGCCTCCCAGCTATGCCCACCACTAAGACACTGCCCAGTAAGTTGCCAACCAATTGAGAAGACTCTGGACTCTCCATATTTCAAGCCCCTTTCTTTCTGGCCTACACGAGTTTTGGCAGTCTTGAAGACATCCCAAAGTATGTGTCTCAAACCCAAGCTTAGGGTTCAAGCCTCTGCTTCAGCCCTCCCAAGTATCCGTTGGCATCATCCCCAGTTGTGAGAGTCATTTTAGAGGGTTCCTTCTTGAACATCCTTCTCCCTCTCCTTTCTTCTCTCCAGTTGACCCTAAGAGTGTTTTTTTCTTTTCTTTACTTTTTTCTTTTTTTGCATTTTTTGGGCTACACCCTGTGACATTCAGGGGTTACTCCTGGCTATACTCTCAGAAAATGCTCCAGGATCGGGGGACCATATGGGATGCTGGGGGATTGAACCCTGTCCTAGGTCAGCGGCGTGCAAGGCAAATGCCCTACTGTTGTGCCACCACTCCGGCCTCTAAGAGTCTTTTTTGGGGGCCACATCAGAAATTACTCCTGGCTTTATACTCAGAAATCACTCCTGGCAATGCTCGGGGGACCATATGGAATGCCGGGGATTAAACCCAGGTTGGCTGTGTGCAAGGCAAATGCCTTCCCTACTGTGCTATTTTCTGGCCTTGTAGTTCTAAGCCTCTTAAGGATTCAATCTTCTCGGTCTGAGGCACCACATCCCTCACCTGGACTCTGAATCCCCAGTCTACCTTTCTTGATGTACCTACATCTCTCTCATCATATGTACTCAGGCCATGTTCTTCCTCACCCTGAAACTTTTCAGTGACTTCCACCTGCTTTTAGAATAAACATTTAAAAAAAAAACTGGTACCAGGCATAGAACCCAAGGTTTTACTTATGCTCTCTGCCTTTGAGTCACTCCCCTGCTTCCAGAGTCACAGGATCCAATTCTTCCCATGACCCACCCAAGACCTCATTACCTGAGCCTGGCCTGTCTCTCCAGCCTCACATGTGCTTCCTAGGAGTATTTTCTGTTCGATCTAGATCAGATAATCTCAGCAGAACAGTGGGTTCCTGCTCCAGACTCAGCTACCTGGGAAACCTGCTTCTTATTTTTCCTTATATTTTTTAGTTTTGGGGCCACAACCAGCAGGATTTGTGCTCAGGGGTCACTCCTGGCAGTGAGCTGAGAGCCAAAATATGGTGCCAGGGATCAAATTGGGATTGACTGCATCATACAAGTGAGTGCCCAGTCTGCTGTGCTATGTATCCAGCTTGGATCTTTAATTTTTATGGAGCTACACAGCCTTGTTCTGGCAGAGTTGGTACCGATGCTTGTCTTCATGCCATAAATTCTGACTGTATATCCGATCCTACACCATTTTTGCCATCTACAGAGCATCCGTAACACCTCTCCCCAACCCCAGGTATCTGGGGATTTCCCATCACTGAGTTTTATATCTGTGAGTGGGATATTTTCTTTTCTTTTGCCATGCTGTTGAGGGCTGACAGTCAGGCAGGCCATCGAACAGTCAGTCTTGGAACCAGATCCTAGGGTTTACCCCACAGCCCTCCTTTAGTCCTCACTCTGAGGACCTATATAATGAAACCAGAGATGAGAGTGAGTCTTGGGTTGGCCAGGGCCTCCCTCTTCCTTTAAGCCAAAGGTGGCAACAGCTGCTGTGTGAAGCCAATGCAGCACTGACATTGGCCAAACGCAACAGCACCTTTTTTGGGGGGTAGCCTGGTGGGCATTCAGCTTGCACTTAGTACATGCTCAATAAACAGCTTTCAGGTGCCGAGCTCCTCTCTTTAGGGTGTCATGGGCATCCCAGGGAAGCAATGGGGAACATGGCATAAAATGTGCTCCTCAGAGAACCCAGGACTCAGTCACTGAGTCTCCAGGAAGTGATGCCAGTCTGGACCTGTGACAGCAGGTGGGCAGTGAGCAGGAACTGCATCATCTTTTAGGTCTGGAGCCTTTGGGGAGGAATTCTTTCACTCTTCATCCTTTGGGCCATTTCTGGCAATGCTCAGGGGTACCTGGCTCTGCACTTAAGTAGCACTCCTGCTGGGGTGATATGGTCCTATGGGGGATTGAACCTGGGTTGTATCACACAAGACAAATGTTCTACCTACTGTACTATCTCTTCAGCCCATAGAATTTTTACATTCTCTACAGTACCATTGAGGATATTCATTCGGACACCTCCTGGACCCCCGATGTTAGGGAGAGCTCTCTCTAAGGCCCCCAAATCCTTGGCCATGAGGGTCTGTCTAAAAGGGGAAATCACTTATGTAGACTCAGTATCTAAGCTCCTGGTTTCAGTACAAAGGCCCTGAGAAGAAAGATGCTTTTCACAGAGAAAATACTCTTGATGTACATGAACAGAGTCTGAGGGAATCAGAAATGGGGCTCTCATCCCAGCTCTGCCCCCTTATCCCATTTCAGAAGATTCAGCCTCGGGTTTCAACCCTGTCAAATGGGACTGAGAATTTACAGTAAACCCCTGTCTCCTGGGGCTGCAGTGACTAAGAGTTGTACCAACAAGTAGAAAGTACTAGCACAGTACCCATAGGAAAACTGGATGTATGTGAATGCTTCATATTAACTCCCCATGGACCCTTTCAAAACAAGAACTCGAGCAAGAACTACCCTGAAAGACCCAGAAAAATTACTAGCTCTCCCAAGGCTCTCCCAGTCTTCCCCCTTTCCTATGGACTCAGCTAGCATTCCCCAGGAAACTGCATCTCAGCTCCTGATGATGGAGAAAATCAGAAGAGAGGAAGAAACCAGTCTCTGTAGGAGCACCAATGATTGGCACACTGGCCACGGGGACCCTGAGACTTCCTCATCCCCAGGAAGGGATCCATGAACAGAGGGCAATTTGACGGTTCTTCCAGTCCAAGACACATTCAGTTCAAGTTCAGTTTTCCAGGTGATCACCCCATGTTTGCTAAAGGATTTCTGTGTCCACAATAGTCCCCCCACAAACCAACACTACACAGCCATCTTCCGGAAATCCCTTCACCTCACCAATGCCTACAAGCACTTCCGGTTCTGGCCTTGACTTCCTGTCCCTGATTGGTCCCACCTCCTCCTCATTCACCTGTTTCTCTCCGCAGCACTGCTGCCTCTTGGGAACATGTGGAGCATCGCCAGGACCATGGTACTAACTGTTCCCTGACCTGAGATGCACTTCCCTCAGCTTGCAACATGTCGCATCCATTCATTTCTTGGGGGCTGGGGGTAGGGCACTGACCAGCTGTCCCCTCTTCTGGCAGTCCTGCAGTAGCCTCCCTCTCTTGCATAACATTCACTCTTAGTTCCTTTCTGGCCCCTGCCCCTGGCTTTATTTTCCTGATGACCATTCTTACTGCCTGACAAAGACTGTGGCTCAGAGTTTATTGCTTATTTCCTTCCGTTCTTTTTTTTTTCCCCTTCCATTCTTTAAGTCTTGGGGAAATACCAAGTACATGGTGGGTAGGTCTTTTTTTTTGGTGGGGGGCACATTCAGCGGTGCTCAGGGGTTACTCCTTGGTGCTTGGGGAACCCTGTGGGGTGCTGGGAATGGAACCCAGGTTGGCCTGGTGCAAGGCAACTGCCCCAGGTCTGACTACTCTTTTGAACTCTGACTTGAAAGGACTTTTAGGAAGTGGTGTCCCTTGGGAGAGGTGCTTCATGGATTTAGAATCACCTGGGATTCCTGTACCATGAAGGTCTGAGTTGGGAGGGCAGAAAAGGCTCAGCCAGGGGCCCTGTAGACAAACTTCATTTGCTAAAGCAATTTTGCCTCTGGCCAGCTCTGTTTATGTCTGTGTGTACCACAGCTCTCCAGGCAATTGAATTGCATTACCCTTTTCATTCTAATCATACGTGCAGAATTCAGATGTGCTACTTGATGGTGTCTAGTCTATTGAATGGACTTCAGGACTGCCTGGCACACACACACACACACACACACACACCAAACACACACACACACACACATGGCAGCAACTTGAGAGCTGCTCAATTTCTCCACCAAAGTGTCCAATTCTCCATGGAAAAACCTTGGTCATTGGCAGCGCCTGTCTCCAGAAATGCATTCGGATCTCCTGGATTGCAGCCTTGTGAGTTTTTTCTAAACAGAGTGGGAGAGAGAATGGTGGGGATTTATTCCCGGGGAGACTTCAAAGGCAAGATTCAGGGAACAAGAGCCAATCTGGAAGGTTTCCTGGAGGGGGAGAGAGAAAGGCCTTCCCTGCTTGCTCGGGCTTGCTGTGAATACACTACCTGCTGAGAGAGAGAAGAGGGGAAATTGGATTTCTTCCCAAAAAAATCAGAAGGGAAGCAGATTCCAACTTGGGCGAGTGTGAAAAAATCTTTAAGACCTAGGATGACAGGCTGAGGGAGGCGGAATGGATAGGGGAGAAAGGAAAGTGGACCTCTCTCTCTCTCTCTCTCTCTCTCTCTCTCTCTCTCTTCCTGTTCTGTTTTTTAAAAATTAAGCACTGGGGCAGGAGTGGTGGTGCAAGAGGTAGGGTTTTTGCCTTGCATGAGTTAACCTAGGATGGACTGTGGTTTGCCCCCCCCTTCCGACATCCCATAGGGTCCCCCAAACCAGGAGTGATTTCTGAGTGCATAGCCAGGAGTAACCCCTGAGCTTCACCAGGTGAAGCCCAAAAGGCAAAATAAATAAATAAATAAATAAAGCACTAATGTTATAACTCTTTTAGAACATATCTAGCAAGTTTTCTGATAGCTACTAGAAAGACCTCTCCAGGCTCCCCCAAATAAAGCTCTTGCAAATGGACTGCAGGCAACAAGTCCCTCGTTTCTGACATTGTGAAACGGAAGCTGCATTAGAGTTGAGCTGAGCAAGGGCAGAGTTGGAGGCCACATTCTCTGTCAATGACGCAAGAGTCATTCAACAGATAAAACATCATTGTTGCTCTGGATGGAAACTCTACCAAGACTCTATTTTGTTTGTTTGGGGGCCACACCTGGCAAGAGTAGGGGTTCCTCCTAGCTCTGTGCTCAGAAATTACTCCTGGCAGGCATGGGGGGACAATATGGGATGCCGGGGATTGAACTGGGGTCAGCCACTTGCAAGGCAAATGCCCTCCCTGTTGTTTCAGCCTCAAGACCTCTCTATTTTTTTTTGGTGGTGGGAACATCTGGCTATGCTTTGGGCTTATTCCTGTCTCTAAGCTCAGGGACCACTCCTGGCTGGGGGCCCAGGGGACCCTTTGGGGTACCAGGGATAGAACCCAGGTTGCTGTGTGCAAGGTAAGCACCCTACCTGCTGTACTGTCTTTCTAACCATCCACCAAGTCCCTTCTTCCCAGCCTCCCTCCTAACCCCCACTCGGGGACTTTCCTACACGCCAACAATCTGTCACCAAGAGCCATAGCCAGGAGTGTGTGTGCCCCAGGGAAAGAGTCAGCCTTTCCCAGGGGAATCTCCCCTGCAGAGACCCGCCATGACCCCACCCACAAGCTGAGTCTCTGAGTCAGAAAAATCATGTAATTTTTACTGCAACTCATTTTTACTACTATTGCTTCTATTGCACCAGTAAAAGTCAATTTGTTGTGTTTTTTTTTTTTTTTCCTGGTGTGGGGGAAACGCTGCCAGTTGACTCTACCTCCAACTTGGTGTTCCTGATAAAGGGGGAATTTCCTCTAACCACCATTCTTACCCTACTACCCCCCTTCTCTGTCCTCAGCGACGGGAAAGACAGCAGCACCGCAAGCTGCATCATCACGGAAACATCTCCCGCGGAGGCATTTCTGGCAAGGGCTTGTGAAATGAGGGATAATAAGAAGTCGGAGCTGTCAGCTAAGCCAGCACCGCTGCAGAGCGATTGGGTTAGCAGTGGTAGTAAATCCAAGCCAGGGATTATTCTAAACATCAGTTTAGGGGTAGATATAATTGCTTGGGGGGGACTATGCTAGTCTTGGACTGGGGAAGGTGGAGGAGAGAAGGGGGAAGAAATAGGAAGATGAGGAAGAGAACAACAACAAAGACAAACCCCAGGGGGACTCTGAACTCACTTGGGGCTTCTATTCTACCGATCCACATCCTTCTATCCATCTCAGTCACGACCTGAAATGACACTGACAGCTCAAGAATCGCCCAAAGAATCAGGATCAAAAGAGATGCCAATCAGACGGAGGGAAAGGGTGCCTTGTTGATGAAATGAGCCAGAGGCAGAAGGACAAACCAGGATAATCTTGGTCCTCTGTGATCTGCAGAAAAACAAATCAAGGGGACGAGCAATGTCACTGGATAATAAAACTCAGAGGCTAGAATGCAGCCCGGGGAGCTCCAGGTTAGTGGGGGAGAGGAGGACCGAGAACAGGCTGCAGCAAAGCTATGTAGGATCTTAAGTGAAAGGTCCTAAGTACCCGGCTGGTCGACAATATGCATCCAAACCACCACTGCCAGTCCACAAATAATAGGGTCTAGGGGTGGGAGGAAGGAAACATTGAACCGGAGGGGACATAGGGTTGGGTACCGGTCAGTGTAGTGGGGGAGGCTCAGCCTCTTGATGCATCAGTTCCAGAAACTTGAAAGCTATCAGAACCTGTCACTGAGATTAATAATAATAATAATAATAATAATAATAATAATAATAAAGTGAAGTAAAGGGGCTGAAGCAATAGCACAGCAGGTGGGGTGTTTGCCTTGCACACTGTCGACCTGGGTTTGATCTCTGGCATCCTATATGGCACCCCGAGACAGCCAGGAGTGATTTCTGAGCTCAAAGTCAGGAGTAACCCCCAGGTGCTACTGTATGTGGTCAAAAGAAGAAACAAAAAAAGTGACCAAAATTGTATGCTAAAAATTGATTAAAAAAACATAATAAAAATATATCCCTCAGAAAGGAAGGTCAGGCCTGGAGGAGTAGAGAAGTGACCCAGGGGACTTATTACAATGTCTTATGAAGGTGCTAAGGTTCCAATGGGAACCTTGGCCCAAAGTTTTCTGGTGGCCAAAGAGGGGGAAAGTAGAGCAGAAGTGATTGCATGTCAGGGTACGGAGCTGGCCTTGTATGCAGCCAACCCCAGTTCTATCCCTGGTACCATATCCCTGGTCCCCTAGTCACCACCAGGAGTGACTCTACCTCCAACTTGGTGTTCCTTATAAAGGGGGAATTTCCTCTAACCACCATTCTTACCCTGAGCTCAGAGTCGAAATAAGCTCTGAGGACCATGGAACATGACAACATGACCCAATGCCCCCATCTTCTCACAAGAAAAAGAAAAAGAAAAGGAAAGCATGAGGGGTTTTGTGCTGAGGAAGCATTGCTTTGCTTCTTTACCTACTTCTGCTATCAAAATCTGTTCTTTAATAGTTAAATCCTTCTGCACAGTTTCTACCACTAGCCCATGTTACAAATGAAGCTTTAAAAGTTAATGACCTTGTCCAAGGTCATATTTGTAAAAGGGAAGAGCTGGGTGAATTTTTGGGTACTCTAAATTCATCAATGGTGCTCTTTAACTTTTTTTTTTAAATCTCTTCATCTTTAAATTTTGTGAGATTTATTTTGGGGGGAACCCAGTACTCAGGGCCCTTGGGGGATTATTTCTGGTGGTAATCAGCAACTGAGTGGGATGGATTAATGATGGGACTTGAGAATGAAAAGATATTTGGACCCCAAGGTGTTAGAAACCACCATAGATGCACTGGCAGAGTTGGGGGATGCTCCAGGCTCACACTTGGCAGTGTTGGCATTTTCCAGAGTAATCCTTGACCATTTCCTGGGACCATAAGGCGCCAGCATTTGGATTCAGTTCCCAGCACAGGCAAAGTATAAGCTCCATGATACAACACCATTACCCCAGTTCTACTAGATATGCATTTTTTTTTTTGCAGGGAGCAATCTATGCTCTTAACTATATTCCACAATGAGTTTTCATCCAAACAAAATAAAAAGTTATAACAATGATCCTTGTGCAAACACCCACTTGCCCTGGGAATTAGTTCTTTCTGATGAATTGAGACTGCTGGTGGTGCTGATAAATTAAAGTGAGTGTCCATATCTTCATAGAGGACAATTGGTATATTCAGCATGAACTACCTCAGTGTCTGGGACCAAAAACAATCATGCTCAAGAATGGGAAACCTAGGGCTGGAGAGATAGCATGGAGGTAAGGCGTTTGCCTTCCATGCAGAAGGACGGTGGCTTGAATCCCGGCATCCCATATGGTCCCCCACGCCTGCCAGGAGCGATTTCTGAGCATAGAGCCAGGAGTAACCCCTGAGCGCTGCCGGGTGTGACCCCCCCCAAATAAAAGAATGGGAAACTCCTGGAGAGACAGTACAGCAGGTAAGATGCTTGTCCTGTAGGAGGTTCTATTCTCCAAACTCCAGGTGGTGGCCTGATCTTGCAAGGATAGAACCAGGAGTAAATCCTGAGCACCACAAAAGAAAAGGGAAGAAAAAGAACAAAATAATGAGACAATCAAAATGATCAGATCCTAGGTTTGAGATGCCTGGGCCACACCCAGAAAACTTCAGGAATTATTCCTGGCTGTACAGTGGGGGGGTTCATACGGGATACCAGGGATCACATTCAGGTTGACAAGTGCCTTACCCACTATACTACCTCTCCAGCACCTAGGGTTGACAATCTTGAATCCATTTTGTGTTGTCATATAGGGGGAGCCTCAGAGAAAGAAATAATATAAAACTAGCCCATAAAACAATCTCACGCCATTTTTCTGGTTCATTGCTTCTTCTGGCATTGCACCCAGGGGCCCTAAGAGAGGGTCAAAGATGCCCTCCAAGGCGCTTCTGCCTTCCCCCTTCTCTTTGTACCCACTTCTTGCCTCGGCATCACTATGCCTGATAACACCTGCATGTGATCACACATCCTCAAAAGAGACAACCTGTACTCTCAAACTGAGAAAATGTGCCGGCAGAATAGTGTTCACGTTTGTTTATGAGGCATGCCAGCCCTGTGGGGGAGGCCCGGGTGAAGGTGATGGCTTGGACTGGGAACTAAATGTTGCTGCATCAGAGGCTACTTCCTGGCCGAGAGCATCTTAAGTGTCTCATGCTTTAATGATCTCACATGTAAAATGCTTGTCATAGTGGTCATGGCACTACTGTCATTGTCACTAGACTACTGTTACCTCCAACCAACTACAACGAGCTGTAGCATAGGTGAAACTACTTATAGCAGTGCTTAGTAAAGAAGATCAATTCCTCTATCTGGGTTAAGAAATCTGTGTCTGGGGAGATGGTGCAGTGAGTTGGGTTTGATTTTTTTTACACATTTTTTAAAATTTATTCCTGACTCTGTGCTCAGAAATCACCCCCGGCAGCTCAGGGGGACCATTAGGGATGCTGGGATTCGAACCACTGTTCTTCTGCATGCAAGGCAAATGCCTTACCGCTGTGCTATCTCTCCGGCCCCAGGTTTGATTTTTGGGTATGGGGGTTTGATTTTTGATTTCCCAGTGCTACATACAATCCCCTGAAGTACCACCGGGAATGATTCCTGGGTGCAGAGCCAGGAGGAGTAAGCTCTGAACACTGCTGGGTGTGGCCCCAAACAAAACAAACAAACAAACAAAAGCTTATGTGTTCATTCATTAAGGTGATGCCACTTGGCTAAGAGGTCACCTCGGCCTGATCATCCTGGTGGACCTACTTCATACCACAGGGTCCATCTGGCCTTAGAGGATGCAGTAATGGACTCAGAAAACTTGACCTTGCTCACTGAACTCTCTCTCTCTCTTTCTCTCTCTCTCTCTCTCTCTCTCTCTCTCTCTCTCTCTCACACACACACACACACACACACATTACAAGGGAGAGGGATATTCTTCCACCAAATTCGATTTCTTGTAGCATCACGGAGTTCCAAGTCCAATATAATTTTTTAACATTGACTCGTGTTTGCACAACCATTTTTCAAGCAACAGCTGTTCTTCCCCTCCAGAGGTGACAGCAAGTCCATGTCGGGGATTGTTCAGTGCCTCCCCCCTCGTCTCTTGGATCCCTCACAGGGATGCTAGGGGGATCTAATTAATCACTGTTTGCAAAGCACCTAGAAATCCTCTAGTGAAAGTTGCTATAGAAATGCAAGTTGCTGTCTTCTTCTTACATGTGCCGTTAATTGTTTTCAAAGTTTACTTATTGGGCAGGGAAAGAGGGAGAATATTTTTGTTTCCTTGATGACAGCAGAGAATGTGTTGCAGATTGGCATTTATGGATGTTAAATCGCTTTATGGAGGTGTCGTATCTCTAGAGCGATGGGAATTTCATTATGAGAAACAACACACGGATCGTTTCTGGCTTTGTGTTTGGCACCTTCCCCCTCCTCAGTTCCTCTTGATGTAGAATTGATGTCATTTTAAGATGTCAGTTGTTGTTGTTTTTTTTCTTAAAATTTCTCAGCCAAATGTGAAAAAATATGGTAAGAAACACTCAAGGAATGACAAAAAACAGCCAAACATGAACCCCCCCCAAGTATTATTTCTATATAAAATCTTCCTGCATAGGGGAATGGAGGACAGGATAGCATTTGCCTTGCACACTGTGACCCCAGTTTGATCCTTGGCATCCCATGAGGTCCTCATAGCATTACCACGAGTAATTCTTGAATGCAGAGCCAGTAGTAGCCCTTCAAAATCACAAATGTGGCCCCCAAAACAAACAAACAACTACCACCACCAATAAAATTTCCTGCATAGAATTAGATTTGATTTTGACAGTGGAGGCCCCCCAAGGTGCTGACGGCCAGTGGTTGCTTCTGGAAATATTTGACATAGTGATAAAGGCTGAATGGTTCTATTTGGACTGATATTGGGGGGCACCAAGGTCAGTTCAGTGACCTCGGGAGAGCACATACTTGCAAGGACTATGGTCTTCCTCTTTCCCCCACATCCCAGTCATATTTTTCTCTCCTACTAGTTTATGCTAAGGTTTGGGTAGCATTAGGTCAACAAGTTGGAAGCAGATAATTAAAATGATTCATTTGCCTCTTCCCCCTGAAAAATCACCAATAATTAGGGCTGGAGATCTGCTTTGGAGCCACAGGGAAGGTGCTTGCCTTGCTTCAGTTCAATCCCTGGCATCACATATGATTCCTTGAGCACTGCTCAGAGAGTCATAAGCACCAAGCCTGCCCCTCTCCTCCCCCCAAGAAACTTATTGAAACTCTTGGCTTGATTTTGTGAAGAAAAAAAAAAGCCAAAAAACGTGAGGTGTAATTCTTCATGCTTATTTTCTGCCTTTCTTTCATTTTTCCCTTTTAATTTCTCCTATTTGAATGAGAACAGATCTATTTTTTTAAGGTATGATTGATCCATAATAGGTGCAACTTTCCTCTTCTTTCATGTTTAATCTTTCCTCTCTCTCACTGGAGATAATGACATCCTAGCAGACCAGGGAGGAGAAGAGTGGTAGAATTGAAAAAGAAAGCCAAGTGCCTCCTAGGAAGGAAAAATGTAGCACTTTCAGAGGAAGAACACAGAAGCTGATCACAGAAATCGAATCAGATCAGAAGCTATCATGGTTGTGATTAGCTTCTCCGTGGCCAACTTTCATCTCTTGCCTTCCCCCCAATGATCCGCAATCAGATAAATTTGCTGTTTTTTTTTTTCCTTTAAAAAAAAATCTCATGAAAATCGAAGAAGTCTATTTTCATCTGTAAGCGGAGCAAATGGGAGTAAAATGTAAAAATCCATACCTGTAATAACCACTGTGTTTTTATTCCCCCATGAGTACTCTGAGTTCCAACCCACCACGCATCTCCAAGACGTTTGAGTTGGATGCTTTTTTCATTCAGATGTGCTAAAATCCTTCCCCATCCCCTAAACATTCCAGCATGCTGCAAACAATAGACTCGTTGGACCCCCCCCCAAGAACCTGTTTTAGGAGTAAGATTGTTTAAGAGAGTAATATTAAGGAAAAACATAAATGAAGAGTTGGGTATTGCTTGAGGAGAGCAAGTTGAGGCTTTTGTTTTATGATTGGGCCTTGGTTTGAGGCAGGGGAAGCTGCAACCCCGACATTATCATTGCACCCCCTCTTTAATTGCAGCAACCACAATGCCTGTTGTTGTCAGTGGAGTTGCTGTATTGCAAGTGATCAATAAGCCCAAGGATTCTGGTCTGTGTTCGTTTCTCTCATTTATATGGAAGCGGCCACTTACTTCGCTGCATGCGGTTCTATCGATTCCCCTCCTCAGACCTTCCCTCTTTCCTCTCTCCTCTAAGCCGCCTCCTCTCTCATCGGGTGGGGTGGAGGGTGATCTGCTAAGCTGTCCTGCATCTCTCCTGTGCCTCTGATCTCTTCATCTGTATGGCACGGGCAGCCTGCAGGGTCATTTAAAATGCGAGTCTCACACACCCCTCTCGCTGCTTTCAGAACCTTGGAAAGCTCCTCTAGCTTGAAGAATTACAGAGGAACATCTGTCTTGGTTGCACTTGCTGCTACAAGTCTTTCTTCCCTCTCTGCTCTTCTTTCCCTTTCTTCTTCTTTCTTTCCCTCTTTCTTTCTTTCTCTTCTTCTTTCTTCTTTCTTTCTTTCTTCTTTCTTTCTTTTCTTTCTTTCTTCTTCTTTCTTTTCTCTTTCTTTCTTTCTTTCTTTCTTTCTTTCTTCTTTCTTCTTCTTTTCTTTCTTTCTTTCTTTTCTTTCTTTCTTTTCTTTCTTTCTCTCTCTCTCTCTCTCTCTCCTCTCTCTTTCTTTCTTTCTTTCTTTCTTTCTTTTCTTTCTTTCCCTTTTCACTCCTCCTCCAGGACCTCAAAGCATGTTACGATTGCCACTACAAACATCTTGTTTTAGTTTTGGGGCCATTCTCCACAGCACTTCCTGACTCTGTGCTCAGAATTTACACCTGGCAGGCTCTGGGACCATCTGAGGTGCTGGGGATTGAACCTGGATGGGCCGTGTGCACAGCAAAGGTTCTATCCTCTGTCTGATCTATCTCTCTGGCCCTGACCACAAACACTCTTTTCTTTTTCTAGGTACCATGGTCCCTTAAACGTCTTCCTTCTCTGGTCAGACCTTTTCCTAACATCCGCTGCTTTTCCTTCACAAAGCCAGCATAGTGTGTGCTCCTGCATATGTGTGGAAGTTGTGTTTTAGTGTGTGTCTGACTGTGCCTGAGTGTATCTGAGTGTGCATGAATGTGCGTGAGTCCTATCAGAGCAGGGATTGGGTTGATTTCTTGTCTTTTTTTTTTTTTTTCTTCAGTTCCAGAATTTAGGCTCCCTGGTACAAAGTAAGATTTCAGCAGTTTTGCTAAAGCACCAAGTCCGGTCTCAAATCCTCCTTGGACTCTGCCCCCCTTTGGGCTGGTCTTGACCACTATCCACCCTGCAAAGATCTCCCCACCCAAGGCAGCCAGTTTCCTTCTCTCCATAATTAGCAGAACTTTCCAAAAGTCCACTTGCTAGTGCTATTTTTTTTTTAATTTGGGGCCTCATCTGAAGGTACTCAGGGCTTACTCTTGGCTCTGCACTTAGGAATAACTTCTGGTGATGCTCAGGCATTACTCCTGACTCTGGGCTCAAAAATTATTCCTGATAGTGCTTGAGGAACCCTATGGAATGCTAGAGATTGAACCTGGGATGGCAGCATTCGAGGCTAATGCCCTCCCTGCTGTTCTATTGCTCCGGCCACTCCCTGGTGCTTTAAACTCCAGCTTCTATTGGTCAGAACAATGAGTATCCCGCCTCCTCTCTGTCCCCGCCAAGTCCCATATGAATTAATTCTCAACTTGTCAGCTTCAAGTTGGACCCATTGGGCTCTTTAGCTCTCTGGTACTGTCTATGAACTCAGGTTCGAGAACTCACTGTCCCTCTGTATCCTCTTCAGTCCACACCCTGGTACCAATTGGCCCATGGATCTTCCCACCACTTTTAGAGTGTGTCAGTAAAAGAACCAGACAGAAGCCATGACAGGCTTCAGATGGTACAGTAGGCCTCATACTGTAAATGAAGTAGTAAATTCCAGGAAACATCACAAATACCACAAAACTAAAAAAAAAAACCCAAAAAACAAAAGGGGCTGGAGAGATAGCATGGAGGTAGGGCATTTGCCTGGCATGCAGAAGGATGGTGGTTGGAGTTCCAACATTCCCTATGGTCCCCTGTGACCCAAAACCAAAAAAAAACTCACAAAATTATCAGGAAGCTTAAACCCACTTGGGCAGTTAAACTTTCTTGCCCCATTTGAGTCCCCCCCAACAGACATTCTGTTTACATCCTGCTTGTAACATTGGATCCTCTACCACCACCACTCCCAACATCCTGTTTACATCCTGCTTGCAGCCGCCTAAAAGTCCTTATTAGATCCAACCAATCATCCAGCGCCCTATAAACAATGATGTAATGTGTAGCCAATCGGTGTAGTGGTCACCTAGCTCATTTGATAATTCTCTAAACTTGGGTATAAAAGTAAGAATGTAAATTGGACTGGGGACGCCAACTCACTGCAAGTGGTTGATCCCAAGTGGTTGATCCCATTGCTCGGGAATCTAGGCTTCAATAAATGTTCCTTGCTTTTGCTTCCTGTGCATCTCTGATCAATTGGTCTTGGCTTCAGACTCAACATCCCAGAGCTGGCAGGACTTGTTCCCACATCCTTACGTTCCCCATCTTTCTTTTTTTTTTTTTTTTTTGGCTTGGGGGACCATATTGGATGCCGGGGGATTGAATCATTGTCCATCCTAGGCTAGGGTGGGCAAAGCAGATGCCTTATGGATTGCGCCACCACTCTGGCTTCTATGTTCCCCATCTTCTTGCTGCCACATGTTGATGCTCCCCACCTCTGCTTGTTCCCAAACCTGGTTTTCTGTTTCTTTGCTGTCTCCTTCCTGCACTGATTGACTCCTGGAAACCCTCCCTCCTTGGCTAAAAGTGGATCTGGTGGGAGCCTGTAAAGTGCTTGTTTTTCATGTCTCTGACCCTGGTTCAATTCCCAGAACCCCATATGAAGTTATGGGATATCCAGGAGCACCTCCAGGAGGGATCCCTGAACACAGATCCAGACATAAGCATTGAACACAATTGTGTGTTCCAAAAACCCAAAGAAAAAAATATAAAAGGATCTGGTCTGGCCTTTCCTCTTGCACCTTTCCCTGCCTCCTAGCTTCCCTAGGAAGACCCAGCATTTCAAAGGGGCCTCAAAAGCCAATATCTGCTGTCCCTCCACTGGTGTAGCACCTCTTTAATCCCTTTGGTCTTCCTCAGCTTGGTCTGCCCCATCCAGACCACACCATCCTCCTAGCCACCCCACAGCTCCACCCCAGGCCCTTGGCACCAGCGGTTGTCTCTCTCCAGGACCCTTTCCCTAGGTACTCACTTATTCTTGCCTATGAGTTCATCCTTTCTGTCCTTTAGGTGTTGAAATAAAAAATGAGACCTGTCCCAATCCATACGCCCTATATAGGAAAACCACTTTCCAGGCCCCTTTCAGGTCTTCCCACTTTTCTGATTTTTTACAAAACACATTTGTTTTATTTATTCTTTTTTGAAGTGGGTGGGTGACCACAACCAATGGTATTCAGGAGTTAAATCCTAGCCTTGTGCTCAGAAATCACTTCTGACAGACTTGGGGTTCCAAATGGGATGCCGGGGATAGAACTTGGGCTGGCAGCATGCAAGGTAAATGCCCTCCTGGCTTCTACTGATCTAATTTATATTCATCTCCCACTGTTTTCACAGCCCATGTAGTTGGCTTTGGCAGTACCTCATAGTCACACACACACACACACACACACACACACACACTTGTACACAAACACACAGAGTGTCTCCCAGGGACCTATGCATGCCTGAATGCTCTGTGTTTTAATAAACAAAAATGTATATTGACAGTTAAAACCAGAGGCATTGCAGGTGGCAGGAAATGGCTCAGTTGCTAAGGCCCTGCCTTGCAAGCAGGAAATCACAAGTTCTAATCCCAGCTTGATTCTCATAATATGAGCACCAGGGCCAGGAGTCTGACTACCATTACCCCCACCTAATGAAAACTAGGAGAAAGTGCTCTGATGTGACATGCGCAAACACAGCAATTAAAGGATCCCAACTCCAGGGCCGGAGAAATAGCACAGAGGTGTTTGCCTTGCAGGCAGCCGATCCAGGACCTAAGGTGGTTGGTTCAAATCCCAGTGTCCCATAGGGTCCCCTGTGCCTGCCAGGAGCTATTTCTGAGCAGACAGCCAGGAGGAACCCCTGAGCACCGCCGGATGTGGCCCAAAAACCAAAACAACAAAAAAAAGGATCCGAACTCCAGGGGCATCACACCCTGTGTGAGAGTGATTCTAGGGCATCAACAGAGGGAAGGGGAAGGGAAAAAATAACAGATCCAGGAAATGTAAATTAAAATGATATGGGACAGGCTAGAGTAATAGCACAGCAGGGAGGGCATTTGCCTTGTACATTGCCGACCTGAGTTTGATTCCCGGCATCCCATATGGTCCCTTAAGCCTGCCAGGAGTAATTTCTGAGTTCAGAGTCAGGAATGACCCCTGAGCACTGCCAAGCCTGGCCTGAAAAAAACAAAAACAAAATGATCTAATATCATCTCATTCCAGTGAGCATGACCTCTATGGAGAAGTCTGGAAACAATCAGTGTTGGTGGGACATGGGAGAACTGAGCCTTCATTCACCGTTGGGGAGGATGTGGGCTGATTCAGTCTCATGGAAAGAGGTGCAGAGACTTCTCAAATAAATTAAGAACAAGGTTTTCTTATAACCTAGGAATTCCTTTTCTTGACATTTATTCTCAAGAACACAAAAAACATTAGCTCAAAAAGATAGATGCGTACCCATGTTCACTGCAGGATTAAATCCAAGAGTCAGCTCAAATGGTCAATGGTCGGTGCCAGAGAGACAGTAAAGCAGGAAGGATATTTGCCTTAAACATGCGAGACCCAGGCTCTAATCCTGGCACCTCATGTGATTCCCCCAAGATCTTTTAGGAGTGATTCTTGAGCCGGGAATAAGTCCTGAACACTGCCAGGTGTGATACCAAAACAAAATAAAACAAATAAAACAAAATTAAACCAAAAAGAGAAAATGGTGGTGGTGTCTAGAAAGCTAGTACAACAGGGAAGGTTGTTGTTTTACACATCAGACCCAGATTTGATCCATGGTCCCCCTTTTGTTCCCCTGAGACTATCATGAGTGATCTTGAGTGCAGAGCCAGGCATAAGTCCTGAACATAGCCAGGATTGGTCCCCAAACAAGCAAAATCTAAAACAAACTAAAACCAAATGTCAAATGACAGATAACGGGATCAAGAAGTTGTCCTCTATATACACACTGAAATACCAATATTATTCAGCTATAAAAGTGGATAAAATCGTTCGGCTACTGCAATTTAAACGGAACTAGAGGGTTACAAGTTAAGTGAAAACAGTCAAAGGGAGAAAGACAAATACCAGGTATTGACTATCTTCTGTGGTACAGAGAGAAACAAAGCTGGGAAACAGAAACAGACAATATCAAAGAATAATAGAGCCTTGGCCTTGGACTACAGAACTCAGATTACCAAGGGGCGAGATACCTGTTTTCATATTCCATCTACTTTGTTCTTGTGGATCTCCTCAATCTGTGCTGTCTTCTTCATTTTCTCTGGACTACTGTTAGGTCACACCCTGCCTTTACCCAAACAAAAGTGTTCCCCCAACTTCCTCTTTCTTCTTTTTTTTTTTTTTTTTTTGGTTTTTGGGCCACACCCGGTGACGCTCAGGGGTTACTCCTGGCTATGCGCTCAGAAATCGCTCCTGGCTTGGGGGACCATATGGGACGCCGGGGGATCGAACCGGGGGATCGAACCGTGGTCCGTCCTAGGGTAGCGCAGGTAAGGCAGGCACCTTACCTTTAGCGCCACCGCCCGGCCCCTTCCTCTTTCTTCTTTACCTATCCTATTGATATGTAAAAGTCCTCCTGGATCTCACTCGACTCTCCCTCCCCCCCTATTGAATTTGTACTGGGAGAATTAAAGGAAAGTTAGTTTGACTTGGTGCACACTGAGACCATGAAGAAGAAGCCAATTTGACTCCACGATTATCTCCTGACTGGCTTGGTTTATTAATTCTTCGCAGCTACCCTTCTTCAGACCGTCCCCTGGGTTTGGGAATATGGTGCATTGGGTGATTTTACAGACCACCTCACTCAGTAATACATTTCCTAAATGGTCACTAATTCCCCCATCTGTCCCCTTCCACTATTCCTTCTGGGTACCATTCTCCATCCCAGAGTCAGTCTTCCTCCTGCTTTATCACCACTTCTACCTACTCCCTCTCCTCTGCTCACAGCTCTTCCTGCCTTCAACAAGCTCCTGTCAACGGACTTTGTTGTTTGCATGCAAACTCTTCTAACCCCAAAGTTTTCAGCCCTTCTAATTCTTGTTCACGCCTCAGCTCTTTTCCCAACCTGTTCAGGATTCAGGGCTCCTCCTGCAACCTCTTCCAAGACTTAGAGGTGTTGCAAAGATCAGGGAATTATTTCAATCTATCTATTCTGCATCAGATCCTTTAGAGGGCAGGTCTGCCCTTTAAGATGGTACATCCCTGATAGCTACCCCCGAGCCCCTAGGAACACCAAAGGCTCCATCCTAGTTCTAGGGTGCAGAGCAGATATGTTGGGTTAGATCTCTGCACCCTGCTCCCTAGAGACAGCAGGAGGGTCCAGATGCAAAGTTCCAGGCTGGAATACTCAGGCTTTGTGTCGAGCTGTTTACTTTGGCAAGCGCCAAGCTGGCCTACGTGGTATGCAGACTTTTCCATTTGGATGAGCTGCTAACATTGAACACTTGGGCGGTCTCACTTAAATATTTGAATACTTGGCTGCTTTGGAAATATCAAAAGATTCAGTAACCTCAGGGCTGCAGTGCGGTAGCTGGATGGAGCTCCTTGGGACTGCTCTGTGCACAGCCACTGCCCACAGTAAAAGGCTGTGGTTTCCAACAGTAGTTCACAGTGACCACAGAACTTGCTGAGCTGAAGGAAAGGGGGGCTCCTTAGAGGTCAAGGGGATGCAGCTCTGCTTAAGCCAGAAACTATGAATGGGCTGCCAGCCTAGGTCAGTGCCCTCTGTCTAATGTTGTAAAGGCCGCTCATGTGAAGATCAAGGGGGATCGACAAGAGAAGCCTCGAGACTGCAAGTTTTCCCCCCAAAATTCCCAATAGCATGGACCTTGAGAATTTCTACATGACATGAGGGTTGGAGTCATAGAACAGTAGCTAAGGCACTTTCCCGGAACCTGGTCAATCCTGGTTTCCTCCCCAGAACCACATTGGGTCCCCACAGAGAGACCTTCCAGGAGTGATCTCAGATCAGGGAAAAGAGTCAATTCTGAGGAAACCAGATGTGCCCCTCCAAAACAACCCCACCCCACTCTACATGGCTTTAGGAAGAGCCTATAAGGCTCTTTTGTTAAAACAGAAGAAGGGGGAATTTTAGAAGGTGCTAGAGGAAGAGGAGAGGAGGGGGAAGAAAAGGAAGAAAGGGAGAGAGAAGGAAAAGAAAATAAAGGGAAAGAGAGGAGAGAGGTAGTGGGAGAGAGGAAAGAGAAGAAGAGAGAAAGAAGGTGAGGGGAAGAGTGAGAGAGAGGGAGGGAGAGAGAAGAGAGGCAGAAAGGGAGCACAGGAGAGGAGAGGAAGAAGGAGAGAGGGTGAGAAAGGGAAAGAAGAAGAGAGGGGAGAAAAAGGGAAGGGGAGAGAGAGAGGGAGAGAGGAGTTGGAGCAGTATCTCGCCTCCAGAGCTAAGTCTCTCTTGACTCACACCTGCCTGGCCAGCATGATGTTCCCCCAAAGAGAGGCATCTTCTCTCTCTGAGAAATGTTTTTCATTTCCTCTCTGCTTGTGGGAGCTGAGGAAACACAGGCCAGCTTCCGCCAGTATTTCCTTTCCTTTTCGGAGTCTTCAATCTCATCTTACAATGAACCAGCCATGCCACCACTCCTTGTTACAGACACTTGGAGTGCCCCTGGCAAGATTCCTACAAAACTCAAAAGTCTAAGCTTAGGTGGAAGAGTCCGTGAAGAAAGTCTGGGTTTGATGCCCGAGAACAGATTCCAGTGACACTCGAGTTCGCGACCTGGTAAGATTGATCTTTGTCAACAACAATAACAGAAGGTTCCCTGAGCACTCTAGGGAGATTGTGATGTTTGGATCAGGCCAACTGGATGTAGTAGGATCTCAAGTTTCCCACATGTGGTGCAGGCATAGTTCTGCTCTGTCCCAAACGAACAGAATTTATTTTTTGGGGGAAGGCACACCCTGAAGCGCTCAGGGCGTACTCCTGGCTTGTGCTCAGGGGTTACTCCTCATAGGACTTGGGTTTTTGGGATCGAAACTGGGTCAGCTACCTGCAAGGCAAGTGTTCTACGCTCTGTGCTATCCCTCCTGCCCCACCACAACAGATCTTTTCTTGTCCAACTGGGTGTAGAATCTGGGGATACACAAAGTCGACCGAAAGGGGGTCTGGGCTGGGATAAGTTTGAGTTCATCTTGATAAAAGGTGGAGGAAGAGGACAGGAGGTAGGGGCCGGGCTGCATTCTCCTACATTTGCTGCAACTGGAGGAGAAAATCATGTTCCAAGGGTGATGGATCTGATCCTTTCTCTTTCTTCTTTCCTTCTTTCTCTCTTTCTCTTTCTTTCTTTTTCTTTCTTTCTTTCTTTCTTTCCTCCTTCCTTCCTTTTTCTTTCTTTCTTTCTTTCTTTCTTTCTTTCTTTTTCTTTCTTCTTTCTTTCTTTCTTTCTTTCTTCTTTCTTTCTTTTTTCTTTCTTTCTTTCTTTCTTCTCTTTCCTTCTTCCTTTTCTTTCTTTCTTCTCTTCCTTCCTTCCTTCCTTCCTCTTCCTTCCTTCCTTCTTTCTTTCTTTCTTTCTTTCTTCTTTCTTTCTTTCTTTTTCTTTCTTTCTTTCTTTCTTTCTTTCTTTCTTTCTTTCTTTTTTCTTTCTTTCTTTTCTTTCTTTCTTTCTTTCTCTTTCTTTCTTTTTCTTTCTTCTTTCTTTTTCTTTCTTTCTTCTTTCTTTCTTTCTTTCTTTCTTTCTTTTCTTCTTTCTTTCTTTCTTTCTTTCTTTCTTTCTTTTTTCTTTCTTTCTTTCTTTCTTTCTTTCTTTCTTTCTTTCTCTCTCTCTCTCTCTCTCTCTCTCCTCTCCCTCCCTCCCTCCCTCCCTCCCTCCCTCCCTCCCTCCCTCCTTCCTTCCTCCTTCCTTCCTTCCTTCCTTCCTTCCTTCCTTCCTTCCTTCCTTCCTTCCTTTCTTCTTCTTCTTCTTTTTTTTTTTTTTGGGTTTTGGGCAACAACTGGCAGTCCTTAGGGCTTACTTCTGGCTCTGCATTCAGGAATTGCTCTTACTGGGTTTGGGGCACCATATGGGATGCTGGGATAGAACCTGGCTCTGCTGTGACTCAGGCAAACATCCTACCTACTGTCCTCAGTTGGGTTCTTTTTTATATATTTTTATTTTATTTTATTTTTGTTTTTTTGGGCCATGCCGGGCGGTGCTCAGGGGTTACTCCTGGCTCTGCACTCAGAAAATGTTCCTGGAAGACTCGGGGGACCACATGGGAAGTCGGGAGTTAAATCTGGGTCCATCCCGGGTCGGCTGCATGCAAGGCAAATGCTCTACCACTGTACTATCTCTCTGGCCTCAATTTAGTCTTTTTGTTTGTTTGTTTGTTTGTTTGTTTTTGGGCGACACACACACCTAATGACTCTCAGGGGTTATTACTGTCTATGCGCTCAGAAATAGCTCTGGCTTGGGTGGACCATATAGGATGCTGGGGGATCAAATTTTGGTCTGTCCTAGGCTAGCATGAGCAAGGTAGAAGCCTTACATCCTGCACCACCACTCTGGCCCCTCAGTTTAGTCCTTTCTTTAATGTTCTGAGGGAAAGTGAGGAAAAGAGGTGGGATTCCTTTGAGTTGCTCCTTGAAGATACGACACTTGCTTTGCGCGCAGCCAAGTCCAGATCCATCTCAGCAGCATGCATGGGGTCTCTGAGCACAGAGCCAGGAATAGTTCCTGAGCACCATAAAGTGTGACTCAACACCAGCCTACCCCCTCTCCCTCCTCAGATGGCCCCTTGACTAGTTTCTTCACATGACATGGAGTTGAGCCATTTGGGGCCCAATTATTTGTTAGGGTTACCTATGTCCAGCAGGGCACTGGACTTAATGGAAATTGGTCCCTATTAAGGAGACTCTTGGCTCTTAGGTGAGGTCAGGGGTTCAGTAATGAAACCTGGACAGGGAAAGTTGCCTTTAATCTACCAGCATTCACTGACTTCATCTTCTCTCTTTGCTGACAACTCTGCTCTAGAATTCAACCCCCATCCCATCTGATCCCTCCAGAGTGATTTCTTGATTCTTCTTTTAGGCTCTTGGATTCATCAAGCTCAGAAGTGGGGACCAGTGTGGTGTTCCTGCTTTTAAGAGATTCAGCACATGCCTGTACTCGGGAAGCATTTGTTGAGCGAATGCATGAAGCTAGTCATGAGCACCATTTACTTAACACTCAAATCCTTTAACTAGGTTTGTGCCAAGCTCTCCTGCAGCCCTCGGGGCAGCCTAGACTGGAACTGTCTTAAAACACAGACTGATGAATTACTTTGGGGAACTGGTTGAAGACAGGGCATGGGCCATCCCAGAAAACAGTGCCTGTAGGGTTTAGGTGCATATTAGGAAAGATTTGGGAGAGGAAGGAAGCTGTGACATTGCCCAGTTTGCCAGTGACCCTAACATCCATGGAGACATTCTCCAAAGAATTCACCCACAGTGAATCTGGTACTATTGGATTCTGGTCCCCTTTTCCACCTGCCCCTCACATTCTTGGTCCCTTGGGCCCTCTAACAGACTCCTGACTGGCTGTCCCTGTTCCCTGAGGACCCGCTAGATCCTGACTGGTCCTTTCTCTGCACTCTCCAATGACATAACACTCAGAACAAAGCACAGTTCTTCCCACACTGCCCAGAGAGTCCCTGACTGTCCTTTGCTTCCATCCACCCCTGTTTCTTCCTTGGCCAGTTCTGCAGTAGTTAATGGGGTGCAATTTTTCCTTCTCTCCTTGAGACCCCTCCTTCTGACACCTCTTCCTGCCTTTCCCTCTGAGTCCTTCCTACCCTTGTTCCTGCATTCTTCTCTCTTGCTGGCTCTGATTTACCTTTCCTAGGTGTTTGGTATATTCCCAGATGGATGTGGGCCCTTTGTGCAACCTCCATGCTTTTGCTTTGCTTGCACACATGTCATTCTCCTGTGGGTGCTGCTTCGATTCCTGTGTTCATGGAATGGATGGTGGTGTGGGGTGGGGCCCTGTGAGGCCCTGGGTAGGTGGAATTCCTGTGGCTTAAGCCTCAGTATGTGGCATTATTAGCCAGAGATGAAGGTAGATCATGCATAAATGAGTGACTCAGCTGGTCAGGAATCCTGGACAGAAGAAGTATCTTTTCTTTGGGAGAGGCAGGTCTGTTTGAGCAGGAGGGAGGACCAAACCCAAGAGAACCCAGGGGTCGAGTGTTGGTGATTAAACTTGGAGGAGGACTAAAACAACCAGACTCATAGGAAAAGAGCCACAGCCTAGGAAGACCCTCCATAGCTCACTAGTAGAGACCCAGAGACCCAGCCTGGCTCTGCCTGGGTGGAGGAGAGAGGGAGAGGAGGGCAGAATTTGCCCAGGCGCCTGCAGCTCCATCTGGCACCCCCAGGACTGATTGTTTCTCATGTTGTCATAGCTCTAAGCTCATAACTCATAGCTCTAAGATTCCATTTCCCAGATTCTACACAGCTGGAATCTGTAAAATAAATCTCCACTAGCTGGGTATCATCTTACAGGGCCCTGGTTATATATTTCTGTTTATAATTTTATGTATTCTTAAACCTGGCCTGCATCTTCTTTTCCTTTTCTTTTTTTTTTTGGGGGGGGGGCGTTGGAGTATGCTCAAGATCAGGGGCTTGTTCAAGGCTTTCTCATGACTCTGCACTCAGGGATCACGCCGGTGGAGCTTGAGGGACCCAATGTGCTGCTAGTGATAGAATCCGGGCCAACAAAATACAAGGCAAGTGCCATCACCCTGTTCTATCTCTCTAGTCTCCTTCAACACATTCTTTTGTTGCTCTTTTTTGGGGGGATGTATGGGGATTCGGGAACACGCTGCTGTGTCCAGAGGATCATGTGGTGCCAGGGAGGCTCACTAGGCACCTGGTTCTTCTCCAGTGGTTGATGCAGGCAAGTTATTTTCTTTCTTTTTTTTTCGTGAGGGGGTCACACCTGGTAGCATTCAGGGGTTCCTCTTGGCTCTACACTCAGAAATCACTCCTGGCAGGTTTTGGGGACCATATGGGATGCCGGGATTCAAACCACCGTCCTTCTGCATGCAAGGCAAACACCCTACTTCCATGCTATCTCTCAGGTCCCTTTTCTTCTTTTTTTTTTTTTTAAATTTAAACCATTGTGATTAAAAAAAGTATTCATAGTTGGGGTTTAGACATACAATGTTTCAGGATCAATCCCTCCACTAATGTTCCCAGAATCCATCTCATCCCACTCCCCACCCCTACCCCAGCCTGCTATCTTAACAGTCACCATTTTAAAGTTTGGTTGTTAAAGTTTGGATCTCATGAATTCATTGGTGTTGAATCTGGGTTAGGTATTTACTTCTGTCCTTTTTATTTTTGGTCTACACCTAGAGGCACTCAGTGATTACTGCTGGCTCTGTGCTCTGAAATTATTCCTGATAGGCTCTGGGAACCATATGGGATTTCGGGGATCCAACCTGGGTTGGCCACATGCCCTCACTATGCTATTGCTCTGGCCCCAAAAGCCAAGTTAAGTTCTGACATTTCTTTTTTTTTTTTTTTTTTTTTTTGGGTCATAGCCGGCAGCGCTCAGTGGTTCCTCCTGGCTCTATGCTCAGAAATCGCTCCTGGCAGGCTCGGGGGACCATATGGGATGCCTGGATTTGAACCACTGTCCTTCTGCATGCAAAGCAAATGCCTTACCTCCATGCTATCTCTCCGGCCCCCTGATTTTTCTTAACACCACCAGTGCACCTGAGACCTGAAGCAGGTGAATTTTTGCTCTTGGATTGACAGGGGAAAGTACTGAGAGAATTATGGACCTAGGGCCCCAGAAAAGCATGGGTGGGGGGAAAGGGAGGTGCAAGCTGGGGATAGGGGTTTCCCTAGACTGCAGAGACTCAGGGATCCACAGCTGAGCATGGTGGTGAGGGTGTTCGGGCAGGTCCCAACAATGCTGCTGGCAGGGAGGGAGGGGATTGGCTACCACAGGACCTGGGAGCAGGTTGGGGGCCTGTCTGGCTGCAGAGGCACCAATGGGAGAACTGGTGATGAAGGGGGGATCTCTCCTGTCAACACGTAGCTTAGTGGGAGGGAAAAAAATTCTTCCAGTAGGAAGCACGTGGTCTTTGGAAGTGGAGGCGAGGGTGGGGGGGAGCTACTTTGTGGATGGAGCAGAGGTATACTGAAGGCTGAGGGACCAGGGCTCTCTGCTTTTGGCGTGATACCTTAGTCTCACCCTGTCTTCCCAACACACCAGCTCCAACTGACCTCAGGGTTTCATGAAGAAAGCAGTAGCCAGATAGAGCCCTTGGTGGAGAAGGTGGAAGAGAAGGTAGAGTTCCCTCTGCTGGGGGGGAAAGAGAGAGAGAAAGAGAGAGAGAAGAGAGAGAGAGGGGGGAGAGAGACACAGAGGCAGAGGCAGGAGGGATGATAGAGGAGTAGGAAAGAAGAAAAGAAGCTGCTTAGCTTAGAAGCCGTGTGGCGGGCCCGGAAAGATAGTACAGCGGTGTTTGCCTTGCAAGCAGCCGATCCAGGACCAAAGGTGGTTGGTTCGAATCCCGGTGTCCCATATGGTCCCCCGTGCCTGCCAGGAGCTATTTCTGAGCAGTCAGCCAGGAGTAACCCCTGAGCACCGCCGGGTGTGACCCCCCCCCCAAAATAAAAAATAAAAAAAGAAGCCGTGTGGCACATGGCGGTTAAGGCCTTGTAACAAAGCTAGATATCTCCTGAAGTTTCAACTGACTGCCTGTGAAATCATTTCTCCGCTGTTACCCTGTTTCCTACAGACCCGCTGGCCGTAGGGGCAGCAGGCGCTGGGCAGAGCCCAGAGAGGCTTCCCCACTACATTAGGACTTTATAATTAAGAATTAATACAACAACAACAACAAAGAATTAATACAACACTCTTCCCATCTTCCTGGTGGCTATTCACTCCCCTTCTGTCTCCTACAACAGAAACCAGTGGGTGGAAGAAAAGGGAGCCAGCATCACACATGGGACTTGTCACCGGGACCAGGTTCTCCTGGGTTACAAACTCCCAATTTTCTTTCTTTTCTTTTCTTTTTTTTTTGGGGGGGGTCACGCCCGACAGCACTCAGGGGTTACTCCTGGCTCTACGCTCAGAGATCGCTCTGGGCAGGCTCGGGGGACCATATGGGATGCCGGGATTCAAACCACCGTCCTTCTGCATGCAAGACAAATACACTACTCCCAGGCTATCTCTCCAGCCCCAAACTCCCAATTTTGATTCCACAAATGGGAACAATGAGATTCAGAGATGGGACTTTGTCTAAGCTCCCTCACTCTTTAGGGTGAGCCGGGCATCCTGACATGAAAGCCCAATTGCTCTTCACACCCATGGCAGTGGTCATTCCTGTTGAGGCTCGGGAACCCTAGATGCCAGGGATCTAACCGGGGTTGGCCACCTGACAGGCAAGTTCCCTACCTGCTGTCCCTTCTCTCTGGTTACTCAGCTGCTCTTTTGTGAGCTGGTCCAGGGAGGGACCCAAACAGCAGGGCCTGGTGGATTTGGAGAGTGGTTATGGGGATGACAGGGATGGCATGGCTGCTCCGGGGACAGAGGGATGTATACAGGACTCTAGGGGCTGGAGTTGAGCTGTGCTTTCAAGGTCAGACACACCTAAGCCGCCATCCCCTAGAATCTCGCAGGTAGAGGCAACGGCTGGACTGTCCCAACTTCCCCTGGCCGCACCCTCCCCGCCGGCCTGACAAGCGAATATCCCAGCAGGGCCTGACTCATTCGTCTTGGCCGCCTGCCACTCACGGGAGCTGCAGGGATGGTGGTGGTGACAGTGGCCCAGTGGCCCCAAACCTCCCAGTTTCTGTGACTGCCCAGCTCCCTCCTGAGGGGGACAGACAGGGACAGTTTCATTCTGACTCCACCCCCGGCTTTCTGCAGGGCCTCAACTCAGCCTCCCCAGCGAGTCCAGCGCATCCCTGAGCCACTTGGTGGCAAGAGGCCGGATGTTGAATGTGTCACTGTCCCTTGCAGGACAGGGAGGGGTCTGAGTCATTCTCTGTCTCCGGAGCCCACGACAGGCCTTGGCACAAGACGGCGCAGGGGCCGCTCAGCAGATATTGGTGCCTGTGTCCCTTCTGAATGGACAGGAAACCTCCTGGCCTTGGCTCGGGGGAGGGGACAGTCTCTGTGTGTGACCTGATGGTCTCTCTCTCTCTCTCTCTCTCTCTCTCTCTCTCTCTCTCTCTCTCTCTCTCCCTCCCCCTCCTTCTCTCTCTAGCCACCCCCCCTCCCCACTTCGGCCTGGTTTTTCCTGCGGATGCTTCGATGGCTGGTTTTAGTCCAGCCCATTCTCACTTTCTGTCTTGGAAAATCACAAGGAAACTCCGTGCTGCTCCTGGAATGTCTCTGCCTGCGTGACTCAAGTGGCTCCGAGCGTGTGGCACTGAGCTCCCCGCCCCCTTCTCTCTCGAAGCACCATGGCCTAACCTCTTCCTGCCTCATCCATATGAGAAGGGGCCATGTGGGGCATCCAGCTAGTGCTTGAGCCAAAGCCCACGGCTGATTGCTTGGCCCCGTAGCTACCTTCAGAGGTCAAGGTGGTGACGGTAAAATGGACAAAGTGGAGTCTGCTGATAGGGAGGAGTTGGGCCCTCACTGCAGCCCTAACCCTCTTGCCCTGATAACTTCCTGGGTAGGGGACCTGCTTTGAGAATCTCTGGGTGTCCTTGTGCATGCTTTGCTTGGGGGGCCACACCCGGCAGAGCTCTGGGCTTACTCATGGCTCTGCACTCAGGGATAACTCCTGGCAGGCTCAGAGGACCCTATGAGATGCCGGGGATCTAACCTGCATTGGTCGTATGCAGGCTGCACTCTCCCCTCTGTGCTTGCTCTCTTGCCTGCTGAGTCTAGGCCTCTGTATCCTCTCCTGGAACATGATAGGGCAGGTTCTGGGGCTGAGTTTATTGTGTGGGTGAGTGGGAGAGGGTCCCACCTGGCCGATGTCATGTTCTCAGAATTCACAGGAGAACTCACTGGATCCCTGCCCGTTGCTATGAGACCCCTCGTCCTTGTGTTCAAACTCCTACTCCCAGTAGATTGGTGACAAGCCATCCTAACACAAAACCCAACCAAGCTGGGGCACTGGCCTTGGCAGTGTCTGCTCTGCTAAGCGGCATCCATAAGCCCATAGGATCACAGTCAGTGCTTCTGCCATTCGCTTCTCCATGTCTTTGTGCTCATTTTCTGCCTCAGTCCCACCCCCACGGCAATCAGGACTGAATAGCGCTCACAGCCCAGGCTAATCCCTGCTTCTCTGCCTTTGAGAACTTACTACCTGAGAGTTCTCTCTCCTCTACTCCATCTGATTTCATCATGGGGATTCTGCAAGGCTTAGATCAGGAGCCTCCTCTCCTCCTCCTTTTCTTTTTCTTTTTTTTGGGCCACACCCATTTGATGCTCAGGGGTTACTCCTGGCTAAAAGCTCAAAAATTGCCCCTGGCTTGGGGGGACCATATGGGATGCCTGGGGATCGGACTGCGGCAGACACCTTACCTCTAGCGCCACCTCTCCTGCCCCCCCTTCCTTTTCTTTCTCCTCTTCCAGGAAGACTTCCTGCCTGCCTCTCCTACTAAGAAAGGCACCATTCACCTGATAATAAAACGTTTATTTTACACTGCATTTCCTGACCACTGTGCTAACTCCATGTCCCCCAGTCCCCTCCTCACCTTATCCTTATAGCTTTTCAATGCATACATTCTTTTCCTATGATTGAGGCAGACAAAATTTGAACTCAGGGAAATGTTCTAGAGAAACTTGGTTATTCCCAGCCTCTGTGGCTGCTTTACTGCTCATTCCCAAGCCCTCCACCTTACAGGAATTCAAACACTAATCGGTGAATGAATCCTGAGCACAAAAAACAGGGTCCTGCCTTCCTGGATGGTCTTAGACAAGTTTTTGTTTTGTTTTGTTTTGGGGCCACACCCAGCAGCTTTCAGGGGTTACTCCTGACTCTGTGCTCAGAAATTGCTCCTGGCAGGCTCAGGGGACCATATGGGATGCTGGGAATCGAACCCAGGTCTGTCCCAGCTCAGTCCCATGCAAAGCAGATGCTCTACTGCTGTACTAACACTCTGGCCTCAAACAGGTTCTTCTCAGAATCCGGAGCTTCAGAGACAAATTATTCACTGCCACGGGATGGGTGGATGGGTGGGTGGGAGAGTGGTTGGCACCATGGCCAGTCCGGTCAGTACTTGGATCCCACCAGGAAAACTCTTGCCCAGGGGTCTCTGCAGGAAGAGTTGTACCTCCGACACCCTGGAGTAGAGCAGTGGGGGTTCTAATGAGCACGGCATCCCCGGCAGGAAACCAAGTTCATGGCAGCAAAGCCATGAGCAAGGCACATCCACCTCTCAGGCACTGCCACTGTCTCTGTCGACCTGAGCCAAACCCCGGCCGCATTAACAGACGGTGGAGGGCAGGAGCAGAGAAGCGAGTCTTTCCCTTTGACTGGCAAAGATCACAGGCACTGGCGGAGAACTTTAATCTGTATTAATGTGTCTCAGAGGGGGGCCTCTCCCGGAAGCCATGGGAGCAGACAAGCAGAGAGTCTGCCTGTCTCACACCAGACAAGCTCACCCTCCCCCTCTCCCGGGTGCTTCCAGTGACAACTTGATACAGTTCAGAGATCGCCAGGACCCGCGACACGTCACGGGACCCACTGTGTCCTGGGCAAGAAAAGGCGGCCTGCCCAGCCCATCTGTGGGAGTCCTGTGAGACCAGGGAAATTCAGGACACTGACCACGGTCACATGGAAGCCTCGGCTTAACAAGGCCAGCAAAGCCCAGAGACAAGTGGTGGCAGCTACATTGGCTCCCAGCACAGTCCTGCCTAGGAGGGGAGGGCGGCTTTCTTTCAGGGGTGCAGCCAACATTCAGCACCCCCCACTGGCTGCAAACCTGGCTTTCCTCATCCCTGCCCGCTTCAATGTTTCTTCCCAGCACCCCACTTTTCCAGGACTATGATTTGCATGAGACTGCCTCCTGCAACCTTGAAATAAAATAAAATAAAATAAAATAAATAAAATCTGAGGCTGGCGTGATTAGGACAGTATTTGCCTTGCATGCGGCTAAGCAGGGTTGATCCATGGCCATCCATAGGGTGTCTTGAGCCCTCCAGGAGTGATTTCTGAGTAACCCCCCAAAACCATAGGCTGTTTTGGCCCCCCAAACAAAAAAATTATCTGTAACCTGGAGTCAGAAATACCCAATTTTACAGTTATAACCCAATTCCACCAAGGAAGTCAAACACGAGAGCCCAAATCAGGAGAGAGAAGTGGTGTGGAAAAGGTTTGAAGTGCTAAGAAGGAATTTAAAGGGTCCACACACAAATGGACACACATCCAAGTTAACAACAAGCACAGTGCTCACCTGTACATCGGACAGACACACATGCACACTCAGAACGTAAGTGGTACACACAAGGAGATCAAGAGCAGTTTTGATATGTTGACATCATTTACTCATGCATGCAATCATTCATTCATTTGTAAAGAGCACTTTTTGTCTCTCTGCTGACTACCCATCTGAGGTAACCACCAAGGTTCTTTTTATGTTTGTTTGTTTGTTGGTCACACCTGGGGTTGACTCCGGGGTTACTCTTGGCCTCTGAACTCAGAAATCACTCCAGGCAGGCTCTGTGGGACATATAGATGCAGGGACCGAACCTGAATCAACCTGCATGCAAGACAAACACCCTATCTGCTGTGTTTTGCTCTGGGCCCCTTTAGATTTTTTTTTTTGAAAAAGGGGCTAAAGGTAAGTTAGAGAACCTCTGTTTAGATTTAGAGCTTCAACTCCAGACTTCGGTTTCTCCAGGAGCAAGCTTCCATAGGGCTCAACTTGCCAAAGTCAAACTATCACGTAAAGGCGGGGGACATGCTACCAGGCATCCTCACTTTCTGATGCTCATGCAGAAAGACCAGCTTGTCTGAAATCCCTCACTGGGATCCAATTTCAGATTCAAATCTCTTTCCCTTTCCCACTCTTCTGCTCTAAGCCCAGGAGCACAGAAGGCTGAGAAGGCAGAGAGGACAGAGCCAGCCCAGGAGAGGTGTGCCTGGGTCAGACCATTCTGGCCAGGTAATAAAAGGGGAGTTTTTGCAGGGGAATCTCTTCTCATACTCAGAGGGCAGAAGCATCCCATGAGATTTCCAAGAGCAGGCCTATGTTCTAGGTGGATACACAGCAAACAGACTCAGAGAAAAAACATTTCCTGGTTTAACCATTCAGTCTGGATCATTGGGGGAATGGGGGTTGGCTGGGGTCCAGGGAAACTGGGCCCCCCAGTCTCAGGAGAGAGATGGGGAAGCACCTGGAAGAACCCCTTAGGAAGAGGAGAGCCTTGGTCAGAGGGAGGAGTTAGCCAAGGTGATGGGGGAAGTCTTGAATGAGCTATTGGGCAACTCAACTCCTTTACCCGCTCCTCCATTAAAACTCCATCTGGCTCTGCCCAGTGTTTTGGGGACCCGGCTGCCTTCATGTGCCCCTGCCTCTGCCAGGTGATGGGGGCTGGCTGCAGAGTCATGATGACAGCCACCTTTACCTTTAACACATTGGTGCATACCACCAGCTCACATGTGGATGTAGTTTAGTAAGCCCAAATTACATTGAATGCCAACAACATTGAACAAGGACTGAAGTAGACTAGGATGTTGGCCTAGATGATGAGACCTAGAACCTTCTTGGAGCTTAGAGCCCAGTGGGAACTCAATAAAGGAGGGGGTCTATCCTAGATAAAAGTCTGCACTCGGGGGCCAGAGCGATAGCACAGCCGGTACGGCATTCGCTTTGCATGCTGTCAACCAGCTTCGATCATAGGCATCCCATACAGTCCCCCCGAGTCTGCCAGGAGTGATTCCAGAGCCAGGTGCTCCCGGGAGCACTGTCTAGTGGGGCCCCAAAACAAAACTGCTCTTAGCACCTCTTGGAGAAGATGACCCTCATTATTTTGGAGGAATTATCACTGTGCATGTCTTGAAGGCTTTTGATGACGGGGAGTCCCTATTTTTCTGTACCCCCTTTTTCTGATTATCCTTACTAGCCTGATACACCCAATGAACTGTGGCAACCCAAGTATGTGACTCTTATGCCCTGGTGGGCTCTCTCATAGAAGCCACGTGAGGCTCAGCCCAGCTCCAGAATCTGGTTCTGATCTCTTTGTCCAACAGAAAATTCACTGCTACTTCTATTTTATTTATTTATTTATTTTAGTTTTTTGGGCCACACCCTGTGATGCTCAGGGGTTACTCCTGGCTATTCACTCAGAAATTGATCCTGGCTCGGGGGATCATATGAGACGGCAGGGAATCAAACCACAATCCATCCTGGTCAGCTGTGTGCAAGGCAAATGCCTTACTGCTGCGCCACCACTCCAGTCCCTGCTACTTCATTTTGTTTCTTTTCTGGCCCCCTTCTCTCCATGGGGTCCTGCCTCATGATTTCTGTTCTGAGCCGGTCATGTAATCCTGCACACACCCTTACCCCACCGGGCAGTGAGGCCCTCTGGATTCTGGACTGTTTAGCCTGTTGAGGCCCAAGTCCAGGGCTCAGGCAGCCCTCTCCCAACTCAGCCACTGAGATGGAGACAGTCAGGTCCGAAAGGGATGCCATGGCTGGTGTCATCACAGAGTCAGTACCAAGTGGACAAGCAAAGTCCAGGGGGCAGCTTGAGAGCATGTTTGTTCTGTTCTCAGGTGCTAGAGAGCCCGAGAAGGGGGTGTGGGGTGTGGAGGTGAGGTGTGTGGAGAGCAGGAGAGCCGCCTTCTGCCTCTGTGTCGCCTCGGGGTGGAAGAAGGCGAGGGTTCGCCTTTTCTCCTCGGAGAAATTAGGTCACTGGGTTGCTTTAAGTGTGCCTTACAGAGCTATGCTAATCACTTCTCTTCTGGCCTAAAATATCTGGTAATTATCTGGTTTTTTTGCTTTGCCAGGCTTCGCTTCCCCAGTCAGTTTATCCTATGCCGGGACTTCTTGGGACCTGCGGGAGTGAGGCTGACTCATCGGGACCACAATCAGCAGGCCCAAACGGCTGGGAAGGGACAGTTCTAGTGATAGGGAATTTGATTAGGTCAGGTTTTAGGAATAGTGGGGTCTGGATTTCGCTGCTTCTGGTTGCCTTTGGCCACATTTCTTCCCCATCATGATCTCTCCCCTTTCCTCACACTCCCTCCTTGGCCTCCTCAGGCCCCTTAACTTCAGACTCTTCTGCTTCTCCAGAGTTCCTGACCTTTCAACTCACCAAACTCCTGGACCAGAGAAATGGCACAGCGGGGAGATCATTTGGCTTGTATTACATTTGACCCAGGTTTGATCCCTGGCATCTCATATGGTCCCCCAAGCACTACCAGGAATGATTCCTGAGCACAGAACAAGGAATAATCCCCAAGTGGGGCCACCAGTGTGGCCCCAAAACAAAAACGAACAGAAAGCTGAACTTGTCACTCAGGTACCTTTAGACCAGGGGTCCTCAAACTTTTTAAATATGAGCCAGTTCCCTGTCCCTCAGACAACTGGAGTTTATACTATAGTTAAAAAAAAAAGCTGGGCCGGGAAGGTGGCGCTAGAGGTAAGGTGTCTGCCTTACAAGCGCTAGCGTAGGACGGACCGCGGTTCGATCCCCCGGCGTCCCATATGGTCTCCCCAAGCCAGGGGCGATTTCTGAGCTCATAGCCAGGAGTAACCCCTGAGCGTCAAACGGGTGTGGCCCCAAAAACCAAAAAAAAAAAAGCTATGAACAAATTTGATGCACACTGTACAGACTATTTTGAAGTAAAATAAAAACATCAGGAACAAATACAATATTTAAAATGAAGAACAAGTCAAGTTAAATCCACAAGCCTACCAGCATTTCAATGCGAACTATGGGCCTGCTTTTTTGGTGGGCTGAAGTTTGAGGACCCCTGCCTGACTGAGAGAAGGAGTCAAGAGACAGAAAGGAGGGGAGTTGAAGAGTGTGAACACATTCCACGTATGTACACTGTGGTCTGGGACAAGTTGGCCACTAAGCAGGACTGGCGGCAGTGACACAAACACCTGGCAGGCTGAATAAATGTCCTTGGTGGGCCACCTGTAGCCCAGAGACCGTAGTTTGAGGACCTCTGCTTTAGGCCTAGCTTTTGTCTCTATCCTGCTAGACATTCTTTCAGAACTCAGAGTCCCAGCCAATTCCTTCATTGTTTGGCTATCCGGAAGTTGTGCAGACATGAGGCATGAGGGTGTGCTTGTGTGACCTAACCCCTCACTTTAATTTGTTTTATTTGGATGTTTAGTTTTGGGGGGGAGGACGCTTGGAACCAGGCTTACTCCTGGTTATGCACTCAGGAATCAATCCTGGTGGGCTTGGGGTATGGGATGGCAGAATTGAACTTAGGTTGGCCACGTGCAAAGCAAGAACCCTTCCTGCTGTACTATCACTTCGGCCCTATTCCTCACTTTGATTTCTTTTTGGCATGAAGACTTAAAAGGTTTACCCCTTTCTTTGTACTTAGGGATCACTCCTGGGCAGTGCCAGGGATCCAATTGGAGTTGGTCACAGCCATATGTAAGGCAAGTGCCTTACCTTCTAAACTATCTCTTGGGACCTTGCCTTGCTTATTTAGAAGATAAACCATTGGAACACAGGGAAGACTCTCATTTTCTCTCATAGAACCCTGGTCTCAGTCTTCTTTCACTCCTCATTCTGTACTAAAAAAGTTGACCTTGACCATGGATTGAGCATAACAGATATCATGTCTAGCTGGCCTCAGGGTTCAGAACCTCACCCGAGTAGCTCTAGATGACAAGGCAAATATGGGGAGAGAAACCTTGGAGAGGCAGTGGGTAGAGGGGAGGAATCAATACATAAGGCCCAATTCGATTCCAATTTTTGAATCTCAAAAGCTTCACAATCCCCCCACCCCCACCCCAGGACCTCACATACGACATTGGGCTGCCAATTGCAGGTGACATAGAAATATAGGTGATAGATATCAGTATTATGTGACCAGTCAGTTTATTTAAAAGGCTCTATTTATTAAAATTATTTTGTTTATTGGGTCACATTAGTTGGTATTCAGGGGTTACTCCTAGATTTGTGCTTAGAGATCACTCCTGGCAGGTTTGGGGGGCAGGAGGCATAGATGGTATCAGGGGTGGAAATTGAGTTGGCCACATTCAAGGCAAGTGCCTTCCCCCACATACTATCACTCAGGCCCCAGAGGGGCATTATATTTTGCTTGTTTGTTTTTGGGACACACCTATCATCGCTCAGAGGTTACTTCTGGCTATGCGCTTAGAAATCCCTCCTGGCAGGTTAGGGGGACCCTATGGGATGCCAGGGATCAAACCTGGGTTGGCTGCATACAAGTCAAAGGCCCTTTTCACAGTGCTATTTCTCCAGCCCCATGGGGAGCAATGTTTTAAACTCTTTATCTTCAGGAGGGAAAAGTAAGGCCTGGTGAGTTCAGGCCATTTGCCCATAGGCCTGGTTCCAGTTCTATTTTTATTTAGAGAGGAGCCCTGCTGGTAATTCTAAACAACCCAGTGGTTCAATGCGAGGGCCCAAGGGTGCAGTATTGCTCAGGCTCTGAAGTGTCCAGGGCTTCCTTGGGACATCCGGACAATGTTTGGGGCCTCCAGGGCTGCACTTGGTAATTCTGAGGGATCATGTGGTGTTAGGACTTGAATCTGGGTTAGGGACACACTTGACCTGTACCCTAACTTCCATGTCATCTTTCAGCCTCTTGATCCATTTTGTTTACAAATTTGGGGGCCACATCTGTCAGTTCTCAGGGCTTACTTTTGAATATGCTCTCAGGAATCACTCAAGTTGGGGCTTGAGGAACCATATGGGATACTGGAGATTGAACCTAGGTTGGCTGCGTCAAGGTAAGCACCCTCACTGCTGTTCCATCATTCCAGCACCTCCATTCTGTTCTCTTTTTTGGGGGTGGTGATTGAACCATACCTAGTGCTGCTCAAGGGTTACTCCTGTCTCTGCTCTCAGAAATCACTCCTGACAGGCTTGGAGGGGACCATGTTGGGGATCGAACCTGGGTGACCAGCATGCAAGGCAAATGCCAGCCCTGGTGTGCTATTGCTCTGTCCCCATCCTCCCTTCTATTTCTGACTACCCGTGCCTGGCCCTGGGAGCTCTAAGATTAGAGATAGCAAGAAGGCTTGCCCTTGTGGTAATACATTTTCTAGAAGGTCAGAAATAAGTAAGTGAAAATTAATCTGACAATCTGCAAGCAGGCCGAAAATACCCCTCTCGGTTCCCCTGTGGCTGTGACCCCCATAATCGTTCCACAGATTGACAGCTGATGGGTTTAAATAATTCATCCCCTTTCGGGAGACTTCTGGCTTGATGAGGCTGTGACTGGAGGGCGATTACAGGCTGGTGGGTCCCAGAGAGCAGACCTGGGGCCTCTCCCCTGATAGCACCCTCGGAGCTCACACTTTAGGAAAAAACAGAACGGTCCACATGCAACTTTCCCCACATATGCTTTCCCAATATCTGTGCATTCCCAAACTTTCTTTATATATTTTTTAAATTTTTCTTTATATTTTTTGAGAGGCTACCCAATGGTGTTCATAGGGTTTACTCTTGTCTCTTGTGCTCAGAGATCGCTCCTGGTGGGCTCAGGGACCCTACAGGATGCCAGGAATCAAACTAGGTTGGCTACATAAAAGGCAAGTTCCTTATCCCCTGTCCCATCTCCCTGGCCCCAAGATGATAAGCTTTGAGGGTGAAGGATGATGTCCACCTTCTGACTTTTTTGTTTGTTTTGGAGCCATATGTGTTGGCAATCGGGGATTACTCCTGGTTCTGCAGTTATAAGTCACTATGTGATGCCAAGGGTCAACCCAAGTTGGCCATGTGCAAGGCAAATGTCCTCCCTACTGTGCTATTGCTCTGGCCCCCATGTGCAGGTTTTTATCCAGGATAGCCCTGGAAGAGCTTGGAGTAGATCTGGCCTGACGTGAGGGCCTCCATGCCCAGTCTTGCACCAGTGTGCTCCCCACACAAAGCAAAGCACTGATTTTTTTTCCTCATTGCAGAGTAGTACACCCCTTTCAAGGTCAGGGGTGCTCAGGGGACCAAAAGGGGTGCTGACAATCAATCTCTAGTAGGCCTCCTGCAAGGCAAGCACCTGACCCGCTGTATTAATGCTCTGGCCCCTTCTGCTGCTGCTGGTGGTGATAACTCTGAAATATTCTTACCAACCTTTCTCATCTTTCTCTCTCTTTCTCTCCTTTTCCCCCTTTTATTTGAATCATCTTGGTTACGAAGTTGTTCATGATTGGGTTTCATTCTTACAATGTACATCACCTTTCACCAGTGCACATTTTACACGTCACCAATGTCCCTAGTTTCACTCCCATCCTTCCCCTTGCCTGCCTCTGGGGTAGACATTTTACTCCTCTTCCTTCATTTAGATACTGTAGTTTGCACTATTACTACTGCATGCCACTCAGTGCCCTCTCAGCACCCAGTTCTTGTCCAGAGTGATTATTTCCAATTCTCATGGTCACAGTGGTCCCTTCTCTGCCCTAACTGTGAGACTCCACTCTTTGTGGCAAACCACCTTCCATCGACTGGTTGGTTCTCTTTCTGTTGCCCCTGGATATTATTACCACACGATCTTTCTTCCTTACAAACCACAGATGAGTGAGATTATTCTATGCCTATCCCTCTCCCTCTGACTCATTTCATTCCGCATAATACTCTCCATATCCATCCACGTATAAGAAAATTCCAAGGCTTCATTTTTCCTAACAGCTGCGTAGTATTCCATTGTATAGATGGACCACAGTTTCTTTAAAAAATACAGTTTAAAGATACAGTTTCTTTAGCCAATCCTCTATTCTAGGACACTTGGGCTGTTTCCAGATTCTGGCTAGAGTGAATAATGCTGCAATGACCATAGGGGTGCAGATCTCCCTCCCTCCCATTATTAACTATCTGCCTCCACAATACAAACAGAGAAAGGGTTTCTGTCCTCCTAGAAGAGAGACAGATTGAGGGCAGGAAAGAACAATAATGGGGTGAAGGGGGGGTGAAGGGATCCTCGGGCTGGACAGGTGTGCAAACACCAAGAATAGTTTCACTGCAAGACCATGTAGCCCAGCAGGCCTTATGGCAGCTGGCTGGGCTTTACTGTGCCATCCTGGATGTCCTCATTGCTGACAAAGTTAGCTCAAAGGGCTCAGTGAGATAGTACATGTGTAAGGCTCCAGCCTGGTATGTGACCCACCCAGGTTCAACCCCTGCCAACTTTGAGCACTGCCAGGAGTGATCCCTGAGCCTGGACTTAGTCCTGACTACTGCCCCTCCCAAAATAAAATAGAACTAAATAAGTTACAAACATGCATTGACCATCCACTGCGCTTGTGGTTCTGGTCCCAGCAACATGTTGGCAAAACAGGTGCCAGGAGAGGAGCAGAAGTGACTGGTCTCCCAAGGAGCCACCTGACCGTTACTCAGAGATAATGGTAATAGTGTGTATTTTTTTTTTGAGGTGGGGGTCATACCCAGCAGTGCTCAGTGATTACTCTTAACTCTGTGCTCCAAAATCGCTCCTGGCTTGGAGGATCATATGGGATGCTGGAGATTGAACTCACTTCTGTCCTGGGTCAGCCACATGCAAGGCAAATGCCCTACCACTGTGCAACCAATCCAAGCCCTGGCAATAGTGTGGATCTTGTCTACTAATAGCAGGAGCCACAGCTGCAGTGGCCAAACCACCACCAGCTGCCACCAGCAGACACGCCCATGTCCATCACCAGGGCTGGCAAGATCCAGCAGGGGGACCACAGGGCCGTCCCTTCCTTGATCAGGACACAACTTGGTGGTTGGCATCGAACCACTGCCCCGACCCCACCCCCTTCCCCCGCTCTGCCACCACCAATAGCCAGAGCTCAGCCCAGTTTCCCTGAGCAGCAAGCCCTGCCCAATGCTTGGTCTGGCTATAAAATGCTGCTGCTGCCAAGGGTGTTGGGGGACACCAGTTGGGGGACAATAATGGTGCTGGAGGAGGGGGTTGAAGGACAAACACACGAATCTGGGGGTCAAACTCGGGCCTTCACACAATAGGTATACACTGCAGCCATCTGAGCCTTCTCCCAATCCTATTTCACAGCATTTGTTTGTTTGTTTTGGTTGTTGTTCTGTGTTTTGGACCACGTAGGGCTGTGCTCAGGGCTTATTCCTAGCTCTGGAACTCAGAGGCAGTGTCTGGGAGGTGGGAAGATCAAACCCAATTGGCCGCGTAGCAGGTAAGTTCTCGTTTAACTTTTTAGCATGAAAACACACGATCACACCCATATTCAGAGACTGTCACTGAACTTGTCTGACCCCAGGCGGCTGTAGCAGAAGGACCTTTGCAAGCAGGTCAAAACTTTATAGGGGTCACAGAGCTCAGGAAGGAGAAGAAAGAGCCCAGATCAAGGTTATAGAGGCAGGAGGGTACAGACAGCAGCTCATCCAGATATTCTTCTCGCCTCCCCCCCAAGTCCTTTCTTTTCTCTCTACCCTGCTGCCTGGGAACATCGGGAAGTGGGGGTGGGTGGGGTTGGGGAGAAGAGACTCCATGAACGCCCTGGAAACATGGTAGGGACCTCATTTCCCACAGCTGCCAGGGAAAGGACACTGCTGCTGGTAATATGAAGTAGGTGTGTGTGTGTGTGTGTGTGTGTGTGTGTGTGTGTATTTTAAAAACCTTTTGTCAGCGCCAGATTCATCTGAAATGGCTGTGAGAATAATACTTCAGTGCCCTCTTTACTCTGGTGTGAAACTGCTTTCCAGCAGCCAACAGCCTCTGCTTTGGGGGATAAATCATAATGAATGACTTAAAATAACTGCCGGTGAAAATGAAGGTTTGGTGGTTGGAAACGCAGAGGGAACGGCTCCTCTCTCTCTCTCTCTCTCTCTCTCTCTCTCTCTCTCTCTCTCTCTCTCTCTCTCTCTCTCTCTCTCTCTCTCTCTCTCTCTCCCACACACACACTTCCATTTCTGGGTGCAGGTTTCTAGAATCTGCAAGATCTCTCTAACCATCAGAGATTCCAAAAGTTCCCAAAAAAAGCCAAATAATCTTATCTCAAGAGCGTATTTCTCAAGTGTCTGTTCTTGTCTCTCCCAGACACCACACATGCCACCTGCAGAGGCAAAGTGCTCTATAATCTCCGAGCCATGGCAGGCTTTGCCCTGCCACACACAAACCACAGCCAGGGTCTCCGTGTGCCTCAGGACAGGCGAGCATTGTCCTTCTGCCACCAGAAGCCCAGGAACTGTTTGTCCCAGAAACCACTGAACTCTGGAGATCTCGGAAGAAGTTGAAACACGGCCTTAACCAACGTGGCCTTCTTGAACATTCATGATCAGTCTCCACTGAGGATCCAAGAGGAGTTGGCAACTATGGGATGGGGGTGTCCCATAAGCTCCTGCAGATTCCACATTCTTTCCCCCATCCAAATTGGGGCATCCATGCAGCCTCAGTAACCAGAGAAGCAGACACTGCCCAGTACTGACCCAACAATGGCTCGGCTGCATTTGTCATGCAAGTGTGTGGATTTCCATGTGCTCAGGGGAAGCGGGTCCCAGCAGGTAGAGTTGGAAGTGGCACAGTCTAGTTTGTCTGGGATAAGACTTTTCCCCTCTAGAGCCGCCAATAGGCTCTCAGCTCATTAATCCCAGGGTGTTCTTTTGAAGCACCCCATCGTGGTTCCATGGCCCGAAGGATCACATGGATTGGAACAAGGCTCTGGTCTGTTCTATTGCCTGGAAGGATCTCAAGTGCACACCTCACCCAACACGTTCTGAGATTCTTGGTAGTTGGATAGAATAAAAAGGGCTAATGTTGGCTTACTCCCAAGATATGGGGAACAAGTCTAGGTATTGGGATCATCTCTAAGCCCCCTCTGGTTGCCTTGCGAAGAGACTAGAGGTAAATCACACTGTGTCCTGGTGGACATTTATGATGCTCCAACTAGGATGGCAGCAGGAAGACCTCCTTGGCTGCTGTGACAAGCAAGAGTTGAGGGGTCAATGGTATGGGGTGATGTACCCCATACCATCATTCAGTCTGGTAAGTTTGAATCATCACTCAGTTGCCCCATGCTCAAGTCTCATTTTGATCAAAGTGATGTCCCCCTCTCCCTTTTCTGATCTCCGGGCATCAGCCTCGTCCTAACCATTACCTCCTCCTACCCCACCCCGTTCCATACATGTCCACATTTGACCCAGTTCCCCCTTCTATCCACAGCCCCGACCCACTTCTCCAGCCCTTCTCCCCCACGGTTCTGACCCAATTCTCTCCTCATTTCCACAAAGACGTGACCCAATTTGCGTCCGTCCTTCCCCTCGCACATGCGATGACATTCCCCCTCCAGCTCCCCACTCTCCTCCTCTGACCTCATTTCCACCTGCATGCTTCGCTGTCACACCTGTTCCCCTGCCTTCCCCCCACCTCGCCACCCCCCGACCAGGTGGCCAAGAGCTGGAACAGTCACCTTCTCCCTCCCGGCAGCCAGGCCCCCGGCCTCTTCTAGAACCGCACTGAACACTCAGCGTCCCTCCTGCACCCCTTCTGCACGGCAGCAGCCTCTGCTCGCCCAGGGCTTTGACCTGATTCTCCTGCTCCTCCTACCCGCTTCCGGCCAATGGTCTCACCCCCCCACCGCCCCATGCACCCGCCCCTTCCCAAGGACACATGGCCCGTTCCCAGTTCAAGTTCAATGCACAACTCACTCATGGAGGCTCCTGGCCTTACCCATAGACCCAAAATGATATTACAGTCTTCACCTGAGCAAAGATTTTCCTTCCTTCCTTCCTTCCTTCCTTCCTTCCTTCCTTCCTTCCTTCCTTCCTTCCTTCCTTCCTTCCTTCCTTCCTTCCTTCCTTCCTTCCTTCCTTCCTTCCTTCCTTCCTTCCTTCCTTCCTTCCTCCCTCCCTCCCTCCTTCCCTTTCTAAAATGTAATCCTTCCATTGATCTCTTCTCTGTCAGCATTTTGAATTTTCTTTTGGAAAATAAAATGATGTGTGATTAATTCCATTGGAGTGTGACAGGCTGACAGGAGAGGGGGGATGAGGTCCCTGAGAGAAGAGTGTGAAGAGCAAAGTCATTGGCCACTGAACACTGCTCCCCACCCCCAACTTGCACCCTGGGGATGTCAGGAGTTCCCTTCGGAGGTTGAAGGAGATGCTCTGTAGACCCTCACTCTCTGCTGCTTCCTAATTAAAGAGTTAAACATGGTTCAGTGGTCACAAATGATTTTTTGCATCCGCCAGGAACCAGATCGCCAGCGAGGCTGCATTGGATGAAGGAAGGTTGTTAGCTAGGAGTCAGGGAACAAAGGCAGTGGGGACCATTTGTTTGGGGCACTGATTTGGGCATGGAGGGGGGGCAAGCCAAGAGACTTTTAGCTCCATCCGGTTCTGCATCTGCCCATTGCTTTTCTCTGACCATCCACGGTGGCCCCCTCTTCCTCTGCATGCGGCTGAGTTGGGGTTAGAAACAGTTGTTCTGAAAAATTCCCCATATGGTTGTGAACAAAGTTGTTTTATTCCTAAAATGAACTAACATAAGCCACTGGCTTTGGATTCTGTGAAAAGAGTTCAGTGATCTTGATGTCGATGATTCTAATGACAGCCCTGCTATCACTAGTCATTTCCATTACCACCACCGCCATCACCTTCCTGTCTCCTAATTATCCTGCTACTGCCACCATCTTTGACCACTTTCTCCTCAGCATCATCTTCTTTATACCACTATCTTCGACTGTCTCATCATTAACATCACGACCACTGTCATTCTTCCCTCCTAGTCCCCATTACCACCACCCTGCCACCATCTTTATGATTGTCTCTTCACCACCAGACTTATTGTCTTCATGACAACCTCCTAGTCACCATCACGTCCATTTCCAGGACTGTCTCCCCTCCCCATCACCAACCTCTTTACCTGACCCACCAGGAGTCATTTCATTATAGTCATGATCACTTCCACTATCACCCTTTCCCAAACCTTCCTCTTCTCCATCCTCAAGTCTTCCTTATTTCCACAGATCTAAGAAATTCTCATCCTGTTATTTGCCTCTTCAATTCATTTCTCCTGCTTATTCCTGCATTTATACTTTGCTCTTTTATGAAGAATTAAAATAAAAACTGAAAAGTTACTCTTGATATTTTGCTAGTTAAAATTTTTTATGCTTTATGATTAGTTAGAAGCTCAAGATCTATCTCTGTATCTAGGTATCGCTGTGTCCATTCTTCTACTCCTCCATGCATCTACCCATCCATTCACTTATTTATCTGTCCATCCATCCACGTACCTATGCAACATCTATAAGTCATACATAAACCCATTCACCCACTCACCAATCTGTCTACCCACCCATCCACTACCTATCCATCCACCTATCCACCCATCATCTATATTCATTCATCCATACATACATTTCTCCATCTACCCATCGACAAGTTCATCTATTATCCTTTCATCCACCCATTCAACGCATCTACCCAATTATGCATACATCTATCTATCCACTCACCCATCTATCCTTGCACCCTTTTTTCTACTTCAGAATAAATTTCTATAAGTTTCCTTTTTCCCTTTCTCTATCCAACCACACTCACTAGCAATTGTTCTTTTTTAGATTCAAAGTCTAAGGGGGACTGATAAAGCACTTTATAATACAGAGAATACATCCAAGTACTCCAGTAGAGAGACCAGATTGATCCCATTTGGAAACAGCATGACAAAGAGCAACAGAATCATTTTCTCTCTTTGTGGCAAACAAAGTCCATCTCCTTATTCAGAGTCTTCTCAGAAGGAATATGTCAGTAAACTCAAAGCTCTGGTGGACACCTCCATGTTGCCACCGTCCAGGGACCACTTGCTGAACTGAACTGGAATGTCTGCCTCTGGCAGGAACAAAATCATCTGCCTCCCCTAGAGCACCCCACCTTGCTCTCCATCTCTTCCTTCATATCTTCTATTTCTTCTGCTTGTCTTTTTTTTTTAAACCAAAATCTTTTATCTTTCTGCAGAACTGAAAGAGACCACAATGGCTTAGATGCCATTGGGTGAACAAAAGTTTAAATTCTACTTCTCTCAGTGACTGAAAAATCAGCATTTTTAGCTTTGGAAATCACTATCTTTTGGGTCACATAACCCCCCCAATAAAAAGAGGATGAAATAAGATTTGCCTAATCACGCCCAGAATCCATCCCAGGGCAGAGGTATGGCTAGGACCTGCCCTTTTCAGATAAAACTATATTTCTTCCCTTCCTATGTGGTCCATTTCTGTTGGGGCCAAAGGATTCATGGTTTACATGCTCGTGGAATCCAGTTATCTTAGATATTGACTGAGCATTGAATGAAAGGCATAAGAGTTATGCAGGAATCCCTATTAAGGTGCTGCCCTCTTAACTTTCTCGGGAAACACCACCTCGTACAAAGATGGTTCTCTTTGCATGACTGAAGAAGTTTCCATTGTATGAGTTGGAGAAGGAGCCACAGAGTTTATAGACCTGCTGCTCTAGAGGGGAGCAGGCAGAGAAGGGCATCCTCCTGGTAGTATTAGGGGGTCACCAACCCCTAGTGAAGTGCAGGAAGGGCTGGAAATCAAGTGTCTCATGCATGAGCTGAACCTCAACTTCAGCACCCTAAGAGAGACTCTTGAACTTGAGCTTGGCCTCCATTCTAGCTGACCGCCATGTGTCTTGGGATCCATGACTGGAGCTCTCAGTATTCCATCTCTTGATCTGCCCTTTATACCCACAAAACTCCTAAAGCAGATTCCACATGCGGTTCTGAGCCAGTGAGAGAGTTTGACACAGAGTTGGTCGTTTTTGAGTAATGCCTTCTTTCCCTTCCCTTCCTTGCATGGCGTTGCTACCCAGAGCGTATAAAAGTCCAAACTGTTATGAAACTTCATGTTGGGAGGAGACTGGCCCTGGGAAAACCCCAGAAACCATCATCTCTGATTTGCCTCCAGCCTGCACCATCATTTGGGATCATTATGAAAGCTTGAAATCAGACAGAGCCCAAATAATAATAACAATAATGATAAATAATGGCACCGACTGTCAGCGGCTAGTACCACCTTCTAATTCGTTGGGAAAATGGTGGCTTTGAGTTTGTTCCTGATCCCCTCCACCAGGCCTTTATTGAAAAGAAGATCTCCAAGCTGACAATCCTAATCATAGTGATAAATCTTCCCAACAGGGAAGGCTCACACTTGGCTTTTAAGGGGAAGCCATACTCGGTGAGTGTTTTCCCTCATTTGAAAAATATCTTCCCTTTTTCTCAGGCCATCTGTCTGGCTATTAAAATCCCATCAGCTTCCTTGTGTGCACTCTTCCTTTCTCCCGTGCCTGCCACCCCGAAGGGGGCTTAGGAAGCCAGCTCACTTCTGGGGGCACAGCAACCCTTTCATGACACCCCAGCCCACTCCACCTTGCTGGTAGGAGGGTTCCCAGCTCTCAGCTCAGCTTCTGGACCCACCTCCCCATCCTGTCGCCTCTTTCCCTTGGCCTCTCTGTTCCCGGCCATGGAGACTCTGATTTATTTTGAAGTCCCCAGACGAATGCACCGAAATTAGTTTATATCTTTAATAACGTGTTGATTTATTCAACTGTTGAAGAAATCATGGCCACTTCTCAGCAGTCCAGCTCTAACAAGACAGTGCCAGATCTGTAGGCAATTGAGGGGAAATTCAGAGCCAGCTTTGCCCGGGAAATAAGACCATGGCATCAGCGCCAGAGGGAAAGGAGAAAAATCTCATGGTTCCTTTCCTTGGAAGTCTCTGTTCTGAACCCTTGAGTTTCTTGGGTTTATGTGTCCCATGAAGTCAAGCCTTTCCTCTTCCCCACCCAAATCTTTTTTGGCATGACTGTTATGTGAGACCATCATTATTGTCCGTTCTTTGGGGTAGGTTGACCACACTGGCGGTGCTCAGGGCTTACTTCTGGCTCTGTGCTCAGGAGTGACTCCTAGTGGAGTTTGGGCAGAATCATCTATGGTGCTGGGGATTAAACCAGGTTTGCAGCTTGCAAGGAAGTCCCTTAGCTCCATGCTATCTATCTGTCAGCCTGCCATTATTTTTGTGGGCGAACTTCTCTACTTCCTAGGGACCCCCTATTACTAAGAGCAAGTCTAATTTCTGCACACTGGAAGCAAATCCCTCTGTGCTAACTTCAGATTGTAGAGGAAAACCTTTTTCCTTGGGGATTCTTTTGGGGGGAGCAATTTACTTCCTCTATCTCTGAAAGTCTAAAGAAGGGGCAGCTGTGGAAATGTTATAGGGAAACAGAGTGAAACTCCTCTAGCTCAAATCAGCATGTCAAGGAGAGAAGGGGGAGAGAGAGAGAGAGTGAGGAAGAGAAAGAGAGAGAGTTGGTTTATGACCCCAGTTTCCCCAGACAGCAGCCCACACCATGCTTTTTCTAAGAAAGCAAGAAAGGGTCAGATCTTAACTGAGAGTCCAGGGCAAACGGGGCAGCTCCAGGAATGTCAGCAATTCTGGTGGACAGACCTCAGCCTTCCTCCACTTTCCAGCCCACTGCCCCTGTGACCCCAGGGAAGAAGCTGGTGAGTGATGGGGCCAGGGTCTCTGCAGCCTTTTCAAATCCTGAGTATGCTTTACTAGCCAGAATCGACCTTTTTATTTGGGCAGAAAACGCGGGGGCCCACGGTGGTGCTGTCGGCAAATGTGGATGATTTAGGGCTGGTTTTTGCAGTCTATGGAAGCTGAGTGCTTTTCAGGTGTGTTAAGAGTTTAAGTGGGTGCAGTGAAGCTATGCACCTTAAATGTCAGCAGAAGGAGAGGCTACAAGGAGGAATTTATTATTACTATTTTAGGAGGTTTGGGTCAGACCCAGTGTTGCTCAGGGGTTACTCCTGCTCTATGCTGTCAGGTTTGGGGGGGAAATATGGGGCACCAGGGAATGAACCTGGGTTGCCCATATGCAGAGCAAATGCCCTACCTACTGTTCTGTCACTCTGGCGCCTAGGATGGGACGTTTAAAGAGAATTATGGGATTAATTGCTAAGTAGATGGGATTGGGATATGGCTAAAAATTAAATGAACAAACAAACAAGAGTAAAGATGTTTTACAGAGGACGGAGGGGGCCAAACTTGCTTTAAACCACCCCAGACAGGAGGAATAGCACAGAGCGTTTGCCTTGCATGAGGCTAACCCGGGTTCAATTCCTGGCATCCCACATGGTCCTCCGAGCCTGTCAGGAGTAAGTTCTGAGTGCAGAGTCAGGAGTAATCCCTGAGCACTGCTGAGTGTGGCCCAAAAGTAAAACAAAAACAAAAACACCACCCATTACTCTCTCTCTCTTGCATCCCTTCTTTGTGAGGATTCATCTGCTAGATTATTTTAGTTCTAGCACTTGTATTTGGGGCGACCTATAAGATCTAGCACCCCTTGACCCTACCCAAGGGGCAGATTTGATGCCATTTCAACTGGGCTCCTGACACCTTTTTCTAGAACTGTGCCTGCCACCCAGCCTGGGAGCATAGCTACCCTCATTGGGATCTACTGAATACTTTGGTTCTATAGCTAAGTCCTTAGGACATCCAGAGTCCCAACCTTCCTGAAGAGGGGTACTGGGTTTCTGTTTTCTGTTCTGGCTGTAGGCTTAACACAAAGAGGGCTCCCCTGTTTCAGGTGGGGTATAGGCACTGTACCTAGGGCCCCCACTCATCTTTAGTGGCACTTTTTAAACTATCAAAAAAGTCTTCACTACTTTTAGAGAGTCACACTTAGCGGTGGTCAGGGTTTACTCCTGGTTTTATGCTATGCTCCAGAACTACTCCTGATGGTGTTTGGGGGACCATATGTGATGCTGGGAATCGAATCCAGGTTGTCCATGTGCAAGGCAAATGTCCTCCCTGCTGTGCTGTAGCTTCAGCGCTGTCACCCTTCCTTCTTGTTTTTGTGTTCTTGGAGCAACAGAAACTCTTCTTTCTCCCATTTCTAAGGCTCCCAGAAATAAGGGTCATAGTATATACTGTGAGCAGGGAATAAACTTCTGGCCCATGTAACCAAGGCTAAAATGTTGAGTAATATCTTCTAGGAACCCCCTCCAAGAGCCAGGCATAGGAAACTTTGGGCTGTTGGTTGCTTTGGATTCTCCTCCATCTTAGTGCCTGGAAGGTGGAGGCAAATGCTGGTACTCTGATAGCTGCTCTGGACTATGAGGTTGGAAGCTTCCACAGCCAGGATGCAAGGGCATAAGAGCCTGCAGTACTGTCTGACTGTGAAGACTTCGGGCCAGACTTCCACATCATGTCCCCTGCCTGGTTCACCTAAATTAAACCAGGGTTACTGCAATTATTCTGAGCCATGGATTTGGCATCCAATTGAGCCATTTCTGATGGGAGCTTTCAATCAGCTACATCAACTCGAGTTTGCTTCAAACCATCACGCCCATGCAACAGAGCCCTGGCCCTGAGGTGCCCACACTCCAGTTCACTCCTGTAACCTCTGAACCAGACAAGTCCGGTGGGTAATGGGAAACGAAGGTCACAGGGAACTGAGGTTTGGTGTGAGCTGACCTGGAGGTAGACTGGGATTATGGGTTGTTGCAGGAGGCCCCAGGAAGTGCTCACTGACCAAAGCAGGAGAGGGCAGGACACTGGTTCTCCCCTGCACATACCCTAACCAGGACCTGTAGTTCCCCCAATCCCATCACCTGGCCTCCGACGCCTATCCCCACAATCTAAAGCACGAGGATTCTGTTATTCTAATCCAGTGTCTCTTTGTAGCAGTGCTCACAGTTGTGCAAATGCACTCCTCCTTCACTTTATACTGGCAAGGTGAGACTCCGGGGGTCACACCTGGAACAGAGAGCTGGGGAGAGAAGGAGCCAAAGGGGCAGGACAAGCTCCCCACTCTGGGCCATTAATTCTCCAGAGCCATCGTCCTTCTCTCCTTCAACACATCATGTCTTAAACCCTAAATAACAATTAACAGTCATAACTATGGAGATGAAGGCCTCAGGAATGAACAAGCTGAGGGGCCTCTGATTTATGGGGGGTATATGCTATGATATTTGCACATGACTGACACAGGTACAGCACCTCCTTAAAAATGAGAAGCTGCTCAATTTTGTTTGGTTTGGGGGTCACACTCACAATACTTAGGATTGGCTCCTGGCTCTGTGCTCAGGAATCATTCCTGGCAGTGCTTAGGGAACCTGAGGTTCCAACCTGGGGTGCTGGGGATGAAAACTGAGTTATCCATTTAAAGGCAAGCACTTTGCCTACTGTATTAACTCTCTAGTTCCCTATTTCTTTTTTTTCTTTTCTTTGGTTTTTGGGCCAATACCCAGTGGTGTGCAGGGGTTACTCCTCCCTCTGTGCTCAGAACTTACTCCTGGTAGGCTAGGGGGACTATATGAGATCATATGGGATGCTGGGGATAAAACCCAGATCAGCCATGTGCAAGGCAAACACCCACCCTGCTGTACTATTGTTCCAGCCCCTCCATTCCTCTTTTCTTATTCATCCACCCATCTATCCATCCATCCATTCACTTATTCATTCATTCATCACAGCCTGCAACATTCTCTAGAGCAATTCCTAGATCTATGCTTACAAGTGACCCCTTGTAAATATGGAAATATGGACCCGTCATTATTTCTCAATCTTCAGTTATGGCAGTGCTCAGATGACCATATGCAATGAAACCCAGGTCAGCCGCATGGAGGGCAAGTGCCTTAAGCCCTGGAGTACTTTCTGGCCCTTGAGGAAAGCTTTTCCTCGATGTTCGGCCCACTGTGTGCATAGCTGAAGTTTCACCCTGTGACCCATCACCAGGGCAGGCAGTAGAAGTGTCCTGATGGTTGGTTCATGAAAAAGCGGCCCTCTTTACCACCTGCCATGCTTGGTCTTGCGGCAACACCGCCATCACCGCTGATGGAGAAATAATGATGGATCCATATTTTCACGATGAGAAGTGGCTTTTTGTTCTTCCTTTGCAGCTGGCAACACCATTTCCCTGTTTTGCCCCCAGGATGTGGGTGCAGAAAAGATACACAAAGAGCACTAGATTGGGCAGACAGATGATTGGAAGGGGTGCAGGAAGAGGCGAACCACAATTACGGAGAGGCGGTTCCTTTCTGCTTGCAAAGTTCCACTGGGACAATTTATTGTTGTTTCTGTTTTTTAGTTTGATTTTGGGCCATAGTCAGAGATGCTCAAGGGTTTCTCGTGGCTCTGCACTCAGGAATCACTATTGGCCATGCTTAGGGGAACATATGGGATACCAAGGGTTGAACTCAGGTTGGCCGTGTGCAAGGCAAATGCCTTACCCCTGGTGTTATGGCTCCTGCTCTATTACTAAGACAATTTGAAGTATAGGTTCTAGGCACCAAGGAGAGGAAGGCTAGGGAGAGGGTGCACATGTCAAGCACTGTACTGGACCTACGCAGCTCTGCACCCTCCCTGGCTACACCCCTTTTAGCACCATCTCAGAGATGTCACATTCTTTGTACTACTTGGCAGACTCCTATTCATTCTACAAACCCTTTGCAGAACACCCTTCCTTGGATCTTTTCCCCAACACCCCTGAATAGTTTCTCTCTTGTCTGGATCCCATGCGGTCTCAGTCTGTTCCTATCCTTCCAGGCTCCTTCCAGGCACGTCCCCTCAAGCCCATCATGGACCCATATGGCTCTCAGTCCCGGGCCCCATAAAATGGATGAAGATTATAATGTCACATAACTGACATTCCTACTCGGAGAGAGGTAACAGCCAGTGTAGACAAACCAACTCAGAGATATAAAATAGTTAATGAAAGAATCATGGGGCTGGGAAAATAGTATGGTAGAGAAGGCCCTTGCCTTGCACACAACCAATCTTAATTCAATCCTCAGCATTGAATAGGTACTCTGAGCACCACCAGAAGTCCAGGAGGAATTCCTGAGCACAGAACTAGGAGAAAGCCTTGAACATTGCTGAATGTGACCCAACATACTTGCCACAAACTGCCCCAAACCTTAAATATAAATGAGCCCAAGAGATACTGGTAGGGATGTGGGGTGGGGTGGGAAGGGCAGATCCCAGCTGTAACAGGCTTTCTCTGCCCCCTACTTCCCCACACCCGGCCTCACTCTCAGTGATCACAGCTCATCTCAGCCCTCGGAGCAAACCCTCTCCAGGTTTTGTCCTGCTGCATCCTTGCAACCCTTCCCGACCATCTCTTCTGACTCTGAAAACACCAAGTTCCCTCTGCTCTAGTCCCTGTGATAACAGATTCTTCAGGGCACCCCCATATCATACTCTGAGCTTCTCCTTGTACCCCCAAAACACAATAGGGATCCTCTCTGTACCCCAGAACACACTCAGAGCCCCGGCCTCCCTCCCTCTCTCTGCAGCCAGCCCTGACTAACGGGAGGAACCAACCCCTGTTCCCAGCAGCTGCCAGTTCAGTCAGTGATGGAAAAAAGCATCCCAAAGGGCTTGCAAGTCCACAGGCTCTTGGTCAAGGACAGCAGATGCCCCCCATCCCTGGAGCAGCTGAGGGAGGGTCTCTCTCTAATCGATCCAGCTTGCCTTGCTTTGCACAGAGTGGTGAGGCTACTGTCTGCCAGGCCTCCCTTGCCAGGCCCGCAGGGGAATCCATGCTGCCCCCCCCCCCATCCGCACCCCACCTGGTGGGGATTTCTGCTGTTCATCCCCAAGACAAAGGTGCTGTTGTCATTTCTCAGGGGGCCAAGAGGAGCCTTTTGCTTTTGCCTTTGCGGTGTGTGTGTGTGTGTGTGTGTGTGTGTGTGTGTGTGTGTGTGTGTGTGTGTGTGTGTGTGTGTGTGTAAGCATACCCAGCAGTGCTCAAGGCTGATTCCTGACTGTGCTCCGGAATCATGTCTGTCGGAGGGCTTGGGGGACCCTTTGAGATGCGAATTGAATCCTGGGTTGGCTGCAATGAAGAGCACTCGCTCTACCCACTGTACTATCTTTCTAGCCCCTAGAAAAACCTTTTGAAACTTGGTCAGAGCCAGACCAGAGTAGGCAATGCGGTCAGGGGATAAATGCTGGTTCCAGAAAGATGGAGACAAGGGGGAGTGGCTGAACTTGACTACACCCCAACTTATTTCTGCTCTGCAGCTCCTGCTGAGTGTTCCCCAACAGGATTAAGGCCCCCCATTGAGTTTCTTTAAGGAAAGGAACCTTTCCAAATCCTTCAATACTATCCCAGAACCCCCTGATGCCCACCATAGGGATGTCACAGGAAAGATCTCCATTCTCAGAACACTTGAGGGCCAGACTCAAGGAGCCTGCAGGGCATGGGGCACAGCTTGGTCAAAGCAGAGAGGAGAAAGAGCCCCCCCCTGTCCCCCCTCTTCCACCCTCTGCCCCCACAAGGGAGAACGTGGATTCAAAAGGTGAAATTCCATTCCAAGGTCATTTAACTGCTAAGGCATCCCCTGGGATTTGAACTCAAGCACTGGATGTGGAAGCAGAACAGAACAGAACCCTCCTTTTTATTGCAACAGTGCCAGGGGAAAAGCCACAATGAGAGGCAAGTCATGATTTCAGAGGGGAAGCATTTAAACCATCGGCCCATTCAGCCACTCTGCAAACACTAACTGAGCATCTATTATGTGCCAGGCCCTGGGGATGTCTCTCCTCCTGGCAGTACTTGGGAATCCTATGGCTTGGCCGCATGAAAGACAAGTCCCTGCAATATCACCTGTTGGCAAGCAATATTCACCTTTCTTCTAGAAGTGACATTCCAATTCCAGGGGATGCCCTTGGCTCACCCCCTGTCCTGTCCCCACTGCCACCTTCACCCTCTGGACCACACGGTCCTCCCTGACCTCGACGATGCCTGCTCTGCTCCTTCTTCCTTCCAGCTCTTCTTCCCTCATCAGATTGCCTCCCTAAAATGCACCTTCCTTGGGTCGCCCCTTCTCAAAGGTCTCTGTGCTGGCCTTCCGACATTCTCGGTGTGGCCCCGACCAATCTCATTCTTGGTCCTGAACTCTCCCCACATCCCCACACCCCCAGTAACAACAAAACCCTGCACATCCCCTTGAATGGCTCCTGTTGTCTCCCTGCTCCTGCATGGGGTGTGTGACGTGAGTGCCCCTGTACCCCCACTAGAGAAGAAGCACCTGGAGGACCCTGGTAGTGTCCCAGGCTGGTATGTGGTGGAGTATGAACCTTTGGTGGAAGAAAAGAACCAGGGTGAGTCTTGTGGGAAGAAGGTGAGAGATAGGACTCCTGTGGGGACTAGGAAGGGAGTAGAACCAAGTTGGGATCAGGGTGTGGGTGCTGGGGGGACTCTTGTGGACAGGATATGGTTGGTGGGAAAGGGGTAGGGGAAAAATATATGCACCCCACACCCTGTCTTCCTCTGAGAATTGCATAGAATGTCTGGCCAGATATTCTGGCTTCATTTATTCATTTATTTTGATTTTTTGTCTAGCACACCCTACATTGCTCGGGGGCAGGAAACCCTACGGATGCCTGGGATCAAACCTGGGTCGACTGCATGCAAGGTAAACACATTCCCCGCTTGGCTTTATTTTTATGCTACAAGAAAATCTAGCATTCTTTTCCCTCCACATCCCTCTTAATTTCCTTCCTTTGTCTCAGGAAATGTGAAGACATGAAATTTCACTCTTTAGTTTTGGAATTAGGCCTGGATAAGGGTGTTGAGGGATCATTCCTGGCTCTGTGCTCAGGGGTCACTCCTGGTAGTAGTTGGTGGGAATCAGGGACCCTCTGTATTCTCAGGGCTCAAACTGGAATCGGTGGAGTGCGAGGCCAGCACCCCACCTGTGTAGTCCCTGAGTGTCACACTTTCAAAGACTTTGTCATGGATGAAGAACAGGTGGCTGAGGCTTCTTAGCCTGGTTTTTAGTTTCTGGAATCATTGCTTCTAGGTGGCAGGAAGGGCAAAGGAAAAATAAAAAACACATACCAGAAGATAGTTTCAGACCACCACAGCTACAGTGAGTGGAACAACAGGCTGTGTGTGTGTGTGTGTGTGTGTGTGTGTGTGTGTGTGTGTGTGTGTGTGTGTGAGAGAGAGAGAGAGAGACAGAGACAGAGACAGAGAGACAGAGACAGAGACAGTGACAGAGACAGACAGAGAAACATAGAGACAGAGAGTATGTATGTGGCCAGACTCCCACCCGGCCACTTTCTGGGTGCTACTGACCCTATGAATTAACTTCTCTGAACCTCTGAACCTTGGGTGTGAAGACACAGACCCCTAGAGTGGTGGAAGCAATTTGAGAGCTCACTCTTGCCTCATAAACACTGAGAATAAGGGGACCACACAAGGATGAGTCTCTACTATTAACATCACCATCCTCATGACTATTATTACTAGAGATGTTATTAAGTATTAGAAGGAGGCATGAATATTCCCCCCTCCCCAATACACACACCTCAGGTTGTCTTTGCAGAAGACATTGAAAAACAACAACCCCTTACTTAAGCAAAACTGACTCCTATCCAAAAAATAATAATAATAATAATAATAATAATAATAATAAAATTAGCACAGTGGGGAAAATATTTATCTTGCATGCAGCTGACCCAGGTTTGATCTCTGGCATCCCATATGATCCTCCAAGCCTGTCAGGAGTAATTTCTGAGCACGGAGCTAGGAAGAACCCCTAGAAAGTACTGCTGGGTGTGGCCTCCAAACCAAAAAAAAAATAAACAAAAAGAACAAAATAAACCCATGTGGGCAGGGATGCAAAAGCTACCTCTCATGCTGATGGGAATGTCAGCTGGTCCGTTCTCTTTGAAGGGCCGTGTGGATACTACTCAACAAAGGAAGAATAGGACCCAACTATTTTGCTTCTTGCCATCTACTCCCAAGGGCCCCCAAACTTTATTTTGAAAGGATATTTTGCACTTCTGTGGTCATCACCATACACTAGCCCCAATCTGGAAACCACCTACCTGTCCAAGGAAAGCTGGTGGTGGGTGTACCCCTAAGTGAACTACTTAAGATTCAGCAATCAGAAAAGACAAAACTCTGGGGCCGGGTGGTGGTGCTAGAGGTAAGGTGCCTGCCTTGCCTGTGCTAGCCTTGGACGGACTGCGGTTCGATCCCCCGGTGTCCCATATGGTCCCCCAAACCAGGAGCAACTTCTGAGCTCATAGCCAGGAGTAACCCCTGAGCGTCACCGGGTGTGGCCCAAAAACCAAAAAAAAAAAACAAAAAAAACCTCAAGCAATGTACCACTATGTGGATGGACCTAGGGAGGACGGCACTGGAGGATGTTAACAAGGAGAGGGAGAGATTCAGAACCATCTTTTCCATGCGGGATAGAAAGAAACACAGTAAGGGAATAGGGCCGGAGCCGCACAGCAGGGAAGGCGTTTGCCTTACACACAGCCAACCTGAGTTCAACTCCTGGCATTCCATAGGGTCCTCTGAGCACTGCCAGGTATGACCCCTGGCACAGAGTCAGGAGTAACTCCTGATAACTCCCAGGTGTTGCCCCCCCCAAACCAAACAAGCCGAAAGAAACAGTCAGGATATAACCAATGACCAAAGGGCAACTGAACCTAAGAACTGATTCATAGAACTGAATTGAGAGAGAGGTAGGGGGCAAGTTAGGCAAAAAGGGGGCCTCTGAGCCAATGGCAGAAGCTATGGGCTCAGCATATTGTACCCCTGAGCCTCTCTCATGAACAGTATTACAAATCATGGTGCCTCAAGCCAACAACCAAACCAAATGATATTGGAAGAGAAAGAGGGAAATTCAAAGATAAGAATTCGTGTTGACAGAGCTCCAGGTCAGAGTAAGGAAAATGGGGAGAAACGGAATGATGGCTCTCAAGGGAGATGATGTGAGAAAAGAGTGGGGAGCACAGAGGGTTTTGGGAAGCAGCCAGAGTGGGGTCTGTATCCCCAATAGCAAGATTGGCTTGAGCTGTTTGGACACTGCCTTAGAGTGAACACTCAGAGCAGTGTTGGTGATGCCTGGCTGCTCCCCCAAGTTTCCCCCTCTTTTTAGCAACTGGAAGACTCTCCAAGGAAGTCAGGGAGAAATGAATTAATATTAGGGTGACCATGACAGAGGCCAGGAGGCCTTCTGGGAAGCTTTTTTTTTTTTTCCGGGGTTGGGGCTCTACATAGCTCTGGACCAGCTGTCATTTTCCATGTTTTGGATTGAGAGAGAAAGTGGGTGTTTAGCTTCTAAAGCCCTACAGCAAATAGAGGCACCTTAGAGGCCTTCCTGTTTTAAGGGGTACAAGGTCCAGTACCTGCCAGTTCTCTAAGCATCTTTCTGTATACGGGTTCCTCCAAGTCTAGGGGAAAAGCCTAGCAGAGATGGTGCTTGGAGTCTGGGGGGACAAGTCAAACAGCTCTCCCTGCACACCACTGAAGGGGTGCCCCCTGAGGTCAAGCCCTTTTGGGGCAGATGTTCACAAAGTGGGGTTCCTTGCACCCACGTTCTGTGCCTGTTGATCCAGCACCTGCCCTTCCCGAGCCTCTGACCTTAGAGGAAGCTCAGAACAGAAACCAATGAAGTTTGATGCAAGAGGGTGCCATGCTGGATGGATACAAATGGGGAGTCCTAAGCTGGATCCCCTACAATTCATGATGCCACCTCTTTTCTCACAAGCAGGAGCAAGCCCTGACCACTATCGTAAAAGTCCAGCAGGGGCCAAAGTCATAGAAAAGTGTTGCATGAGGCAAACCCTGGTTCAATCCCCAGCATCCCATATGGTGCCCTGAGTCCTTCCAGGAGTGAAACCTAAGCACTGCTGGGTGTGATCCCAAAAACAAACAAACAAGGACAGAAAAGGGCGAAAAACAAACAAATCAAGAAAGCAATACAACAGAAAGCATAATAGTCTATGTGAAAGTGTTGAAGAAGAGGAACAGAAGCCATCGTACAGTGGAGAAGGCATTTGCCTGGCACGTGGCTGACCCAAGTTCGATCCCTGGCATCCCATAAGGTTCTCCCAAGCCTGCTGGGAGTAATTTCTGAGCACGAGTCAGGAGTAACACCTGAGCACAGCCAGGTATGGTTCAATATCATATATATACACACATATATATGTTAAAGAAGAAAATAAATAAGGGAGCAATAAATAAATACATACATAAATACATAAATAAATGGGGAGCAATCAGAAAAGCTCCCAAGACTATATATACTTCACCCAGAGCCTGGCACATGGGCACAGTCTTTGGTTTGGAGGCACATGTTACCCAGAAGTGAGGCACGGGGGCTGCGGAGCCTCTTTCTAAATGGGGCAGTGCTGGGCAGTGCCAGACTCTGATTCAGGGATGGCACACGCAGGACACACGACTGGCCACATGATCTGACTCAGCCCCAGGAAGGGGTCCTGGTGTCTCTCCTGGCAGGGGTCCCAGGACACTCCACTTCACCCTTTCATTCTTCCTTCGCTCCCAACCTTAGCTCAAGTCTCCTGGTCACTGCAGTGGGGTCCCACAGATTTGCCCTGCCCAGGAAATCTCCCACCCATCACCCTAGACTGGCCAGTCTCCCCCTCCCTAATCATCTTCCCTGCTAAACCTGGAGGGCTCTGTGAACTTAGGGGGCTGATCTTGCTGCCTTTCAGCTCCCTGCCCCGAGATTCTGATCTCTTGCACCTTCTCAGTCTTTCCTGATCTCCCCACTTTCTGACCCCGTGATCATGAAGGTGGTCCTCCTCCCTTAGACTAGGAGATAACCCTCAGACTCTCTCTCTCTGTCTCTCTCTGTCTCTCTGTCTCTCTCTGTCTCTCTCTCCCTCTTTCTCTTTTGCTCTCTCTCCACCCATTCCAGTTGCCTCCACCTCCATACCTGTTCAGAGCTCAACTGCCGGTCCAGATGGATGTTCAACCTGTTCCTTGTCCAGAAAGGTTCTAGGGGAGGCTGCACCCTTCTCTTTCTTCCTTGTCCCTAGAGGCATGGGAAGGTACTGACTGCATGTTGGGGGGCTTTACTACCAGCCAGAACTGCTGCTCGGTTGTCATACACCACCTTCATTCTCCAACCCCATTCTAAGGCACATCATTCCCTCATACACACTAATCTTATTTATTTAGTTACCTACTTATTTATTTTGGGGCCACACCTGGTAGAACTCAGGGGTTACTCCTTGCTCTGCGCTCAGAATCCCTGGCAGGATCAGGGGACCCTATGGGATGCCGGGATTGAACCTGGGTCGGCCACGTGCCAGGCAAATACCCTCCCTGCTGTGCTGGCCCCACAGGTTAATTTTTAAATTTCTTTTTCTAAGATGCATCTTCTTAACTTCAGTGTTTCTGACTTGAAAGTAGATTTTAGGACGGATAGAAAAACACCACACAGGCTTTCACGTTTTCAAAGACGGTGGATTTTAAAATTGGTGAGGTCTGAGGTCAGAGGTCTGTGGATAGGCAGAACTGGGGCAGGGGAGTGAGGGGTCAAGATCTTCATTCACCCAGGAGACAGGAACTGGGGTTCTGAGGCTGTCAGAACTGCCCCCCCCACAATCCCATAGTGGGGGAGCTGTCTTTCTTGCCTGCAGGAGCACAGTGAACCCTCTGCTCCTGCCCCTGTTTTCAGAGGAAGGTAGATATATCTGAGCCGCATTCAGAGAACCCCTCAAATCCCCCGTGCTCCCAATGATTGTAAGCAGTGCCTAGAAATTTTTGAATTGGAGGTGGTGATGGGGGTGTTGGCAGGGGAGAAGGAGGGGTGGCAGTCTGCCTCAGCCAGGATCTTTTTTTTGTTTTGTTTTGTTTTGTTTTTGGGCCACACCCGGCGGTGCTCAGGGGTTTCTCCTGGCTCTCTGCTCAAAAATAGCTCCTGGCAGGCACGGGGGACCATATGGGACACCGGGATTCGAACCAACCACCTTTGGTCCTGGATCGGCTGCTTGCAAGGCAAACGCCACTGTGCTATCTCTCTGGGCCCGTGGATCTTGGTGAAATGAGATCTCTGCAGAGATGCCTTTCCTTCAGGGTCCCCTCTCCCCGGTCTTGGGACCCATCTGGAGGGTCCTAGAGGCAGGATGGGGTTGACTCCCCTAATCCCCTGACTGTCTCCCACACACCAGCAGGGGCACCAGCATCTCCCTAGGGTGTCTTTAGAACTTTGCTTAGTAGAGTTCAAGTGGTTCAGCCCCCGTTTCTTTGTACAGTCACCAAGGAGGAGGCCAAAGATGTGTCCCCAAGCAGGGCTGGGCAAAGGGAGGCACCAGGTTCACCCTGAGCCTAAGGCAGTGGTTCTCAAATAGTGGGACGCGCCCCCAGGGTGGGTGAGGCTCTTTAAACGGGGGGGGGGGGGACAGACGGACATATTTGACCTCAGCAAACACTGTCATAACAAGCTAAGCTCGCGTTTATCTCTCTGTATGTCTCTGGAGCTGAGAGTCGCTGTGTCCTGCTTCAAACCCCGCTTCGAAAAGCAATTCATTGCAAAAAGTGCTCATTGTAGTCATTAATCCAGACATCACCTCTGGTTAAAAAAAATCAGCTCAAATTATTTGACTTATTTTGTTTTGCAGGTTAAAGTTTTTTTTTTTTTAAATAAAGATACTATTTACAGTCGCGCGGAGGGGCATGAAAAATGTTTTCTTCTTCCTAGGGGGGGCATGACAAAAAATAATTGAGAAGTACTGGCCTCAGGTTGCAGCACCATTAGGTCAGGTGCCCAGGAGGGAGGGGAGGGCTTACCCGGCTTGGCTCAGGGTTCGAGCAAGGGCCCAAGATGGAAGCACTTCTGAACAGCCATACCCCACTCTGGACCCATTCCTTCCCGGCACCCAACTTTTCTTCCTCCCTTCATCTACTACCCTGGCCCCCGCATTTCTCTTCTTCCATCCTTCACCCACTGTCTCCCCCCACATGTCTCTTCTTCCTGATGCTGCATTTGCTGCTATCCTACCTGGAATGCTCTTTTCTTCCTCCCTTCACCCTGTTTCCTCATCATCATTCTCTTTCTTCTCATCTTCTTCCTCCTCTTCCTCCTTCATCCCCACCTACCCCTCTGGGAAGCTTTTCTCATTAGAGCTCAGTGTTCTACACGCATGGTCCCTTGGAGTTCCCTGGAGCACACTTCGAGTTGGAAATTGTGTGTTTGTGTGTAAGCATGCATGAGTGTGAACATGTATGCAAGTCGCTGGAAGTATGTAGACATATGTGCTAGTGTGAATGTGTGTGAGTGTATATGTAGGAATGCATGTGAATATTCAGTGCCTGATTCCATGCTTCCATGTTAGCTCCCCCTGCCCACATCATGGACCCCATATAGCAATGGTCCTCAAACTATGGCCCACGGGCCACATATTGTATTTATTCCCATTTTGTTTCTTTACTTCTAAATAAGATATATGCAGTGTGCATAGAAATTTGTTCATGATTTTTGATTTTACTATAATCTGGCCCTCCAACAGTCTGAAGGACAGTGAACTGGCCCCCTGTTTAAAAAGTTTGAGGACCCCTGCTAGGGTTACTGCACCCCTCTCCTACCAGGAAGGAGGGAAGGAGGAGGCTGGGAAGGTTGAAGTCTCTTCCTGCTGTTCCCTACTTCTCTAGAGGGGGGGGCTACCCATTGCCCCCCCCCCCACCCCATTGCCTCCTACAGTCTCAGAGCCCAAGGCTGGCCTACTGCACTGGGAGAGACCAAGAATGAGGCAGGAGAGAGATGAGGGGTGGGAAGGAGTCTCTTCCCATATGTCTCCCTATGGGGAAGCTCTCCAGGCAGACCTGGAGAAGAGCCTGTCTGTCTCCCCTGGGAAGGGCCTGTCTCCCTGGGACAGGAATCCTGAGAAAAGACCCTGGAGGCTTTCTGAGTTTCTGACCTGGGACCCTACATCCTGGCCCTGAGCCCACATTCTGCAGGGACATGTCTTGGACCTTGGAAAGAAACAGATGCTTGAAGGACGGACGGACCCCAAAGCATCTGACCCCTAAAAAGCCTGTTTGAGGAGCTGGGTTGGGCCTAAGGCCCCATCACTGCTTTTCCTCTCTCTCCCTCTTTTATTCCCTTTCTCTCTCCCTCTCGTTCTCTCCCTCCATCCCTCCCTTCCTCCCTCCCCCTCATATCTGCTGACCTCACTCTATTGGAATATTTAACAAACAAACAAGTTTCTGCGTTCTCCTGTTTTATCCAGCTCGTGGTAAGAGGCAGTGGGCAATTCACCCCCAAATGTGAGCTGATGTCTCACTGGCTACCACAGGGAACAGAGACAGGCTGAACTCCCCATGCTGGGGGGGGGTCCACAGTCCTGGGGAGACAGAGTGCACCCTGCCCCCCAGAATGAGTCTATAAGGAAGTGTCTCTGCTGTGCAAAAACCCAACAGGAAGGGGTGTGTCTGTGTGGATGAAGGGGCAGCTCCACCTCTACTGGGAGGAAGACGTGATTCACATCCCTATTTCCCACCCTAGCAAGAAGGTGCTCATGTCCCCATTTTACAGATCAGGAAACTGAGCCTGGAAGGAGTAAAATGGTCCCTGAACTTTCCCAAGATCTCAGGCTGCAGGGTTGGAAGAAAAGCCTTTCCATCCTCATCACTTCACCAGGATTGCACCCCCTGACCCCTGAAAGGGGTTCCAGGGAGCATGCATGGACTGCTGTCAGAAGTGAGGACACACCCCAGTGCTCCACTCCCAGCACTGTGTACCCAGGGATGTACCCATGTTCTTCTCACATGGGAAAGGACCCGCTGAAAGCGCCATGTGGAAGTCTGACCTGGATTTTGGGGTACCCTTCCTGGGGCTCACAGAAATGAGAACGGGGACCTAAGGACAGCTGAAAGGCACAAAGTGGGGCTCAGAGGTGCTTACAAGGCCAAACTGGGTGTCCCAGGCCTGGCCCCCCAATTACAGACAGCACAAAGAGTTTTTAACCCTGTGTCTTCACACCCAGTGCTCAGAGTGGGTGATGGGGACTAGTGCTGGGTCTGCCCCTCTGCACTTGAGGCCCTGCTTGGGGGTGAATCTCCTTCCACTCCCCTTGGAAGTAAGGCATGTGGGAAGCTTGGGGGATCCTCACTTAACTGGGCTTGTCTCCCCTGGTGAGAAAACCCAGAACATAGGTGTCGGGGCGGGGGAATCTAGGGACAAAGGCTGTTGAGAAAGCAGGGTCTGGGAGGACCATCTTGGGGTCCTTGTAGGGAGATGGTTGGCAAAGCATATAAGGTTCTGGAGACAGGGAGATGGTGCTGTTGTGGTACTTGCCTGGCATGCGGCCGATTCCTGTTCTATTCCCAGCACTGCTGGGAGTCACCTCTGAGCATTGAGTGACCCAAAAACACAGAGCGCCCCTCTCAGTTAATTGACATGTTTTTGGTTTTGTTTTGCTTTTGAGGTCACACTTGGAAATACTAAGGGTTGACTCCTGGCTCTGTGCTCAGGAATTACTCTTGGTGGTGCTCAGGGGAGCTTAGGGGATGCTGGACATGGAACTCAGGTTGGCTGCATGCAAGGCAAATATCCTCCCTGCTGTGCTATTGCTCCGGCCCCCAAAACATGTTTTACTTATTTATTTGTTTGTCTGTTTGCTTGGGGGCCATACTCTACAGCACTCAGAGGTTTCTCCTGGCTCCATGGAGAGTTTGCTTGGGGGCCATACTCTACAGCACTCAGAGGTTTCTCCTGGCTCCATGGCAGTGCTCGGGGAATCCTATGGGATGCTGGGGATTGAACCCGGGTCAGCCATGTGCAAGGCAAATGCCCACTCTGCTGAGCTATCGCTCCAGCCCTCTAAATATGTTTTATTTTGAAGAACGGATGTTTCTGGCGATGTTAACGAGGCTCAAGCAATGCTTGTTCCCCTCACAAAGGTGAGTCTAAACATCAGACTGGATCTTGCACACATTCAGAGAAGCAAAATGTGGGGGGCACTGGCTGGCTCCATTCTCCTTTCTTCCTCAGCAAGACTGGAAGCATATACCCAATATTTTTTCTCCAGTTAAACACCATGCACCCGAAGAGCAGACCCCTTCTGATTCCTTCCAATTTCATAGCCATCGTGACTCATTGTGATTCGCTTATAGCAGAAGTTATAGGCAAAACTCACAAATCACCTGCTTCTCTCTCTTCCTCTCTCTCTCTCTCTCTCTCTCTCTCCTTCATAACATGATTGTTGCATGTCCTTGAGACATTTGCATTCATTCCAATCATCTAAAGAATTTCTCCCATCACCTCATTGCCACACACTTTTCTCTACCCACCAGATGAAAAAGACACCAAAGAAACCCCATCATCTTGGGGCTCCAGGAACCCATTGGGGCCACCACTACGAGAGCCCACGCAGAATTTCTAGACTCAGTTCAGTCTTACTTGGCAGCCACAATCAGGTGGGCTGTGTCTGTGGCCAAAATCAAATCTGTCCTTTCCTTGCGCAGAGCAAGAGACCAATAGAAGAAGCCTGGGGTGGGGGAAATGCAGCCATTCTCAGGCCCAGCAAAGAGGATGCTGTTAAAGAGAATTGCAGAAAACCCTAAGATCCTTACTGTGAAAGAGGAAGGAAGGAAAGAAGGAAGGAAGAAGGAAGGAAGGAAGAAGGAAGGAAGAAGGGAAGGAAGAAGGAAGGAAGGAAGAAAGGAAGGAAGGAAGGAAGGGAGGAAGGGAAAGACAGACACAATTTTCTCCCATCTGCCTCCTAGCAAGCAATGGGATTGCAGAGGGAGAAAGAAAAGAAGGTTGTGGGGAGACTCTGAAAAGTGGGTTTCTACTGGCTGTTTCTCTGAAGGACTGAAATATGTCAGGGGGGAGACTTGGGGGCCAGACAGAAAGCAAAGAAGGCACAGGAGAGAATCAACACAAAGAGTGAATTTCTGGTCCTCTCTGGGGACCAGGATGCCTTTGGTGACATGGGAGGTTAATATCCTGAACAGCCAATCACGGCCCGACCCTGAGATGCCTGACTCTGGTAGGAACAAACTGTTCTGGGGCCCTGATGTAGATTCGATTGAACTAACCTCAGAGAGTTCCAATTCTTTCTCCATCGGGAGCTTTTGAATGCAGCTTTCCTAAAAAGTTCCAGAACTTCCCAGATTCCTCTACTCCCATGCTGAGCACCCCACCCCCATACACATACAATGCTTCCCCACTCTTAAAAATTCAGGAAGGACCCTGACCTCCAGGGGGATTTGAGGCTCACAGGTCTTTCTTCTAATCTCTGCAAAGGGGTCAAAAATTACACCATTGCTTTTCTCTCCATCCCCCTGTCCTGCTGTCTGTCTCTGCTCAGCGGCTCTGGCTCATCTTCATTTTCAGCAGATGGAAGAATTTTAAAAGGCCGCCCAAAGGCGAAGCATTTTTATTTTTTGATCAAGAAGTGAATAATAATAATAAAAAAGAAATAACTAAAAAGCCATCTCAGGAAATATAAAAATTTGTACAAGAACCAGAGAGTTGGGGGCACTTAGATGAAAATGGGATTATTTTTCACCTGGAATATTAGCAGCATCTGGGGGCTAGGGCTAACATTTGAACTTGGTTCACAAATTCACGAGTAGGGGGCAGAAAAATGCTATCAGGAAGGGAGGAGGGGGGAGAGATCGTGTTTGCAGGTGGGAACTTTCCCCAACCGCACTTTCTAACCATATCGATAGATTAAGGGAAGGACCCCAAAATACAGCTGTGGGAAGAGCTGGCCTGGTTGGGAATGGTTTCAAATCTACCAGTCACTCAATCAGTCAATAAAAAAGCAAGCACCCAAATCCACTCTTCAGAAATCCCATTGACAATCTTGGGAGTAAACAGTGAAGTCTTTGCAAAGAAATAGCTTTAAAAAAAATCTCCCAGCCACACTCAGACCCAATTTCCCAAGCTGGCACTGGAGGAGGAAGGGAATGCACTGCCCCTGCAAAGCCCCCTCAATTTCTAAAATTTTGGAAATGGGGGATGAGGTTCAAAGGGATCCAGGGACACTTGTGTTTCCTGCAGGGGCCTTAGCTACAAGTGGACAGGTGCAGGCAGGCCGGGAGGGCCTGTATGCAAGGACTAGGGCCAAGGCCTTACTTAGCTCTGGGGCTCATCTCATCACCTTTGGGGTGATTTAGGGAGAGAGAGAGGAAGGGTGTAGCCTGAAACAAAGTCAACTCATTGGGCAATACATGTGGGGGACGAGAACGCAGACCCTGAGCAGATGGAATTTTATGGCAATAAGACAAATATCTCCCAGTTATCTTTCGTTTTTGAAGCCACGTGCCAAAGCTTCCAGTCTGAGGGACACCCAGCTCTTCAGCCCCCAAGAAGTCAGTCTGCCAACAGTAAACTCCCCAAGTTTCTAGCTCCACTTCCCTCCCCCAAAGAATGCCCCATGTTTGTACGCTCCCACCTCTGGAAAAAAAAAAATCTCCATCCATCTGACTCCAATCCATTTGAGCCAGGCAAATGGTTCCTAGGATCATTTCCCTCAAGCAAGCCGCATTTACTTAGCTTTGCTTCTCTTTCGAAATAAAAGTCGTCCATAAATGTTTAATTAAATGGAAGCCTTTCCACTGTTAAGACTGCATGAAAGCCTCTTCATTTTTTTTTATATAAAAAGGAGGGGCGTGTGTGTGTGTGCGTGTGTGTGTGTGTGTGTGTGTGTGTGTGTGTGTGTGTTGAGTACCTATTTTAAAGAGTGCCTATTAATTTCCCCAGATTGATTCTCTGGCTGGAAAAGAGCATATAGTATTCAGCATAGAGCGCCACTGCAGACTGGGTCCAAGGCAACGGTTTGGATTGAGGAAGGGCAGTAGCTGCCGTATGCGTCAAACCGACCATCACTCAATGAAGTCACTTGGTAATTCAGAACATGTGCACCTATCACTCAACCGTCTGCACCAAGGAGGTGGCGAGGCAGGGGAGGGGGACAGAGGCCGGTTGTGCTCTCCCTACACCCCCAAGAGCCCCCCTCAGAGAGGAATTTGCTCCATGTGGGTTAGACCCCAAGCTCTAGCAATCTCTTTCCTCTCTCCGCTTCTCTCTGTCTCTCGTTCTCCCATCTTCATTTCTCCCCACTTATATTTTGCTCCAACTCTCCACATTGCCATCCCAAGCTGAGCCCAACAAACAATCCCCAAGTCCCTGCTACTGCTGCTGCTGCTGCTGCTGCTTGAACCACAGCCTCTTCCTCCTCTTCCTCTGATACTGTTTATGGCCCAGGAACAACACATGAAGCTCAGCTCTTCCCTACCCGGAAACATGCATCTCCCCGCACCGCCTGCAGTGAGTGTCTCTCTACATGAGCTCTTGAATGCAGCCCCTTGGATGGCAAGTCTGTGACCTGCTAGAGTCCCCCCCCCACCCCCCCGGGCTTCTTCATGTTTCTCGGGAGCACATGCTTCCAACACTGCCCGCATTTCCCAGCCTTTAGAGTTCTCTGCATCTGGCACACACACACACACACACACACACACACACACACACACACACACACACACACACACACGTTCCAATGACCCTGCAGAATCCAGGCAAACAGTGGCCACACCAGCCCCATCTCCAGCTTGCCCCCAGCCAGTCTCTGTGTCCCCTCGGGCCCCTACCTGAAACCTTCTCATGCCCTGATCTCCCTGCACAATGCCTGAGCAAGCAAGCTGCCTGGCGGAGACTCCGATCTACCCGCCTTTGGAGAACAGACATGTTACCCTGCGTGAAAGTGCTCTCCCCCCTCCACCCCACTACCTGACCTGCCAGCGAATGGCTGTTTATTAGAACTTGCGTTCGCTTCCTGTGAGAGACGCATGTATTTTTAGACTTTGGAAACGTTGAGACACACGTCCACACACACGGCCCTCGGCCTCCAAAAACAATAACAACCAACCGGCACAAAAAAAAATTATAAAATATGTGTGTGTCCCAGAGACATGACGAAATGTTCTTGACCTCAGCTTGAGATCCTGGAATCATTAGAATTTGCTATTGAAGGATTCTTTAAGACACACATTCAAGCAAATCTCCACAAAAGATTGGCAGGTCATGGTGCGTCTGGGGACTTATATTTTTTTTAGATGGGGTGTGGATTCAGGAGAGGAGAAGGGGGACTGAGAGAGAGTTTTTTATATGATTTTTTTGGCTTCTTCATTCCAAAAAGAAAAAGAAGCGGCATTGAGAGAGACAATTCTGTCTCTAACCACCACCCCCCAAGCTGGCAACGTGACACCAGATAGCAGATCCTAATGATTCCAAAACAGGCAGAGAACCTTTGACTTTTCTTTTCAAGACATTTTCTTATTGTCATCACATCACAGACCATTGCAATGCAGAGGAGCCCAGAGGAGGAGGAAAGGGGGAAGGCCGAGGGTGGAGAGTTGAGGATGGTTTTGGCTTATTGATTTTTTTTCCTTTCCTTAGAAGAACTAACCCAAGCAGCAACCTTGACGTGCAGTGCTGCTGCTGCTGCTGCTGGTGGTGGTAGTGGATGAAGTGAAGTAATAAAATGGGGGTGAATGCAAAGGGGGGGGGCAAGAGGAGGGGTGGGTGAGGAGGGGAGGAGGAGGGAAATACCTTCTAGACAGCAGGTTCTCCATAATCCAGAATGGGTCATAACTTCCTCGTTCTTTTTGCTGGTTTCATTCTCGCTGATACTTTTGGTCTTGCAAACCCCTCTGGAATAGAGCCAATAATCGGTCCCAACAGCTATAGTCATGAGGCTGAAGGCGGCAAAAGCACCCACGGTGGTTAAAAGCATCTGAACACCTCGATCAAGCAGCCCCATAATTCTTCATTATATAAACACCCAAACGACTTCTGGTTTCTCAGGTGAGAGAGTATGTGTGTGTGTGAGAAAGAGAGAGGAGAAAAATAAAAGAGAGGGTGCAATGATCAAAGGCAAAAAATAAGATATAAAACACTTCCACTACTCATCGAATGGACCTATGTGTGACTAGAGACTATAGAGAGAGAAAAAGAGAAAGATCTAAAAAAAAAAAAGAGGGGGGTAAGAAATCACGAAAAAAAAAAGAGTGTAAATTAGAAATATGGCACGGTAGGGGGGGAGGCAAAGAGAGAGAGAGAGAGACAGAGACAGAGGCGAGCCTTTTCCAAAATCAGAAACTGTTCCAGTTGCCGGGATATATATTTTTTCTTTAAAAATAAAAAAAGAAGAGAGGCCCCCAAAAATATTTTTTGAAATAAATCAACAACAACAACAACCAAAAGACACCCCCCACCCACCCCCCACCAGTGAGATGCCTTTAATCTTTTTTCCTAAAATTCTGGTCTCCAGTTTCCATAGGTGATGGCTAATTTGGAGATGGTTTCCACAGTGAACCCTGGAAAATCCGCATTCTCAGCACCATCTCGCAGGGTCCGGATCTCCTGGGCGACACTTAGAGAGCGGCGGGCCAGCTTCAATGAGTCCCTGGCTTCCCGGCTCTGCGGCCCGCGCCATCAAAAGCCTCGCTCGGTGGGTGGGTTGGTGGGTTGGTGGGTTGGTGGGTTGTTTCTCTGGCTCCAGGGAAGGGGTAGGTAGGTAGATAAGTGGGTACCGGCTGCTGGTAGGTGGTTGATGGTGGTCTTGGGGCCTTGGGGGTGGTGGTGGTGGTGGTGCAGGCTTTTCACACCAGCCTTCCCAATCTTCTGCAAGCCCTTGGAGTCAGCTGCACAGGTGAGGGGGTCTCTCCTTCCATGGTGGCACCCCCAGTATTAGCAGCAACAGCAGCAGTGGCAGAAGCAGCAGTGGCAGAAGCAGCAGAAGCAGCGGCAGCAGCAACCCTGGCAGGCGGTGGTGGCTTGGATGGAGCTCGGTTATTGTTGTTGGTTCGTGCGAGGGGGTTTTGTGGGGGAGGGAGGGGGTTTCTCCGGCAGGATCGAGGCGGGGTTCCCTCCCCCCTCTATCCGCAAAGCTCCTGGAAACGGCGGCGGCGCCCCGGCTTCTTGCTGCTGCAGCAACCGGGCCGCCCGCCGGCCTCCCCCCTGCGCGCTCGCCCGCCCGCTCGCTCGCTCGCTCGCTCCCACCTTACTGCATTACGGGCTGGTGCTGAAATGGACAGCTCCCGACTCGCTCGCGGGGGGTGTTTGGGGGGGATGGGGGAGGGAGACGGGGCCCCGGCGTCCCTCTTCTTCTTCTTCTTCTTCTTCTTCTTCACCCCCTCCTCTCCCAGATTTCCCTCCCCCCCAAATGAGCCTTCTCTTGGGATCCTCTGGAGCTTTAGAGGCTCTCTCTCTCTCTCTCTCTCTCTCTCTCTCTCTCTCTCTCTCTCTCTCTCTCTCTCTCTCTCTCTCTCTCTCTCTCTCCTATCTCTCTCCCCCTCTTTCTCATCTCATTCCATCTCTCTTATCTATCGCCCAGAGCTTCTTCAAACACACAAACCCACCCTCCGCCATCAGACTGGACCTCAAACTTCAACCAGCCTGGCCACCCACCCACCCAGGAATTGGGGGGCAAATAGAATAGAACCAGGATGAGGGTAATTACCACATGGGGCTGTGTGTGTGTGTGTGTGTGTGTGTGTGTGTGTTTAAATCATGGTTTGCACTTTGCTGTTATGGGTATGTGTGGGTTAAGGACTTGTCTGACCTGTTAGCTGTGTCTCTCTTGTCTTTTTTTTTTCTCTTCTTCTTTTCATGATGATTATTTTGGCTGGCTAACGGGGGTATGCGGTGCGAGTGGCGTGGGTTGGCATGCATGTGTGTGTGCATGGGAGTGCGTGTGCGAGTGCGTATGAATGTGTGCCTGGAGTTTTTCTAAATCTCGCTGCTATATATAAGCAGACATTTTGGAGACTATTATTATTCCGGGGAACGGATGCCTCTGTATGAAGCAGGGAGGTGTGTGTGTGTGTGTGTGTGTGTGTGTGTGTGTGTGTGTGTGTGTTTGAGGGGGACATGGAGTTAGAAAGAGGGGGTCTGGATTGTGAGTTCCAGCCCCAAGATAAACCTGTTTGCAGGGTTTTCCGTGCATGGGGTGTGAGTCCTTGTAACTTTTCCCTGTCATTCATAAACCCGTCTGGGAGGCGGGGAAGCCTGGTGGTTAGGAGCCACGTTAGCCTGGGTTAATTACACCATCACTCCTTGTTTCTAGATGGGCAAGTTTGCCTTAATGTGACCCCCAGAGAAAGCAGCACAGCACAGCACATCCTGCTGCTTCTGATTTCATTTGCGGACATACGATTCATTCCGGAGTTAAGTGAGAAAGTGGGACCATGCCAGGCCTGCTGTGGGTTGGGAGGTGGGTGGGTGGTGGTGGTGACAGGTTTTTACTTTGGGGGTGGGGGAGCCCAGGGAGAAGAATGTGAGTCTGAGGGATCAAAAAGAGTGGGGGGGGAAGGTTTCCATTCCAAAACCCAGCTCACTCCACACTCATGTTTTCCTTGCCTGGGTTTAGTTGGTAGCCTTCATTTAAGATCATTGGGGTGACGATATCTAGTCATCTGGTTCCATCCAGGCCCTTTCAAAGATGCCAGAATGACAACCACAGACTTTCTCTGGCCCTGCCCCATCTCCTCCCCCTTGGCTCTGAATTGATCTGCTGCAGGATCTGGCCTATTCTCTGTTATGTAGAAGACCTACCTGTTTGTCTGTTCTGCCTAGTGCTCCTCTCTCTCTCCCTCCCTCCCTCCCTCCCTCCCTCTCTCTCTCTCTCCCTCTCTCTCTCTTCCTCCCTCCCTCCCTCTCTCTCTCTCTCTCTCTCACTCTCATCCCTTCTAAGGAGATGGACACTGAAGAGAAACATCCACTGTGTGTCCTTGGTCCCGGAGAGAGGACCTTTGGTGTCCAGAGACTAGAACCAATATTTCAGCCATCGCTCTGTTCACAGAACGTGTTAGCTACAGCCCAAGGAGGATTTGAAAAGGAGGCAGACGTTCATTCGTCCACTTTGATTTTTTTTGTTCTGGGAGGATGCGGGTGGGGCCTGAGAGAGACAGAGGCTGATGTTTGGATCTCCTTCAGCTTCAAGGAGCCTCTCAGCTGCAGCCTGGGGTTCAGGTGGGTTATGTTCCATGAGGGTGAAGTAGATAGCAAGCAGGAAGGCCTCAAAGGTGGGCTGAGCCTTGGACCCCTCATGAGGTTGGGCTGGAGCCAGATACGGAGACCAGCTTCCGGTCCCATTCTTTCTTTCTTGTCTGCCTTTGGCTCGGGGGGAGTCCCTTCCTGCAGAGGTCAACGGTGCCTCCTTCTCACCCTTCGCACCCCTTTCCCCTTCTCACCCTTCGCACCCCTTTCCGGACACCTCCCTACCCCATGCCCCTGCACCTGGGGCTCGAAAGGAATCAGTAAACCGAGGCTCTGAAGTTTCCATTTGTCCTCGCAACTGCAAACATCTCAAGCCAGCGACAAGCGGCTGAGATTTGCACAGCGTTTGATTAATCTTCTGGCTGGCTCATCATTGAGAAAAAAAATAAAAAAAGGAAGGGGGTGGGGTGGGGAGGATGGTATCGGCTTTTTGGTTGCCAGCACAGAGAGAACAGAGGGTTCCGGAGCTAGCACTGGCCTGGGGCACAGATTGACTTTGTCACTTGCTACCTACGTGGAAGCGTGCAAACAAACAGCTGAGCTCCCAGAAGTCCTGGGCATCTAGGGGTGCCCAATGGGTGTCTCCATAGCTGCTGCTTCTCCCGTGCTTTAGGCCTTGGCCTCTACTTCAGCATCCTCTGGCCAGTGGGTAGCGCGTTGCTGTGCAGCTGCTGTCCCCTTCTCAATGACTGGGGAGGCTCTAGAGGTCAATGACTATGTCGTGCTTGCCAGGAGATCTTTGACACCCGAAGTCAGGCTTAAAACACAGCAGGAGCCTGGTTGCATGGCTAAGGGATGGGGTTCCAAGATGGCTTCTAGAGCCGGCACATAGTAGGTGCTCAGTTAGTGCTATAATCCAATCATTCCTACAGCATCCATCTTGCTCCTCTCTCTCCTCTACTCACTCACTGCTCTCCTCACCCCTGTCCAGGCCTATCTGCACCCCTCTCCCTCCCACTGCCTCGCTCCTTTCTGCAGGAGGGCCCATGCTCTTGCTTAGACCTGGCTTGGTGCAAGCTCCATTAGATGCTTCTAGAGGCCTCCAGGACAATGGACTTGGCAGCTACAGAATGGAAGTTCTTAGGGGAGCAGCCGGGTGTCTCCCTCAGTTGGCGACTTGGGAAGGGCTTAAGGGAAATTAGCTGAAATGCCACCGGCCTATTTTGAGCTCCTTCTTTGACGGAGTGGAAATCACATGAGAGTTGGGGGCAGGCGGTGGGGGTCCTGAAACACCAGGCCGCCATTTCTCCTTCTTTGACCTTGGGCAGTCACTTAACCCCCTGCAACACACTCTCTCTAGCTCGCTCGCTCTTGTTCTCTTGCTATTCCTCACCCTGGCCCTCAGCTGTCTGTGTGACTAATAGCAACAGTCAGATGTAAGTTGAATCCCCCTCCCTAGTTCCTCACACTGTAGGTACCGGCTTTATTCCCCATCCACAGAAGGCAACTGAGTCCCACGAGAGTGCCCAGGGAATGCGGGGCAGGGCTGGGAAGAAGGAGGCCAACAATTCTATGGCTGATGAATTAACAGGGCTGCCTGTTTCCCAGAGAAGAACTTCCTGAATAGAAATAAATCGCACCAAAGAGGGTCACTTCTTAGCCACAGACCTTGCAAGTATGGGATGGGGGTAGGGCTGAGTTTCTAGGTGTTGTCCATGTGTTTACATGTACAAGCAATGCGTATTGTTTTTCAACAAGCAATACATATTCTCTCTCACACAAGGTATTTGGGCCACACCTAACTGTGTTCAGGGGTTACTTCTAGTTCTGTTCTCAGGAATTACTTCTGGCAGGTTCAGAGGACCACATGGGATGCTGGGGACCAAACCTAGGTGTGCCACTTGCAAAGAAACACCCTCCCCACTGTCCTATCGCTCTGGCCCCTGTACCATTATTCTTTGACAGCCCAATTAATGCATTTTGTTCTCGACTCGATAGTTGAGTAAACCAAGGTTATCCAGCAGATTAAGTGGAACAGCGGAAGGCTAGAGTGATAGCACAGCCTGTGAGGCTCTTGCCTTGCACAAAGACTAGTCAGATTCAATCCCCTGCATCCCATATGGCTTCTTGAACCCTCTAGGAGTCAGTTAAGTGCAAATCCAGGAATGACCCCCTGAGCATCACCAACTACAGCCTAAACTATCTCCTTAAAAAAATACAATAGTGGAACAGCAGAGATCTGAACATTGTGTCCAGTTTCAAGTCCTGCTAGCTTCAAGCCTTGCTATTTATTCCTTGACTTATTTGTCCTAGAATTCTAATGTTCCCACTATGTGTCAGGAAATCAGGCTTTGTGTGGTCCTTTCATCCTAGGATGTGAGGGCCAGGAGGAAAAGCAGACAGCTACATGGAGGAAAGTGAGAGATAGATAGATATGTAGATAGATAAATAGATATGTAGGTAGGTAGGTATGTAGACAGATAGGTAGATAGATAGGTAGGTAGATATATAGATAGACAGATAGATAGATAAATAGGTAGACAGGTAGATTGGTAGGTAGACAGACAGATAGATAGGTAGATAGGGAGGTAGATAGATAAGTAAGTAGGCATACAGAAAGATAGACAGACAGACAGACAGACAGATAGATAGATAGATAGATAGATAGATAGATAGATAGATAGATAGATAGGTAGGTAGGTAGGTAGATAGGTAGATAGGAAGGTAGATAGATAAGTAGGTAGGCATACAGAAAGATAGATAGATAGATAGACAGACAGGCAGACAGACAGGCAGGCAGGCAGGCAGGCAGGCAGGCAGGCAGGTAGGTAGGTAGGTAGGTAGGTAGGTAGGTAGGTAGGTAGGTAGGTAGGTAGGTAGGTAGGTAGGTAGAAGATAAATATAGACAAACACGCAGCAGCCCAATCTGGGGTGAGGCAGAGTCTGGCTACATTTTCTTGAAAGTATAGGAAGAAGAATGAGACCTCTCTGAGGATAAATGAGAGTGACTGGGGAGCAGGGAGCAGGAGAGGAAGAGAGCACAGCAGGCACCTCAAAGGGACACACAAGTGGGAGAAGATGAGCCAGTGTGAGGCCCAAGGTGCTAAGCAGGGCTACAGGAAGACACAGAAGGAAATGTGGACATGTTTGGGGTCGAGTGCTTGGAGACCATAGAAAGGAGGTGAAGCTTGAGACAATCTGGAGGGGCTTGGTGTGCGTGTGTGTGTGTGTGTGTGTGTGTGTGTGTGTGTGTGTGTGTGTGTGTGTGTGTGTGTGAGGGCCATCTCTGGGGATGACAGTTAGCCCTGGAGAGACCCAAAGCTTTGTGACTTGTGAAGTGTGATCATGAGGATGGAAGCAAGTGGAGAATCTGGGGGTCCTGGGAAAGAAGCAAGAGAACGAGTGTCCGTGACTATGATGGACAGAAGAAGGGCTTTGGGTTGAGTGTTTTTGGGGGAAGGGGAGTGGGAATTCAGTCAAGCTGAAATCCTGGACTGCTTCCCTCCCTGCCTCATGGCTCTCTGCTCCCTCCTGTCCTTCTCAGGAATTCACAGGGCAAAGGACAGTCCAATGACCGTCTAACCATGCTAGGATGAAGCACGGTGACAAGCAGGTTTCCGGATCACTGTGGTTTATGTTAGATGTCAAGCATTCAGCTCCCCACCTTTCACTGGAGGTGTGCTTCCAAACCCAGTCCCCAACTCATACAAAAATTCCAATGTATGTGTGCTCTGGACCTGGCACTATGATAAAATCTTTGGTAGAGAGAGAACTTGAAAAAGTCCCATTCAAGGAGGCCCACAAGCTGGTGGTTGAGGGGAGCAGAGCAAAGGAAGGGGTTCCAGATTCTGGGGGGCAAGTCTATATGCTTTTATCTAGTGCTGAGCTTTGAATATTTGCTGTTGGCTTGTTCATTTTGGCTTTGGGGTGCTCAGGGCTTACTTCTAACTCTGTTCATGGGGTGCTCAGGGTTCCAGGGGTATCCTATGTGGTAGCAGAAATGGAAGCTGGATCAATCACGTGCAAGGTAAGTGCCCTAACTGTTCCAGCCTCTGGAATTTCTGTTTGATATTGAGCACATAGTAGGTCTACAGTACATACTGATGAAAGAAGGAAGGGAAAGAGAAAGGAAGGATGACAGAAAGAAAGGAAACAGGGGGGCCGGGCGGTGGCGCTAAAGGTAAGGTGCCTGCCTTGCCTGCGCTAGCCTCGGACGGACCGCGGTTCGATCCCCCGGCGTCCCATAGGGTCCCCCAAGCCAGGAGCGACTTCTGAGCGCATAGCCAGGAGTAACCCCTGAGCGTCACCGGGTGTGGCCCAAAAACCAAAAAAAAAAAAAAAAAAAAGGAAAAAAAAAGAAAGAAAGGAAAGAGGGAGGGAAGATGGAAGGAAGGAAAGAAGGGAGTAAAAGAGGGAGCAAGAAAGGAAGGAAGGGAGGGAAGAAGGGAGGAGGGAGGGAAGAAAGGAATGAAGGAATGAAGGAAAGAAGGAAGGAAGGAAGGAAGGAAGGAAGGTAGGAAGGAAGGAAGGAAGGAAGGAAGGAAGGAAAGAAGGAGAAATTGATGAGAATCCAGGTGCAAAATATAGGGGTTGGATTCAAAGGGGGCTCCTGACTCTAGCACAGGGTTAACTGTGTCCAAGCCAAGCCAAGCCTGCCAGAAGCCCCATGTCCAATGTGAAGGGGGTAAGGGATGGGAAGTGAGAATGACAGCACAGGAAGTGAGAAGTTGGAGGACTGCCTAGAGGAGTTGACCTTTGTGTCTTTCTCCAATGATTAGAATTCTGTGGTGGCTCAGCCAAGCTTGCAGGGGTGGGCCTTCTGGAAAAGTCTATGCCCACTACAGAGGATCCAGTCCTGGGCAGAGCTCCTTCTGTAGGCCCAGGGTACTGTTGCTGAGGTGAGTGAGTGTACCGTGGGATGTAGCCTGACACGGAAGAAAGAGGATGGCGTGGAAAACCGTGGTTCCCTAAGTCCAGCAAACACTAGGGACGGGTCTTTCCACATTCTGTGTCTGTTAGAGCATCTGTGAAGTGGGTGTGAAACATCTTCCTGGGGTTCCTGCTACCCTAACTACCGAGTTGGGGGGTGCCTACTTCCTTTGAGTAGTTCTCAGGCCATGTCCATCGACAGGAACTAGCATAAGATTGTGTGTGTGTGTGTGTGTGTGTGTGTGTGTGTGTGTGTGTATGTATGTGTGTGTGTGTGTGTGTGTGTGCTTAATTAATTCTCATGGCAGTCCATCCACATGGCCCACCTGACATTTGACCAAAAAAAAGTCCAAACATCTAGAAAGTTCCCAGAGTGGATCAGCTTCCAGGTACCAAACAGGTGCCAGATGGGGCCCAGCAACCCCAACACTCCAACACCCCAGGAATGCCTGTGAAAATGAGGAGATGGGCCATGGCCTTGTCTTCTGCCCTCTGGTGGCCGTGCTGGTTCTGCAGGCTGTCAGGTAATCAACCTTAAAACTGCTTCCATAAGCCCTGAGGACCTGAGACTCCAAAGGTACCCTCATGAGGGTGGAGTTTAGAGAAGCCTTTTTTTGAGGACAAGAAGGGCCACATTCACCAGTCAGTGTTCAGGGAATATTCCTGGCTCTGTGCTCAGGGATCACTTTTTAAATAAAATCTTTATTTAAGCACCATAATCACAAGCATGATTATGGCTGGGTTTCAGTCATAAACAGAACACCCCCCTTCACCAGTGCAACATTCCCACCACCAATGCCCCCTCCCTCCTTCCCATCCCCTGCCTCTATCTGAGACAGTTATTCAACTTCTCTCACTCAATAACATTGACTTAATAGTAGTTAGTGTATTTTAATTTTCCTAACTGCATTCGCCACTCTTTGGGGGTGATCTTCATATTATGAGCTGGTCCTTCCAGCCCTCATCTCTATTGTCTCTGGGCATTATTACAATAATGTCCTTAACTGTTCTTAAAACCCATAGATCAGTGAGACTATTCTGTGTCTATCTCTCTCCCTCTGACTTATTTCACTCATCATAACAGTTTCCATATCCATCCATGGGAAAATGTCATGACTTTATCTCTCCTGATAGTTGCATAATATTTCATTGTGTATATGTACCACTATAGGTATATGCCATCTAGTCCAGGGATCATCCCTTAATAGTGCTCAGGGGATAGAACCCAAGTTAGCCACTTGCAGAGTAAGTACTGTGTCCTTTGAACTCTCACCCCAGCCAGTGGGGTGATGGGTCTGCAGTTCATGCAAGCTTCCTGAAGGGGGGTCACTCCCAAGGGTAGGGAAAGGCTCTAGGCAGACGTGGGGGGTGGTTGTACCAACTACCCAGTTCCAGGACTTTCCCAAGGTACCAACACCCTCTCCAGGCATATTTCACACAAGACAGACTCATTTCATCCTGGTGGCCAATCCTCAAGGAAAAAATTCCCCCATGGTTCCTTTTTACCTCTGAGGAGCATGAGACCCAGAGAAATCAAGCAATTTGCCCAAAGTAACACAGCAATTTGACTTTAGATATGAGAGTCCTGCTTTAAGCTTCTGGAATTATTAAACCTATACTATTTTTTTATTTGTGTATGGGGGCACATCTAGCAGTGCTCAGGGATTACTCCTGGCTCTGAGCTCAGGGATCATTCATGGCAAGCTCAGAGGATCAGATAGGATGCCAGGGATCAAACCTGGGTCAGCGGTGTGCAAGGCAAATGCCCACCTCACTGCGCTGTCACTCCAGCCCTTCAAACCTCTTATTTGCATGGTTTTGTTTTGTTTTTTTTTTTTTTGTTGTTGTTTTTTTTTTTTTTTCAGAAACCTTGGGAAAATTGAGACTCAGAGGAGTGAACATGCCCAGTAAAAGGGTCAGTGAGTGGTAGATTTGTGATATGCACGTCATCCTGCCAGTCTCTCAGTTCCTGCCCGCAGGTTACCAGGCCAGAGAATGAGCATTGCCCCGTGCAGCCCTGCCTGCTCCCCTTCTGCTCACACAGCATGGAATGGGTCCCTGCTGAGCTCTCCTGAGGCTGTCCCCTCACTCTGCCCTCACGCGGGTGATACTTAGGAGTCCAGGTTGGAATCTGCAATCAAGGAAGCTTCACGAGAGATACACAATATTTCTTCCTCTGGGCAAAGAGAGAAATAACAATATTTGGGCAGAGCAAGAATTGGTATAGTTCCTTCTTTTGAGGGGGGCACATCTGGCGGTACTCGGGGATTACTTCTGGCTCTACACTCAGAATCACTCCTGGCAGGCTCAAAAGACCACAGGGGATCGAACCTGGGTCTGCGGCGTGCAAGGCAAACACCCTCCTCATTATGTCATCGCTCTGACTCAGGAATTAGTATATTTCTTTGTAGTGCCATTTGCAGGGGCAGAGGGGGAGCAGGGATTGGCTCCTTCATCAGGGTGACTCCCAAAGGTGCTTGTAATGTGCTCAATCCTGTTATATTTTTTGGGGGGGATGAAGGGACATACCTGATGGTGCTCAGGACTTACTTCTGGCTTGGCACTTAGCAATCACTCCTGACAGTGCTCGAGTGACCATGTACAGGGCTAGGGATCACACCAGGGTCAGCCACAGGCCAGACAAGGATCCTCACCCCCATGCTATCCCTCATGACAGAAGTCACGTGAGTCTCTGACATAGTGAGTTTTCCTTATATGCACCCGTCGCCCATGGCCTCCTGGGGAATCTTCTCTGTCATGTTCCATACCTTTCAAACCTTTTCTCCTTTTCTCTTTCTCTGGTTTCTTCCTCCTTGGCATCCCTCCCTCAATCTCCTCTTCCCATCATGAACAAAGTAGGTGCTTCTCTATCCAATAATCATGGAAAAGCTAGCCAGACCTGCAGAAATTATTTGCTTAGAAATTCTCCACTGCTGCTTCCCTGCATGTCTTCACTCTTGTATGTGTGGTGTGCAAGAATTGTTTCACCCAACAGGACCCTATGAGGTGCATTTTCTGTATTTTTGCTTAATTATTCCAACCTCAACACCTAGGGGATACGTCAAGTCAGCTACAAAGGCTCTCGCTTACTCTTTCCACAGTGACCAGCTCTTTGAGAGTTTGGGGATGCTATCATTTCTTCCATCTGACCCTCTGTTTCCAAGCATTCATTTTAATTCTTGCTTGCTCCCCCACAAGATAAACTACACTGCAATAAACATCTTAGAGCATTCTATCCACCCTTCCAACTGCCGCTTTTTATTTACGCAGGAGTAGATTTCTCTAGAATTATGCTGTTCAGTTGAAGGGGAGTTTTCATTTTAATGTTGCCAGATGGTTTTTTCAAAGTCCTGGAATGCCATCACATCTTCTGTACTAACTCGGGAGTCAAGTTTCCCCTCATCCATGTCAGCAAAAGGGGTAGCTGTTATTGCTAATTCTTGCCCATCTTCTGGAGATAAGTGAAGTCCATGGCTACTTCGAGTTTCATTCCAGTGCCCAGAGAAATAGGACAGCCTGAGTTGTAAGGGTCCCCAGCACCCCATAGGGTCCCTGAGTTCACAAGAAGTAATCCCTGGATGTGGTACCAGCAGTAAGACCTGAACACCACCAGTTGTAGCCTCGTCTCTCCTCTACGCTTTTTTTCCATTCCGCGTACAATGAGTAAAGGTGTATGAGTCTTTGTAGGGGTTTCTTGGGGTCAGGAAGCTCACCTACTGGTACTCGGAGTCAACTCTTGGCTCTATAATGGGAGGTTGCCTTGGTAGTACCAGGATTAGAAAGAGGGCCATTGTGAAATTTTAATTAACAAAACAGTGATTTCAGTGAGCTAGTACAGTGGGTAGGGCATTTGCCTTGCATGCAAGCTGACTTGGATTCTATCTCTTGCATCTCATATGTCCCCCTTAAGCCCCATCAAGAATGATTTCTGAATACAGAGACAGGAACAAACCCTGAGCATCACCCGGTATGCCCACCCTACGGACAAAAAAATCAAACAAAGCCCCAAAAGCTAATGGTTCCTTTGCCACCCTTTCTACTGGGTAGGCAGATCCTCCTGCTGGCATTGATCTAGTTTTGATATTTCACTCTGGGCCATTGACCCATCTGCCACTTCCTCCTCCTGTCTTGTGATCATAGACGCCTCCCAGGCTCTGATGGCCCAGAAGCCAGTTTTTCCTTTGCACTCTCTCTTTCATGGTCTCAATGCTCCCCGGGGCATCCATCTTTCCACAAGAACTTGGAGACTGTTTTCTTGAGGCCTCTTAGTCACAGCCTGATCCCTCAGGCCAACATGGGGCCTAGGATACAGTAGGGGAGCAGGAGACACTTATTTAACACTCTGCTATTTTCCTCCCCACACCCTGGACAACCTTTAATTCTAGGACTCTAAGAGGTGTCAAGGAGAGGGACCCGAGTGATAGCACAGTCGGGAGGGCTCTTGCCTTGTATGTGGCCAACCTGGGTTCAATCTCTGGCATTGCATAGGCTCCCCCGAGTCTACTATAGGGGTGATCCCTGAGCTCCTAGGAAAAGGAAGCCCTGGGCACTGCTGGGTATGGTCCCCCAAAATAAAAAAAGGTGTCATTTGTGACTTTTAACCCAAAAGGTCACAACCCACACTAATTGGATTAAGTAGAGGAAGCCACAGATGGAGAGAAACCCTGGAAGGACTGACCTAGTTGAAGTCACTGAAACAAAGAGGTTAGTATGTGGTTCATTTCTGCAAGTCCTGGTTTATAGAGCATCTGCTGTAGACTGGACCTTAGTGTAGGGTTGAGGAGGTCAGAGAAGGCCAAAGTAGAATAATATTCCATCTTGAAGGTGCAGTCATGATATCGTGTTGACTTTTTTTTGCAATGATGCCAATAGGCCATCTTCCTTTTAGAAGCTCTTCCTTTTAGAGATACAGACAAAGCAATATTTACAGATACAACGATCCCAAGTCTGGAATTGGCTTCTAAATAAGCCCAAAATTGGGAGAAATGGATGGGAATGCAGATGAAACAAGATTGGCCATGAACTGATCATTAGGGAAGTGCAGGGAGGGCTTAATAGGGATTTATTAAACTCTTCCCTCTACTTTTGTCTCTATTTGCCACAGTCCGTAATAAAAAAAATCCTAATGCATACAGAACTTATTATGTTTCAGGCATTGTTCTAATGGCCTTGTATCTACTAATTCATCAAATCCTCAAAATAGTCCCTGCTTAACTCAGACTGGTGTAACAAAAACATGTGTATCTGTATGGAGGCTTAAACAATAGACCCATATTTCTCAGAGTTGAGAGGTTGGACAGGAAGTTTACCTGAAGAATTGACTTCTGGGTGAACCCTCTTCCTGTGTGGACAGAGAGGGAACATGGGTATCTTCTCACGAAGGTGACCCTTAAGAGGTCTCTCACGTTCTTCCATTTCTATTCCCACCTCTGTGTTTGGCCAGTCGTTGGCTCCTGCTTCTTTCTTAGAAATCACTCCTGGAAGACTTGGGGGACCATATGGGATGCCAGTGATGGAACTCAGGTCAGCCACATGCAAGGTAATAGCCTAACATGCTGTGCTATGCTCAGGCTCCATGTTCCCACATCCTAGTCTTATCTTACGTCTTTCCTTAGCTTCCTGTTGTCCATTACCAAGATCCCAAGAAGAGAAAAGGGGGTCATGCATAGGGGTCAGGAACTAGCCCCTGATCATAGTGAGCCAATGGCAAGTCTGTCCCGTGGGCTTTCACCTGTCACAGCCACTGTTCTTTTCCCTTGAGCAATGACAAGGGGCTGGAGAGATACTACATTGGAGAGGACACTTGCCTTGCATGCAGTCAATCTGGGTTCTATCTCAGTATCATCACAGGGCACCCTTAGCAGTGATCCCTGAGTGCAAGGCCAGGAGAAAGCCCTGAGCACTACTGGATGCGGCCCCCAAACAAAACAAAACAACGAGCTATATATGCCATGTGTTATGCAATACAATAAAGCAAAAGCTAGTACAGTCCAATACAGTACAATACACTGCAGTGTAATGTTACGCTTCTGACTTGGAAAAACAAGGGTTTAAATCACACAGGAGCATTTCTAGGACACTTTTAAAATATTTTTGGAGGGGCTTGGGCCACACTTGGCAGTGCTCAGGGGTTACTCCTGGCTCTGTGCTCAGAAATTACTTCTGGGGGCTGGCGAAGTGGCCCTAGAGGTAAGGTGTCTGCCTTGCAAGCGCTAGCCAAGGAAAGATCGCGACCACGGTTCGATCCCCCGGTGTCCCATATGGTTCCCCCCACGCCAGGGGCAATTTCTGAGTGCTTAGCCAGGAGTCACCCCTGAGCATCAAACAGGCGTGGCCCTAAAAACCAAAAAAAAAAAAAAAAGAAAGAAAGAAATTACTTCTGGTAGGTTTAGGGAACCATATGGGATTAAATCTGGGTCTGCTTTGTGCAAGGCAAATGACCTACCCACTGTGCTCTTGCTCTGGGGAACTTTATAAACTCTCTGTGAGAGCCACAGCCACCATCCCTTCAACTAACATCTGTTTTTGGTTAGTGATCCCAGAACACCCCTCCCCCCAAACCAGAGAACTGTGGCTGATAGATGCAGACACTCGTAGATCTTTATATCCAGTGGAGGGAGAGGGCAGGGATGTGGCTGAAGATGAGGCCCTGAGGCCTCTTAGAATACCACAGGGTCCCCCACTATACATTTGGAGAGTCAAAGAGTCTGTGTGCTCTGTTGTAAAATAAAAATCCATGGGTTGGTGAGACTGCCCCACACGCCCTGTTTCTAAACCCTTAGACAGATGGATCTGAAGAAGCAGGTAGCGGTGGAGAAATAATACCAAGCCAGTCAGGACAGATTCATAGCCGTCAGACTGCCTTTTGCCTCATGGCCTCTCTCTACCATGTGCTCCTCTGGCGGAGGCAAAGCCCAAACTGCTCTTTTATTTATTTATTTGGTCACATCCGGTGGTGCTCAGGGTTTACTCGTGGCTCTGCGCTCAGAAATTGCTTTTGGCAGGCACAGGAGACAATATGGGATGCTGGGATTCGAACCACCATCTGTCCTGTATCGGCTGCATGCAAGGTAAATGCCCTACCACTGTGCTATCTCTCTGGCTTCTTTATTCAAACCATGTCCCAAAACCAGCAGGGGGAAGGTCGAGTCAGATACAAAAGTAATTCTCTGGTGGGCTTTTAGATATCAAAGGAAGAGGTTACTGGGAAAAGGAAGTTGGGGGGACACCTTTTGTTTAGGATTTTAGTTAGATGTTGTACTCTATAACTCTGGGAGAGTTGGTACATTGAATCTCTACATGATTCTGGGGTCCTGTGTGTGTGTGTGTGTCTGTGTGTGTGTGTGTGTGTCTGTGTGTGTGTGTGTGTGTGTGTGTAATGAGAAACAATGAACTAATAATCATCAGTGATCATTGCTGATGGGCAAAAGGAAAAACAAAAGATAAGATTGAGGGGGGAGATAGGACTGGAGCAATAGCACAGCAGGTAAAGTGCTTGCCTTGCACATAGCTGACCTGGGTTCAATCCTCGTCATCCCATATGGTCCCTCAAGCCCTGCCAGCAGTGATTTCTAAGATCAGAGCCAAGAGTAACCCCTAAGCACTGCTGAGTGTAGCCCCCCCACAAAACCAACAAATAAAGAAAATAATGAAGGAGAAAGAAAGAAGGGATGTTGGGGAAGGTAAGAAGGGGCATGGAGGTGGGGTGTGAGGACCCCCATGTAGGAAGGATGAGTTGAGCAGAACTTGGCAGACATTGGAATAGAGATGAATAGCTAAGAAAGAAGTAGGAAGTGAGGGACTGGCTGGGTGCAGAGGAGGGGACAGAGATGGGATCTTGTGGGGGACCCAAGCCCTGAGGGACTTCAACAAGGCAGCTAAGCCCAGTGAGAGTTCGGGGGTCGGAGAAAGAATAGAGAGATCTGAGTAGGATTGCAATGATTTACTGGAAGCCTGGGCGCAACGATCATTTAAATACATTTGCCTCCATTGTGCATGGCCAAAATTCATCTAGAACAGAGGAATAATTTCATTCTAAAGCCAAATTAACTGCTCTTTTGCCGGCTTGCAAAGTCGCCCGCCTTTGACTTACTTATTTATTTGTGCGTGTATGCATAACTTGATTCAATTTCTCTGCCCTGGTTACATTTCCTCCAGCTCCACACACTTTATTTTTTTTTTTTGGAGGGGGGGGGCAGGGAAGTGGTTCTAACGTTATTACCTTATTATTAGCCACTAACCAGGCATAATTCGCTTTTCCCATTGATCTATGGGGCTTATAAAAGGCCGGATCGACTTGGAAACGCAGAAATGAAGTGGTTAGTGAGTTCAGACAGTCCATGGAGACAGGGAGCTGTGAGTGGGCAGATTGGGGATCAGGTAGAGATGACCCCCCCCTCAAAAAGAAGCAGAAAGCACCTCTGGTTTAAGTGCTCCAAGAGTCAAAGGTTGGTGTCACAAGGCTGATTGTCAAAGGTATGGGGATGGGCAGAAAGGACAGGCCAAGGTTATGTGAGTTTATATTTCTCACAGTCCCTTCATGTTCTCAATATCTGCCTTTTGTGATCTTGGTATCTGCCAGTGTCAAATTCAACAGCTTCTGTAGCTGAAATGTCCTATGAGGAGCCTCTCATGCCTCTTGACCTCCCATATTTATTTATGCCAACCATGCTCCAATGACAGTGCAGGAAGATGGATGTGTGGCTGGAGGCACATATGTCTCGTGGATGTCCAGCTAAGCCTGGCCAGTGCCAGTCATGGGCAGGAGAGGTTGGGGACCCTGACAGTTGCTTGGTCCTCAGAAATCAACCCTGCAAGGGCAGGAGTGATCTTATAGCAGGTAAGACACTTGCTTCGCATGCAGCCAACCTGAGTTTGATCCCCGGCATCCATATATTTCCCCACAGCGTGGGCACTTCCAGGAGTGATTTCTGAATGCAGAGCCAGGAGTAACCCTTAGCATCACCCATAAACAAGCAAGCTATAAAGGAGATGCTAACACAATTCCTTAGCTGCTGAATGAATGAATGAGTTCATTTATTCAGCATCATAAGTGATTTCTTTGTGTGTGAGTGAGAGCTAATAGCTGGGTTATGAGCATTTTTTCTTTTCTTTTCTTTGACTTTCTTCTTGATTTTTGGGCCACACCTTGATGATACTCGGGGGTTAATCCTGGATCTGTGCTCAGAAATGATTTCTGGTGGGGCTGGAGAGATAGCATGGAGGTAAGGCGTTTGCCTTTCATGCAGAAGGTCATCGGTTCAAATCCCGGCATCCCATAGGGTCCCCCGTGCTTGCCAGGAGCGATTTCTGAGTATGGAGCCGGGAGTAACTCCTGAGCACTGACAGGTGTGACCCAAAAACCAAAAACCAAAAAAAAAAAAAAAAAAGGAAATCATTTCTGGTGGGCACTGGGGACCATATGGGATACAGGGGATTGAAGTATGGTTGGCCACATGCAAGGCAAATGGCCTCCCAGCTATGCTATCTCTGGCTTTTCTTTTTTCTCTTTTCTTTTTTTCTTTCCTCCTTTCCTTTTATTCTTTCCTTTCCTTTCCTCTTTCCTCCCTTCCCTTTCCTTCCCTCCCATCATTTCCTTTCCTTTCCTTTCCTTTCCTTTCCTTTCCTTTCCTTTCCTTTCCTTTCCTTTCCTTTCCTTTCCTTTCCTTTCCTTTCCTTTCCTTTCCTTCCTTTCCTTTCCTTACCTTACCTTTCCTTTCCTTTCCTTTCCTTTCCTTTCCTTTCCTTTCCTTTCCTTTCCTTCCTTTCCTTTCCTTTCCTTTCCTTTCCTTTCCTTTCCTTTCCTTCCTTTCCTTTCCTTTCCTTTCCGTTCCTTTCCTTTCCTTTCCTTTCCTTTCCTTTCCTTTTCCTTTCCTTTCCTTTCTTCTTTCCTTTCCTTCCTTTCCTTTTCCTTTCCTTTCCTTTCCTTTCCTTCCTTTTCCTTTCCTTCCTTTTTCTTTCCTTTCCTTTCCTTTCCCTTTCCTTTCCTTTCCTTTTCCTTTCCTTTCCTTTCCTTTCCTTTCCTTTCCTTTCCTTCTCCTTTCCTTTTCTCTTTCCTTTCTTTCCTTTCCTTTCCTTTCCTTTCTTCCTTCTTTCCTTACCTTTCCTTTCTTTCCTTTCCTTTCGCTTCCTTTTCTTTTCCTTACCTTTCCTTTCTTCTTTCCTTTTCCTTTCCTTTCCTTTCCTTCCTTTCCTTTCCTTTCTTCCTTTCTTTTTCCTTTCCTTTCCTTTCCGTTTCCTTCTTTTCCTTTCCTTTCCTTTCCTTTTCTTCCTTTCCTTTCCTCCCTTTCCTTTCCTTCAATTTCCTCTCCTTTCCTTTCTTTCCTTCCTTTTTCTTCTTTCTTTCCTTCCCTTTTCTTCCCTTCCTTTCCTTTCTTTCTTTACCTTACCTTACCTTTCCTTTCCTTTCCTTTCCTTTCCTTTCCTTCCTTTCCTTTCCTTTCCTTTCCTTCCTTTCCTTTCCTTTCCTTTCCTTTCCTTTCCTTCCTTTCCTTTTCTTACCTTTCCTTCCTTTCCTTTTCTTACCTTTCCTTTCCTTTCCTTTCCTTTCCTTTCCTTTCCTTTCCTTTCCTTTCCTTTCCTTTCCTTTCCTTTCCTTTCCTTTCCTTCCTTTCCTTTCCTTTCCTTTCCTTTCCTTTCCTTTCCTTTCCTTTCCTTTCCTTTCCTTTCTTTCCTTTCTTTCTTTCCTTTCCTTTCCTTTCCTTTTTCTTTCCTTTCCTTTCCCCTTTCCTTTCCTTTCCATTCCTATCCTTTCCTTTCCTTTCCTTTCCTTTCCTTTCTTTCCTTTCCTCATTTCCTTTCCTTTCCTTTCCTTTCCTTTCCTTTCCTTTCCTTTCCTTTCCTTTCCTTTCCTTTCCTTTCCTTTCCTTTCCTTTCCTTTCCTTTCCTTTCCTTTCCTTTCCTTTCCTTTCCTTTCCTTTCCTTTCCTTTCCTTTCCTTTCCTTTCCTTTCCTTTCCTTTCCTTTCCTTTCTTTCCTCCCTTCCCTTTCCTTCCCCTTCCATCCTTTCCTTTCTCTTCCTTTCCTTTTCTTCTTGGATCACGTCTGCAGTGCTCTGAGTCTGTTTCTGACTCTGTGCTCAGGAATAACTCCCAGCAGTGCTGAGAGTTAGTTAGGGTCCATAAGATGCAAGGCAAGCACCTTAACCCTTGCACTTCCTCTCTGACCTCTCTGAATGAGATTTTGAAAGTCCTAACACACATGGCCTCTGACTCATGGGGGTACTCTGAGGAGGGCTTTCCATATAGAGTCTGTTCTACTTTTCAGACAGACCCAGGGAGCCGGGCATTACAATCAGGGTGCAAATAAAAATTCGGATACCAGAGATGGGCAGAGAGTCACCTCAGTTTACACAGCTCTATATCTTCTGTCTCAGCCTCCTGACTTCTTTCAGAGTCCCATGAATTTGAATTTGGGAGGAAAACAGAGACTTGGGAGAAGGGTAAAATAGCCGGGGCCTATTTTACCTTGCACAGTTATAGAAAGTGAATGTCTGTACAAACACCCTCTATGATTGAAAAGCAAGTAGGCAGTGGCTGGAAAACTGCTAATTCACTCCTGGCTTTGGTGCACACCTTTGGTACACATCCCAAATGCAGAGAGGCCCCTCTGTACTCGGGAGAAAGCTTAGACAGCTCCCCTAGGGGCTGGAGCCATAGAGAACGGGAGGGCATTGGCCTTGCACATAGCCAGCCCAGGTTCAATCTTCGGCATCTTGTAGGGTCCCCTGACCACCTCCAGGAGTGATCCCTGAGTGCAGAGCCAGGAGAAACCCCTGAGCATCACAGGGTATGGCCCCCAAACCCCAAACCAACCAATCAAGCAGCACCCCAGCCTGAAATGGGACCGGGATCATCACAAAGGAAACTGGTTTGCAAGACTAACTGCAGCTTTTGAGGGGACCAGGAATGGGGGGGGATGTATTTTATTTCTAATCACTAATCTTCCCCTGGGTGATACACGGATCCTTCATGGGCTGATTTCCTCCAGGACATTCTGGCTGAGGATGTGACTTTCCAATCACTCTCCGTTATTAGAAAAAGGAAAAAAAATATATCATATTGGTCCGGAAGACTCAAACCTGCTCATTTTAAAAACGTCAATCTCCTGCGAAACTTGAAACAAGGAGACAGAGAGATAGCAAGCACAGCAGAAAAGTGTTTGCCATGTATGCAGCTGACTCGGTTAGATCCCCGGCATCCCATTTAGTCCCCAGAGCACTTCCAGGACTGAACCCATAGCCAGGAGTTAGCACCAGGGACCGAACATGGGTTGGCTGCATGCAAGGCAAAAGCTCTCCCCACGCCGACCCTGCCCCCATGCTTGTTTTTCCCTGCATTTCTGTCCAATGCACAGTGACCGTGGTGTTCCCCGGGAGATAGATGCCAAGTGCCATGATTCTGGCAACTTGGGGGAACTTTCATCCTGCTCAGTTCTTGGGGGGGGGGAGGGCTCATGAGCCCTCACCGCTCTGATCTGCTGTCCTAAGTTTGGGTACTGTGCTAGACTAAATGAAGGTCTCGCCACTGCCTTGGTATATGACCAGGCTGGTGAGTCCCCTCTTTCAGCCCTGTACCACTTCTCTCTTCTCAATTCTGGGGTGGCCTTTGAAGATACCTGTGAGGCTGTGCCCTTCAGCCCATTTTCTGTCCCATCACGTTTACACACACCATGCACCCCTCTGCCACCTTTCAGCTATGCCTCCCTCAGCGGTCTGTGCACCAGCCACCCCCTTTTCTTCCTGCTGTCTGGAGGCCCCCAGCTCACTCTCCCAGCCTTGGGGATCAGAACCCACAAGGCTCCACTTCTAGAAGCTTGCGGCTTGCTTCAGGAGCACCCACTGTATGGCACACCCGCCCACCTGCGTGTGAGGAACCCCAAACCCTGCATGCCTCACGGTGGACACTTTAAGGGAGAACCCTTAAGCCTTTTTCTCTGATGCTCTCCCCCTTGCTCCCCAACTTGGGATCAGGAGAACATGAACTCACCACATTGCGTGGATTGGTGGGTGGGTATCAAAAGCCCTCAGAAGACCAATTGAACCACCTGCCCGAGAGGCCCCCACTTCTGGGCTCATTTTGGTCTAACTCCATCTCCCATTTGGGCTCCACCAGCATCCAATCCCTCAGTCAGTTCTGACCCCCCTTGGGACCTTGGCAGTCAGCCTGGGCTTCTACCACTCTGCTGGGATTAGGAGGGGGAGTGCTCCTGAGCATCCTTCAAAGCCTCAGGGAGGCACTGCTTCTTCCTGGAAGCCCTCTCTGACTGCCTTTTTATCCCCTCTCAGTGACTTCCAGTTTTTCCACTGTGGCATGGTGCCCTCCCGAGTACAGAGGCAGAATGGTTCTGAGTGCAGAACTAGCTGGAGGGGTTAGGGACAGCCCAGGAGGACGAGGAAACAAGCAGCAGGATCCAGGCGAGGAGAAAAGCAGTTCCGAAGGGCTTTCCAAGGTCATAATGGGCAGGTGTGTGTGTGTGTGTGTGTGTGTGTGTGTGTGTGTGCGTGTGCGCGTGTGTGTTGAACCGTGTCTTATTATTTGATTATTTATTTATACTCTATTTTCAAGCAGGAGGGAAGCCAGGCTGAGAAACAGTGCAGAACAGTGAACCAGAAATGGTGAGCCCCCGCCGCCCCTCTCTCGTCATGGACACACACAGGCTCTAGACACTGTTCTGCCCACAGGGTCACCCAAACCCTTCCATCAGCCTCACTGTGAGCTCTTAGATCAGAGCACCGGCCTCTCGTGGTTCAGGCTGGGCCCTTCTGGGCAGAATCACTGAGTCCAGTGGGGCGAGCATCCTGACCTTTGATCTCTCCCTCCAACCCTGGGGCCAGCCCCTGTTCTCAGAACACGGTCTCCATCTCCTCCTTCTATACAGAGAAACAAGCCACCTCCTTTCATACACTCTTAGGAGGCTCATGGAGGATGGACCCAGTATACCAGGGGGATGATTTGGGGTGCAGAGGTTGGTCTCCTCCTCCACCATATTCTCCTACCTTTCTCTTTTCCCTTTCCTTCCTCCCCCTTCTTCTCCCCTCTTTCCTTCCCTCCTTCCCTGTTTATTTCTTTCTTCTTTAGATCCTTTCAGAGATCACTCCTGACAGTACTAAGGATACCCTATGTGATGCCAGGGATCAAATCATGTTGGCCCCTATACCATCTCTTGGGCCGACACTCGCCCTTGTTGGATCCCTGAGAGACTCGCTACTGGGAAGATCCCAGGCGTTGGATGAGTATGTGACATCAGTGATGCTGGAGCCGGGGCTCTTCCTCCTCTCAGGGTGCTCTGCTATGTGGGGACATCCTGGCCAGAGGGCAGTGATGCCACCAGCTCCTTCTGCATCCGCTCAGGGCCAGTGCACAGACTCACCCTCTCTGTGCCCAGCTCTGCTGTCTGTCCCATCCATCACCCTCGGTCATGGGCTGACAGTGAGCATATCACACAGGCTGCCTGAAGCCACACGGTGGGGGCCTGGGTCCTCTGGGAGCCCAAGACTGATGAGCAGTTTCTGTGTGCCCGACATCCTCCCTGGGGTGAGACACTGTCTTCATCCCCTTCTCCCAGGCTCTACCCTACAACCTCCAAATCAGGAAACCAACATGTGGGGGAGGCTGAACGCTGGAACATCTCAGGGCTGGGGACATGCTTAGAGATTGGTGCTGACCTTGAATGCGTGAAGCTGCTAGTTCAACTCCCTTATCACAGGTTCCCCTTCCTCCAGCCCCCTCGGGCCAAAAATTACCTCCCCAAATTATCCTGGGAAGTTCCCCACACAAAACAGATTATTTCAGGGGCCAGGAGAGAGTCCAGGGTTTAGGGTGAATGCTCAGCATGCAACCAGTCTGGGTTTGGTTCTGGAACCCCTATATTGCCAGAGAGAGCCTTGCCAGGTCCTGAGCACCCCTGGGTGTGGCCCAGGTATCAACAGTACCCCAGAACTGAGCAGCATCTGTAGGTCCTCACATTGAAGCTCAGGCTCTTATGCTGCATCTTTAAAACGACAACTTTAATGGTACTGAAAACTATAAGTTCAGTAAAAATATTCTTTTTTGGTTTCTTTTTTTTGGTGCATGTTTGGTTTTGGCTTTGTTAGGGGCACCCCTGGCAGTGGTCAGGGCTTTCTCAAGGCCAACACTCTGCACTCATCGCTCCTGGATGTGCTCATGGGACCCTCTGTTGTGCTGGGGATTGAACTTGGGTTGGCCACCACAGCAAAGCAAGAGCCTTACTCGCTGTCCTATTTCTCCTTCAATAACTACTTAATTAAAAAAATAAATGAGGGTGTGAGCGGCTCATGAAAGAGCCCTGTTCATAATTTTTGGAGACTGTGGCACTATGTTCTCCCACCCAGACCTCACAGGTCACTCTTTTGCCCACATCCTCACTAATACTTGTTTTCTTTTTCCTTTCCTTCAAGTAAGATCCTTGCCAACAGACACCAGGCAATGTGTTGCCATTTTTATTTTATTTTTTTTTTCCATGACAATTCATGATCTGAGCACCTTCTCATAGACATGAGGTCCAGGTATTTTGTTTTTCTTGGAAAATTGTCTGCTCAATTCCATTGGCTTTTTTTTTAACTTGGGAAATTTGTTACCTTAGTAAATTGTACAAGTTCTTTATGTTTTTCAACTTTATGTAAACACTGTAGTTTACAAAATTGTTCATAACACAGTAATTTTGGGCATTCAGTATTTCAATACCAATCCCACCACCAGTGTTACCTTTCTTCCACCATTGTCCTTAGTTCCCACACATCCTGCCAAGCTTGTGACCACCTGCTCCAAAACCTCCTGGATCTATAGAACTGGAATGATTCTTGGCCAGTCCCTGTCCTGAGGGGGCCCAAGGGTTTCCAGCTCCTAGACTGGCAAATCCAGGAATTTCATTGGCTTATCTTGGCAACTCTTCTGAGATTAGTCATGAAGCTGGGAAACTGGTTTATATGGTGGTGCCTGTAGGGTTGAGTGAGGCTGGCAGAGACTTCTAGCACAGGTAGGGAATGGTAGGGATGGCGCTCGAGGGAGGCTGCTGTCCACCTTCTCTAAGAAAACCTCAGTGGACCTGGAGTTCTTGTTGGTTAGGTGTTTCTGCAGAGATAAGTTGTGTAGCAGTGAAGTTGGGCCATTTGCATGGAGGTAGCTGTGGGTTATGGGTGTAGCTGCTAGTAGTTCAAGGGGGCAGTTGCTGGGCCTATACCCTTCCCAAGGGTACCTCAGAGTTTTCAGCCTGAAGACAATATGTGCCCATGGGTTGCAACAGCTTGGTTTGACCTGATTTTGGGGGTATTAAACCTCTTTCTGGATTTTTTTTTCAATGAAAGGGCATTTTCTTTCTTTTTTTATTTCTTTTGGTTTTTGGGCCACACCCAGTGACACTCAGGGGTTACTCCTGGCTATGTGTTCAGAAATTGCTCCTGGCTTGGGGGACCATATGGGATGCCGGGGATTGAACCGAAGTCTGTCCTGGGTCAGCTGCATGCAAGGCAAATGCCCTACTGCTGCACTATCGCTCCGGCCTTTGAAAAGACATATTTCAATGGATCTCCCTTTCATTCATAACCAAACAATTCCTATAAACGTCTTGTGGGTTTCTCATGAATCGATTTGCAGCTCGTTCCATTGGCAAAAACCTCACCCACAAATCTCTCTCTCTCTCTCTCTCTTTCGTTCTCTTTTACTTTCTACCTTGGACTCTGGGCAAGGCTGCCTTGAAGGATTTCCGGTTCTCTGTTGTTGAACAGCAGCTGTTTTTAAAGAGCTTTACAAGGCGGTGTCTGTTTGAGAGGTTCCCCTGAAGTACTTATCTTCTGAGGTCTTAACAAAAAGGCTTTTAAAAAAAAATAGCGTACCTTGGAGTCATCTTTAAAACTACCTTCCCGGTCAGAGTTCTGCCTCTATCCATAGCCCGGAAACCATTTCTTCATCTGATAATTGTTTGTCAAGTGGATTGACTGGGAATGAGAAAAGTCCTCCAACATCCAAGTACTGGCTCCTCTGAATCACATCGTTTTTCTGCTTCCTTCACTGACTGAGGCAAGGTTTGCACAGGGATTCTGTGGTCTCAGAGCTGGCATCTTTGCAGGGATCATTTTTCCTCTGCTATAGGATGGCCGGAAATTCTGAAAATGGGGTTGTTGTTGGTGGTGGTGTTAAGTGGTTGGATGGGCTGGCGAACTGACTCAGTCTAAGCACCCTTGCCTGCCTGTGTGAGGTAGATTTGATTCCTCACAAGGCAAAACCAAACAGAAAACAAGTGGATGAAGGGATACATGCCAGGGGGTGCTGTGTGGGTGTTGAAAGGGAAAAGGAAGAAAGGGGTCAGAGAGATAATACAGCACTTGCTTTGCACATGGTTGACCTGCATTTGATCCCTGCCATCCTTCCTACATGGTCCTCTGAGCACCAAAAAGAGTGACTACTGTATGAAGTAATCCAAGAGTAACCCATGAGTAACACCAGGTGTGGCAGAAAGAAATACAGAAAAAAGAAAACCCCAAAAACAAAGGAAGGGGGGAATGAGTTAAAAAGAGAAAAAGGAAGAAAGAAAAAAAGAGGAGGAAGGGAAGGAAAGAAGGAAGGAAGAAAGAAAAAGGAACAGGACAACTGGGTAGGGAAAGCAAGACACAGACCGTAGTGTCCCTCCCTGTCTCTCTCTCCTTATCTGTGTCCTTCACGCATGCAACTGCTACTTTCCATCACCTTAGGTTTGTTTTTCATGGCACCATAGCAGCCCACATCATTACCATCCACTTAGCCTATGCAGGGGCCTCATAATATTCTGTCCTCCAAGATCAGCCATCCTCAGCTTGCCTTACCTGGACCTTCCTTATCTTCCACCATTACTCGGGAACCTCGAGACAGAACAAGCCCCCCAATGAGCGCCTCACTGGCTTTGTGCACCAAGAGCAGAGTTGTGACTCAGAGCAAAGTGTCTGAATGATGAAAGCTGGCGGCTGTGAGAGCAGAGTTCAGTTCTTTCAGTTCTTTTTTGAGATTGGCACACATTGTCTTGTTTTTGGGAAATCAACTTTTCTGGGGTCCAGGCCACATCACGCAGTTGCATTGCATAGAAAGTTGCTTTAGCACTGCTCCAGTCCCAAAAGAAACTCCACAGTGGTCAAAACGTAAAACATTGAACTCTTTGGACGTGACAGAAAATGTGTAGACTCTACATCTAGGATCCTCTACAAACATCTAGGATCCTCTGGGTCTATTAAGAGAGCATGGAGGTCCTTGGTAGGCTTCCATGGACCAAGGCTAAAGGTCATGCATCACTTCCTCCCATAACCCATCTGGGAGCACCACGCAAGTGACTCACAAAACTCAAGGATGCTGGGAAATGTAGTTTTTTTTGTCTAGATACAGAGGAAATTTTTAAGAAATGTATAGTTTTTGATGGGGGGGGGGGGCTACACTTGGCAGTATTTGGGAGCTAGTCCTAGCTCTCTACTGGGAACTGGGCCCCAATTTCCTGCTGCAAAGATACTGATAAACAATGAATAGTCTTTTCTGGCCCTTTAAAAGGCTTTTGAAACTAAGGAATTGGAACTCTCTCTCTCTCTTTCTCTCTCTCTCTTTTTTCTCTCTCTCTCCCCTGTGTGTTTGTGTGCATGAGAGAAAGAGGTGAGAGAGAGAGAGAGAGAGAGAGAGAGAGAGAGAGAGAGAGAGAGAGAGAGAGAGAGAGAGAGAGAGAGAGAGAGAGAGAGAGAGAGAGAGAGAGAGAGGACAACACAGGCTGCAGAGATTAGTGTATCAGCCTTCAGCCTTGACAAGGGTCAGGAAGCATCACTTGGGCACAGGAAAACTTTGATGCTGAAAATTGCCTTTCCCCTAGGCAAGATTCCCCCATGACCTGGACCTCAGGGGTGGATATCTTGATTGAAACCTCTCTTCCGGGGCCCGGAGAGATAGCACAGCGGTGTTTGCCTTGCAAGCAGCCGATTCAGGACCAAAGGGGGTTGGTTCGAATCCCTGTGTCCCATATGGTCCCCCGTGCCTGCCAGGAGCTATTTCTGAGCAGACAGCCAGGAGTACCGCCAGGAGTACCGCCAGGAGTACCGCCTGAGTACCGCCTGAGTACCGCCGGGTGTGTCCCAAATACCAAAAACCAAAAAAGAAACCTCTCTTTCAAAGAGGGGGACGTCCAGATTCTTTACCATGAGCACAGCACAGTACCCATTGGCCAGTGAGACAACTAGCAGGAATGACTGCCTCCACCCAGTTATTACTTTTTAGGTCCTAGAATCAGCAGGGAATCTCTTGGTGCAAACTAGAGAGTGGAGTTATGGCCAGAGAGCACCAGGGAGCCTCCCTGGAGAGTGAATTTAGCTGCTGGGACTGCAAATGCATCTTAAATGTCTTCCCTCCTCTCAAACAGGAAATATATTTTAGTTACCAAAAGCAGCTGGAGCAATAGCACAGTGACTAGGGCATTTGCCTTGCATGCAGCCAACCCAGGTTTAATCTTCAGCATCCCATATGATCCCTGGAATCTGCCAGAAATATATTTTTTCTTTTTGGTTTTTGGCCACACCCAGCGGTACTCAGGGGTTACTCCTGGCTCTGTGCTCAGAAATCGCTCCTGGCAGGGTCGGGGGACCATATGGGATGTTGGGAATCAAACTCGGGTCTGTCCAGGGTTGGCTGAGTGCAAGGCAAATGCCCTACCACTGTGCTATCTCTCCGGCTCCCAGAAATAATTTCTGAGCACAGAGCCAGGAGTGACCTCTGAGCACTGCTCAGTATGGCTCCTAAACCCAAAACTCAAACAAATGGTAATAAAAATGGTTATCTGCCATGAACCACACATGCATTCTGGCCCTTCTGGCCCTGCCCTTTAGCAAAGTCAAAGCACAGAAGAAACAAATGCTTCGTTTGCTCATTGGGGGTGGGAGAGGAATCTTCCCAAGCCTGCCCTCCTCCCCTTCAGAACAGGGTCCCCGAATTCGGAGCACGCAGTAAGCATTTTCTTGGGATTTTAGTTAAACTGACACGCTCCAAGCACAGCTGGGTTGTGGATTTTTTTTTTTCTCTCTCGTCTTTTCTGTTTTTTTTTTTGCCTTCAGCCCTTGATTTTTCGGGGAAGGCAGCTCCTAATGAGATTGATGGGAGAGTCTCTGCTCCACTTTGTTCTCGTCTCGGCTGAGTCGTCACTTTAGAACTTGATCTGCAGCAGCAGAAGCCCTGAGCACATCCCCCCTACACCCCCCCCCCAGTCAGGCAGGCTGACACCATGCATCGAGGGGGACCGGAGAGGCTGGGGGGGGCTGCCCATTTGCTGCTACTCCCCCCCCCCCCATACATACCCCAGCCTCTCTGCTCTCTTTTACTCTCCACCTGCTTTTTCTCCCTTTAACTTCTTGCCTTTCACAACCCAAGGCTAGCAGGTGCCAGTCTCTGCTGGTGGAGTGTAAATTGGTACCATTTCTCCAGAGGACAATTTGTCAAATGCTATTAAAAGCCTTTAAAATTAAAAGGAAAAAAATAACCCCAACAACTCTGCATTGGCTCTGACCTGCAAAGTCCCTTTCTAGGAATTTAGTGGCAATAATTGGCCAGGGGGTCCCACCTATGTGCAAAAACGTGCCTTTTTTTTTTCTTCATCTGGAACATCCTGGAAATCTAAGCAGGTAAAAAAAAAAAAAAAACTACCGGGGCCAGAGAGATAGCATGAAGATAGGGCGTTTGCCTTGCATGCAGAAAGACAGTGGTTCGAATCCTGGCATCCCATATGGTCTCCCGAGTCTGCCAGGAGCGATTTCTGAGCGCAGAGCCAGGAGGACGTCCCCCCAACCCTGCCGGGTGTGACCCCCCAAATAAAGCAAAACCAACTGGCTAAAGGATCAGGGGTGCTAATTGGAACATTTACACCTTGCCTGGCTGTGAGAGGCCCCCATGGAGGAATGGGCTGTTCAACTGAAAAGCTGTCACTGTGCCCTACAAATAAATTTAGCTGACACCTGGCAGGAGGGTTAGTCTGGGGTTAATATGATGATGACAGTTGGGGCCAGAATGATAACAGTGGGAAGGGTGCTTGCCTTGCATGAAGCAGACCCGGATTCGATCCTTGGCATCCCAGATAGTCTTTCAAGTCTGCCAGGAGTGATTTCTGAGCACAGAGCCAGGAGTAAATAACCTGAATAACCAGCAGGTGTGGCTCACTCCCAACCCCCCCTCCCCGCAATGGAGATGACAATAAAGAAATGGCCAGGGGGAAAGGACCAATTTCTTGCCAGGAAAATGGTAGCAAACTGACTCCAGCTCCGAATTGGACCATATGAGGATCTGAGCATAGATGAAGTGTTTTCTCGGTCTGGGTACAGATTTCAGAATTTCTCATGATGCAAAGAGGAATCAAAGGAGCTCCTGTAAGTACATTTCACGACCTGTGATTTGGGTCCATAATTGAAGTGAAAAAATGAAAGTAATTTCAGCGTTTTTGGATGACCCCAGGGGCTGATTTTTATTTTCCTCCCCATCCCCACCCCCTAGCTTAAAAAATCACCAGTGGTTGGTTTTCTATGCGAGGTAAGGGATGTTTTCACACGAGCATGTTAATGATGGCTATTTCTGGATGGCAGAATCTGAGTAATTTTCATTTGCTTCTTTCTTCTTTTTGGTAGTTTCTGGCGCTTTTTGATTTTTTTTCTTTCTGCAATAAGCGTATATTATGGTTACATGCACAAAGCTTTCGTTCTTAGAATCATTTGGAAGCCACCTGCTGCCATTGAGTTAACATGCTTTTATGGTAGTCCAGGCTTTGCTAAAAAGAGGATGTAGCAGGCCAGAGTGATAAGACAGCGGGGAGGGCGTTTACCGTGAACTCGGCTGACTCAGATTCGATCGCGGCATCCCATAGGGTTTCCCTGAGCCTTCTAGGAGCAATTCCTGAGCACAGAGCCAGGAATAAGCCCTGGGCACTGAGGCTCAAAAAGAGGCCTCTAGAAACTGGAAATGTATGGGGATTTTTTTGGTAGACCATTTGTCTTACATGCGTGAGGCCCTAGGTTTCAGCTCTGGCACCCCTCAAACACCTACCGCCCTCAAAGAATTTCCAGATCTTTTTTACTTTTTAATTTGGGATTATTCCTGGCTCTGCACCCAGAAATTACTCCTGGCAGGCTCTGAAGACCATATGGGATGCCGAGGATCGAACCTGGGTCAGTCGTGTGCAAGACAAAATGCCCTCCCCTTTGTGCTACTGCTCTGGCTCTGATTTCTGTATCTTTCTCTCCAGTTGCTAAACAAGAAGCTACTCACCAGAGAGGGTGAGTGTCTTGCTTATTGACTCACAGCAGCTGGAATTTCACTCTCGGATGATGAAGCCAGAGATCTAAGTCCCAAATCCTAGATGCTTCTAGAACCTCTACAAGGAGTGGGCCCAGTCCACCCTAGGGATTCAGACAGTTTTTGCTCCCTGGGTTTCTGCCCAATGCCTGCTCCCCCCCTGCAAACAGCATCCTTAGATTCAGTTTAGCCAAAGTGTACTCTGCCACACACAAACTTTCTCTAACACACAGAGCATAGGTGCTTGTTCAATTTTTCATCCTAACGAGCCTCCCCAAGGTTCTTGTCTCTTTAGGTTAAAAAAAGACCTTCCTACTCTGTCCTCATGGTATTTATCAACTGTTTCCTGGCAGAGGGAGGGAGGGAGGGAAGGAGGGAGGGAGAGAGAGAGAGAGAGAGAGAGAGAGAGAGAGAGAGAGAGAGAGAGAGAGAGAGAGAGAGAGAGAGAGAACCCACAGGATGCTAAGCCTGCTCTCAATCCTGCCTCCATTGCTCACAATTTCTGAGCCCAAGAATCCCTTCTGGGTTTGTCTGTTTGGAAAGCAAATGCAGGTGACCCAAATCCTCCCCAGGGAAGGGGAGGTGAAGTGGAGAGATGACTCTATATTTGAGGGCATATGGTCAGTTCCCCTGAGCTTTTTTTTTTTTTTTTTTTTGCCAATGCATGCACCATGTACCAGGCTTTCTGGCTATCCCCATCTTCTCTCCTGTCCTCTGCTGCCACTTCCCTTCCTCTTCCATCAGACATACCCCTCACCCCACCCCAAGGCTGCTCTTTCCAGAAACAGAAACCCTGAAACCCTTCAGCATGGTTCCTACACCCTTTCGGGGCACACTCTGGATAAGGAACACCCGAACCCTTGCCTGGCCTTCTCTCCAAGCTCTCAGCTGCTGGGCAGCTTTGCTTCTCATTCGCCATCATACCAGAGTTCACCCCCCTCAAGAAAGTTCCCCATCCCTTTCATGCTTCAGGACCTTTGCACCTGCCATCTCCCTAGTTGGCTGACCTATGGGTATTTCCCTTGCAAGGTCATTAGAAAGCTTTCCTGTAAGAAAGTCAAACTTTGGTCAAACTTCACTGCTCCTCCAAATATGCATCCTTCCCCCTTTGAGGGAGGACACAGTACAGTGTCCTGCAGAGCCTATCTGCTGCCATTATAGTCAGGACTGAGAAATGTGTTTTGCTTTAAAAACAAACAAACAACATTCCAGGGACTGGAGTGATAACACAGTGGTAGGGTGTTTGCCTTGCTTGTGGCTGACCCAGGATGGACCTAGGTTTGATCCCTGGTGTCCCATATGGTCCCCCGAGCCAGGGGCGATTTCTGATCACAGATCCAGGAGTAACCCCTGAGTGTCACTGGGTGTGGCTCAAAAACTAAGAGAAACCAACCAACCAACAAAAACTAAAAACCATTCCAGGCGGTTGCCGTGTTTCACCAGTCTAGCTCTATGGACTCACTCTTTTCTTAGCCATGAAAAATCCTGGGGACACTAGCCACATAGCTGAAAGCTGTCCATCTCGGGAGGAGAGGGTGGGCCAAGCCCCCACCCTGCCAAAGCCATGCCCGATGCATCAATCACTCAGAATCACTGTTTCCCCTATGACCTTGCCTCACCATTCCTCTGTGATCCTCTGCAGACACCAATCTGACCAAACTTCAGATATGCTAGTATTTGGACTGATAAAACTGGGGCTTTCTTGGAGCAAGTGTGGGCACCCTCCTCCCCTGTATCTTACTTCTTCCAGGAGATCTGGCAGCTGAGAACAAGTCCCACAAAGTGACAGTATCTGTAACAGTGCTTTGAATTTTTGGTCAACTTCATTTCTTTGATGCTATCACCCATATAGGAACACACCGACTTAACAAAATAGTCAGCTAACAAAATTTTACTAAACTCTTTGCCATTGTATTAATGACTTAATTGGAGATACAATCATTTCACAAATGTGATACTGTATTTTATAAAATGTTCTTTCTTCTCTTCCTTTCTCAATTTTTCTATTATTATCTAGAAACAAATGGATTATGGTTAACTATGTGATGCATGTTCTTTAAATAAAATAAAAATATGCTACATGCAAATCTGCCTTTTCAGCATTAACAGGCAAGAATCTAGGTGAGGGGACACCCCTACTCCACCACACAGAGGAGTCTAGAAACCCTCAGAAGCAGAAACCAAAACCCTGAGCCTGCCAAGACTGTTGGCTTCGTATCACTGAGGAATTATGCACCAACTAGGGGTCATCTGGTGTGTCACTTACCTATCTGCACATCTGTATCTTCTGGCTGAGTCCCCCCAGGAGGGGACAGCAGGCAGCAGAGCCCCTCCAGAGAGACCCCCAGAGTCACAGGGTGAACCTCAAGAGGTCAAGTTTCTCCTTCCCCTGACAAGTCCCCTGACAGAAGGAAGCAGGAGGCAAGGACCCCCATCAAGTCACAGGGGATAGAGGGAGAGTGTCCAGCTTCTGTGTCCTGGAGATCTCAGGAGGAAGGTCAGGTTGGGAAGGGTCCAAAGAGTGGGGAAGTCCAGTGTTGCTGCTGCTTCTCTTCTGTGGAGTCGGCCGGTGCTGGGCTGGAGTGCACGCTGGAACAAGGGGTAAGGGGTGCTCCGTGTATCCCAGAGGGGAGACCATGGTGTAAGTATATGTGGGTCCTGGCCTCTGGTCTTTTTTTTGATGTGCCCCATCCCTTGGAAGGCAGTTGCTGACCCCTCAGTCTGTACTCCTGTGCCCACACCCACCTTCCATACCCCTGTACCCAAGTTTGGCTAAATACCTCACCTCTAGGAAAGGGACTTCACTTCCCAGTCTGAGGACACAGAACCAGTGTGTAAGGGTGGGGAGGGATGACACAACCTATGAGTGGGGCAGCTTTGTTCCTTGAGAAAGAGGTTCATGCTCACAATGGTCTCCCCCACATGGCCAACAGGCTCCCTGGACACTTCGCAGAAAACTTCAGTTGCCACCCAGCAGTGCTTCCTTTGCGGGTCAGTAACTCAGACTGGGTTCCTTGAGGAGGACTGGAGGACCTATAGGAAACCCTCCCTTGCCTCCAATCTGCATCGTCCTCCCTACAGTGCTCCACAGAAGGCCAGAGCAAGCACTGTCCCACGCCGGGCTCTAAGTCTAGGAGCTGGTTTTGACTGTCCCTGAGCTCAATGCAGCTCAGACCCAGTTCATAACCTAGGATGCAGGATAGAGAGGTGATGACTTGTGGATATAATGTGCTGAGTCCAAGGGGTCCCAATAAGGCAGCTCAGGGGATGGGAATGTGCCTCCCTGCAATGCTGCCCAGACCCCTGTGGCCCCCAGGAGGCGGGAAGGGGTATGGAATGATGGGCTAAAAGTCTCCTACACCCCCACATCCCCAAAGGGTGATGCAGATGGTCTCTGATGCCTCTCAGCCACACACACACACACACACACACACACACACACACACACACACACACACACACACACCCAGGGAGTGAGCCTTCCTGCAGGGCTGTTTTAGGACATGAATGACCTGGAGAATCCGTGGACAGAATTACAAGTGTGGCCATCGGAGGACTCACTAAGGGGAAAGCAGTGGGCTCTGGGCTCCTGGGAGAGGCTGCTCTCTCTTATAGAGAGAGCGTATATCCAGGGAGTCCAGCAGGGGGCTTTGTGGATCTGGCAAGAGGCAAAGCCTGCACCAGACATGGACAGACGGGGACAGTCAGGGACAGACATGGGGCATGGAGAGGCTCCTCAGGCAGTGACCTATCAGGTCCCCCCCCCCAATCTTGGCCATGCCAGAAGCCCCCCAGACTCGCTCTCCGGCACCCCATATAATTCCCTGAGCACCACCAGGAATGATTCCTGAGTGCAGAGCCAGGAGTAAGCCCTGAACACTGCTGGGTGTGGGCCCCAAAACAAACCAAGCAAACAAACAAAAATCAGAACAAGTGAGCCCTCCAGGCAGGAACCAGGATGCAGTGATGCCCGTGTCCTTTTTATTTAAAGTCACCGTCAGGGTTTCAGGAGTCCCAGCATGTCCGTCTTCTCTGTCCTTGCCTGCCCCTCACACCAGCGCATGGAAACCCTCCACCTTCTCCCGGTACAAGTGGAGGAACTGCTTGGCCAGGCAGTGGAAAGGAGCCTCAAAGTTCTCCATCAATTTCTGTGGGGGACATAAGAAAGAGGTCAGCTGGGGAGTCTGGGACTGACTCCCTAATGCTGAGCGGGACTTACATTAGGGGCGACACCGTCCACTGTCACCCCAGCTCCTATGTGGAGCATCGAGCTCAAGTTGGCCCCTTCACCAGGATGCGGGCACCAAGGGCTATGGCAGCTGCATTCTAGATGTTTCTAGTAGGGTTCTAGATGCTTCTACAGGGCTGTATCTCCAGCCAGGTGTGCCTGTGTAGCCCTGGGAACACTCTCATTGGAAGAATGGAAAGATGCTAAAATGACTTTTTTGGGTTTGTTTTTAGGCACACCCAGCAGCGCTTAGGGGTTACTCCTATCTGTGCCTTCCGAAATTGCTCCTGGCAGGCTTGGGGTACCGTATAGGATGTCAGAGACCGAATCTGGGCCGACCGTGTGCAAGGCAAATGCCTTCTGCTGTGTTACTGCTCCGGTTACCAAAATGATTCTTTAAGGCCCAAGTTATCCAAGGAAGGAGCATCTGAGGCAAGAGAGTGACAGGACAGCAGGGGGCGCCCCAGCTTCAGTTCAGCAGAGGATCTTGATACAGCCTGGAGGGGGACAGGCCCTCAGGAGGGAAGCCGGGGACCTAGGAGGGATGGCAGGATCCCCAGGTGATGGGGGAACGAACGCAGGGACTGGGTGGAACATCCAAGCTACAGGAGGAGCCAAAGGGCTTCTGCTCTCTGGGCAAGACCAGAGAAAGCTGCAGTTTGCCCTGGACTTCCTCCAAGGGCTGAGAAGAGCAGAGCAGGCTCCAGGGGAGGGGTCAGGACCATGGGGGTGGAGGTGTGGGGGACACACCGACAGGAAACACTCCGCCCAGCTTCTGCCACGAGTCCAGAGTGTATGACTGGGGGTTTATAGATCGATTTGTGCTTCTGTTAGCTTTGGCGGCCACACCTGGCCGCGTTCAGGGCGGACTTCTGGCAGGACCCTGGGGACGTCTCAGTGGTGCCAGGGATCGAATCTGGGTTGGCTGTGAGCTATGCCAGTGCCTTAGTCCCCCCCTTCTGTCTTTCCGGCCCCTTATTGATTTATTTTCCTGAAAGACGTTGGCATCAGGAGGAAGCCACCCCTTTCCAGACCAGCAGAAGCCAAGACGCCAGAGAGCTTTTCTGGATGGTTCCTGGCGGGGCGCAGGGATAGCACAGAACATCAGTGAAGCAGGTTCCTGGATAGGGCCCTCACCAACCTACAGCTCCAAGTCTGCATTTCAGATCCTACTGTAGAACTTGGGGATTCCTTAAGATTGAAACCCCAAAGTCACAGAGAGAAGAAAAGGTCAGAGATGGACACAATTCTTGGAGTGGTCTTGGTGCTGGTGTCTGAACAGGGCGCCTAAGACACAGGAACAAAATCTTCTGTGGACCTGGGGGCTCACATTGGCCATGGGTGTCCACACGGCAAAGAGAGACACAAGGGGAGACACATTTTCTCCCCTAAAGACCAGAAATCCCTGGCTCCCCGGAGCCACACACAGTATATCGCAGCTCATAAAAGTGCATCAAGGGCTCCAGAGAAAGGATTTTGCAAAAACATTCAAGGGGCTCGGTTAAACAAGGGTTCAATACCCAGCATTCAACTGGGTCCCCCAAGCCTGCCAGGAGTGATTCATGAGCGCAGATCCAGGAGTAGACTGGAGGGCGGCTGGGTGTGGCCCCCAGACCAATCCAAACCAAACAAAAAGGACCTTTTGCTTGTCTCTGGAGTGAAAAATGCAGAACTTAGAAATGGGGGTTGGGGTGGAGACAGTGTAACTGGGGCAGGAGTAGAAGAAGGGGTAAGATCCAAGGGGTGAGAATTCTAGTTGGAAGGAAGTTCAGAGGAAGTTCTTACCTTCCCCAGAACCCCCCATAGGTTCCTCCTCCAGGCCCGGAGGGAGCATTTCCTGCACCGAGGAAGAATTTGGGCCACACCCAGCGATATTCAGGGGTTACTCCTGGCTCTGCACTCAGGAATCACTCCTGGGCAGTGCTCGGGGGACCATATGGGATGCTGGGGATTGAACCCAAGTCAGCGGCATGCAAGGCAAATGCCCTCTTGGCTGTGCTATCTATTGCTCCCACCTCTCAAAGAGAGATTTTAGCACCGCATTTTGGACTTAATCATCATGTTGCAATTCCAGGCCCAGCGACTTTGGCTGTACCCCCCTTTGACAAGTGCATGAAAAAGAAATCACAGCTGGTTCTGCGACCTGGTGGGGGCAAGATCAGGGCATCTCTCTGGAGCTCCAGTAAGAAATGAGAGGTGCAGGGGTTGGCATGGCCTCCTACCCTGATGATGGGGAGTAGCTGCATTTGGAAAAACTTCCCAAATTCAGCCTTAAGGGCTGCTGGGTTTACGGCCTTAAGGCAAGGTCGAAAGTGGTCTCCAGGCTCCTTAGGAACTGACCCCCTGACTCTGGGGCAAACAAAGAACCAAAGGTGCGGGAGGTTGTACCCCTTCAGTTTTTCAGCCATTCTGGCTCTGAATTGCAGGTCCCAGGCCCACCTGCAGGAGGTGCTCTACTCCAACATCGCAAGTGCTGTCTCCCTCCAGGAAATGCATTTGATGGGAGCTGCTTTGCTCCCAGGCCTGCATCCAAGCTGAGCTGTGGGGATGGCTGGAACCTCAACATTCCCAGGGAGGAAGTGGGGCTCCACCAGCATAGGGCAACCCCAAACAGAAGCAAGGGCATGAAGGTGCCAGTACCAAGCCGCTGAGTGTGAAAGCCCAAGCTGTGCCCCTAGGCCAGGCACATCTGAGGGCAGGTGATGACCAAAGGAAAGTCACATCACTGCCACCCAAAGAGGGCCAGTGGCCACGGGTGTGCTGGAGGGCCCAGGAAACCAGGTCCCCATCCGAGATACATGGGGCACCAGGACTGATGCGCAAAGGCCCGCATCAAGCCCCCTTGGGTGAGAGGGCATGGGAAGACACTCACCACTGAAGTTTCAAAACATTCCAGGCCTTGACCCAAGGCCCAAGCGTGAGCCTTCGCTGAATCCACAGTCCTCCTGCCCACCAGGTCTGTCTTGTTCCCCACCAACACACCTAAGAACGGAGACAAGTGCCAACAGGACAGTGACAGGCAGGGGTAAAAGGAACAATTATGGGGCTGGAGAGATAGTATGGAGGTGGGGCATTTGCCTTGCATGCAGAAGGACAGTGGTTTGAATCTGGCATCCCATATGGTCCCCTGAGCCTGCCAGGAGCGATTTCTGAGTGTAGAGCCAGGAGTAACCCCTGAGCGCTGCTGGGTGTGACCCCCCCCCCCCAAAAGGAGCAATTATGCTGCTTCTAAGATTCAGAAAACAGGAGAGGGGGCACTGGGAGGGGCAGGGAGGGCCTCCTGGACCCCTCTTGTCCAGTTTTGTTTTTGTTTTTTTGTTTTTTGGGTTACACCCAGCAGCACTCAGGGGTTACTCCTCTTGTCCACTTTTGCTCTTCAGCTCCCCGATCTCCAAGTGCACCAGCTCCTGCAGGCAAGCACGCATGGCTAGGGTGTTAATTCTTCGTGCGTGGAGCCAACTTGCTCGATGGTCATTAATACTAATGTGAGAATCGGGCTCCGCGTCAGGGTTTCTGAGGTAATTGAGCTCAGCTCCCGGCCACATGGGCTGCCGATAATTTCTGAGCCAGTCCCCGGAGATCGCTTTCCCTGGTCTGTAATGAGCGGAATTTGTTGATCTCACAGAGAGGATGAGGGAAATAAATAAATAAGTGCAAGACACGGATTTCAGGCGCTCAGAAAGGACAACGGGGCTCAAATGTTTACTGCGCCCTGCCGAGAGAAGAGACAGCATTGGCAGGCCTTTTTTGAGGGACCCCAATTTGCGGGGTTAACAGCCCAGACACACATATTTTGGGTGCAGGGTGTGGCAGGAGGGGTGCATGGCTCCCAGGGCCTCCCGGGACCAGAGCAAGGCCTGGAACTCTCGAATAGTCTTGGTTATGACCTTGAAGGTTGAGGATCAGGGGTGCTGCAGGGACATTGGTGTATAGGGGAACCTACCTGGGAGGGAAGCGCTGGGGCACTGTGCCCGCACCTTCTCCAGCCACTTGGCGCAGTTCTGGAAGGACTGTTCGTTGGTCACGTCGTAGACCAGACACAGCATGCTGGGGTCTTCCCACTGCATGGAAGGTTGGGGTGAGCTGAGGTGGGTCACTGGAGTGATGGGGAACACTCAGAGGAGGGGGGCAAAGCTGGCTTCTAGGAACCAGAGCAATGGCACAAGCGATAGGGCATTTGCCTTGCACGCACTAACCTAGGATGGACCGTGGTTCAATCCCTCGGCCAACACCGGTTATGGCCCCCAAACCAAAAATCAAACAAACAAGCAAACAAAACAAAACAAAACAAATCTGGCTTCTGGGAAGAGGCCAGGAGAAAGGCATGTATTCTAGGTACTCCAAAGGGCACAAGAGAACCCATCAGGCAGAGACAGTGGGCATAGATGGATGGGCCAGCTCAGTTGAGGACAGGGTTGGGCAAGCCAGGAGTGGAGGTGGTGGGCAAGAGCTAAGTCCATTTAATATTTTATTGTTGTTGTTTTAAGCCACACCTGGTGGTGCTTGGGGGTTACTCCTGTGCTCAGGAAACACTCCTGGCAGGCTCGGGGGATCATATGGGATGCTAGAGATCGAACCCAGGTTGGCTAACATGCAAGGCAAATGCCCTCCCTGCTGTGCTATTGCTCCGACTCCTCAAACTGCACAACTATACATGGCAAGAAGGCAGGGGAAGGTGATGGGTTTGGCCCATGCACATGCAAACACATATAAACATGCAAGTACACATGTGCACAGATATGCACATTGCCCTGGTGCCTTTCTGCTCTGCGGGATTAAGAATGTCCTACTCCCCGTCCTCCTGAAAGTTTGGCATCTCTCATCCTCAGGGTATTTTCCAAATACCCTTTCTCTAGCCACAGTTCAGCCCGGACCCTCAAACTCTACTGCCACCCCCAGCAGGCGTAGGGAGCCAATGAAAAACTAGGGTTCAGCTGGTTCTCCAGGTCTGTCACATTTTGGGGGTTTCTTGGCAGGCAACAAAGGAGTGTCCTGCTGCCTTCTATGGGGGACAAGACAGCTCTGCTGTGCCATGGGGTGGGGATCCCCTGATGCAAGTGACTCTTGGCCAGGCCCCTTCCCTGCATAAACCACAATTTTATTTCTGGTTTATTTCTGGGGTGCTGGAGGCTGGTGGAGTGGCCACATTTGCCCTCTAGCTGTCCTAGAAAGACCAACTCAGGGCTGGCAGCCTCCCTGGCTCCTTGGTGTGTTGCTGGGACTGGCCTGGTTCCCCCCCACTTCTGCGCCCCCCACCGTAACTTGTGGGCCCTTGCTAGCACCACAAATCACCCCGTCTCCTTCCTCGGGGCCTGGGGTAGGGGGAGAAGCCAGGCTGGGCTGGTTGGAGTAAGGGTGAACTGATGATGGGTCGGTGGCCCAGACACAGGCACCCCTAGCAGCAGGCACCTGGCAAAACAGGCAGACTTGGTGCACAGGCTGCCCTGGGTGCCAGGCAGCCACAGATCTATTTTTTTGAGCAGGAAGAGAAAGGGCTGCAGCAAAGTCGGCATTGGACCGTGGCTGTTCTTGGAAGGGCAAAGGAATGGCTCCAGGGAGCTGATCCCTTCTAATTAGCTCTGTGGCCCAGATTAGCGGAACGGTTACCTTGAAAAGGACAGCATGCCAGATCCTGAGAAGATGGCAGAGGGACACGAGAGTGGGGTGGCACAGGGCACTTCCCAGGGCAAACCCCGAAGGGGAGGTGATGGAGATGGGGATGGAGGAAAGAACTGGGTACCAAGGGGCGGTCCCATTACAGGGCTCTCGGGCGCCACCTACAGGACAATCAAATATTGGCTCCTGTTCTGGGATGCAGATCTGGGTCGAAAAGGGGTGGTGGTGGGGGGGGGGGGGATAAGGGATGGAGGTGGGGGTGCAAGGCTGGGCCACAGAGCTTTAGATTAAGTTTGCAACTAGGATAGTCCAGAGGAGTAGGGGCAATGACATGGACCACTCACAGGGCCAGATAACACTCATTAAAGCACAACCCGCCTCCCCATAATTTCTCTTGGCGGTTGGAGAGATGAGAAATTTTTGTGGGAGAAACCTGGGATGGAAGGCAGGGGTGGGGTGGGTCTCGGAATGGGTTGGGGAGTCGGGACAAGACTGCACGCGACTTGCCAGTTTATCCAGCATTTCTGAGAACAGCTCCTTGCCAGCAGAATCAATAATGAAGAATTCCTAGAATCAGAAAGGAAGGTCCTGAAAATATCGGAATGGGGTCACCAGCACCCCCTCACCTCCACCCTCCACCCCAGAGGTATGCGCACATTACGGGGTGTGTGTCTAGGCTCACAGCGGGGTATGCTTGGAAAGCATCAGCCCACGGGGTCTAGTTGGGAATTGGGGGGGGGCATTCATTCTGGGCTGTATATGAGCCCACCTACAAAGATGCCACGGCCAGACTGGCATTCCAGCTGGCAGAACAGCATGCTCCACCGGCTGGCAAGTGCCCGCCTCCCCAAAGGTCACTCAGCGCTTGCTTAAGCAAATGCGTTTTCAGATCTTGAAGCCACTGGTTTTCAAGGAGGCCAGTGAAGACACCTGCATTCAAAATGGGGCATTTTGTGCTGCTCCCCGAGGCCTGAGGGGCGAATCTGGCAGTCAGCAGGCACCCACGTGCACCCAAGTCTCACTGCCATCCAACAAAGCCTTCCAGATTTTCCCTGGGTCGCCCTATGCAGTCTGTGTGGCTGATAAGAAAGTGCTCTGTAGGGTGGTTGTCTGAACGCTTGCCTTAAGGACCTGAGGACTCGGGCCTGGATTGGGCGCACGAAACCCTTAAAGATTCCGGTGCTTCTTCACTGGGTGGAGGTGGGTGTATCCAATCAAAGCTCAGGGGAGAAGGCCCCATTTCCAGGGAATATTTGGTCAACTGGGTCTGGCAGGCTGGTGTTCAGGGGGCCAAGTGGTGCTTCAGAGGGAATTTGGGGCTTCACACCTGGAAGGTGCCTGTTCCAGGCCTCTGTGCTGTCTTCCAGACCTAAACTGATCCTCCTTCCTTCCTTCCTTCCTTCCTTCCTTCCTTCCTTCCTTCCTTCCTTCCTTCCTTCCTTCCTTCCTTCCTTCCTTCCTTCCTCCCTTCCTCCCTCCCTCCCTCCCTCCCTCCCTCCCTCCCTCCCTCCCTCCCTTCCTTCCTTCCTTCCAACACACTCAGGGATTACTCCTGGTTCTATGCTCAGGAATTACTCCTGGTGGTACTCGGGGGACCATATAGGATGCCAGAGATCAAATTCGAGTTGGACTATGTGCAAGCAAAAGGGCCTCCCACTGAACTATTCTTTTCTGGTTTGTTTTTGGGCCACACCTGGTGCCGTTCAGGGGTTACTCCTGGCTCTGCATTCAGGAATCACTGCTGGCAGGCTCAGGGTACCATATGGGATGCCAGCTGGGTCAGCTGCATGCAAAGCAATCGCCCTCCCCCAGGCTTGGTGACTCTTAACTTTACTATCCAGGGAAACATGTCACCCTGTAATTCACTGTTCAGAATTAGGATTTCTCAGGGAGGGACCCAGGTTAGCAATTGGGTCACAAAGTTATTTGAGGGCAAAGCCCAGATAGATGGTCCTCTCTGGCTTTCTCATCCAGAATCTTCTAGCAATACTTTCTGGGCTCCACAATGCTATATCCCCACAAGCTCAGGGTTGCGGTGGGTCCAGTCAGCAGTTGCCAGCTGCCATCACTGGTGGGTGAAGGCCACCGGGCATCTCTTACCACGCTGTCTGTGGTGTCTGGGACAGGCAACGTCTTCACCACCAAATCCGCCCCTGTGGTCTGCCAAAAAGAAGAACACTATAACCGGGTATCAGAACCCCCCGTCCCCAGGGGACAGCTAGGGACACCCCTAGCTTCTGTGCTTGGGTGGGGACAGACTCACTTGGGACTGGTCCATCCCCCTGCCAAGGGACAAACTTCACAGGACAGTCAAGACAGGATCCTCCGGACACCTCCCTGTACCCATTCAGGTAGCCTTGGCTCAGAGAAAGACCCTCCCAAATCAGGGCTACCAACTCCCCAACTTACCAGCGTGTAGTTCTTCTGGAAGAGGGCACTGTCTGTACGAAATATCTGGGCGAGGGCTGTCTTGCCCACGGCGGGGTCCCCTGCATGATCCAAGGAGACACAAGTCACCCTCATCTCCACAGCTCTGCAGCCTCCCAGCCCCCAAGTGGTCGGTGTAGGAACCCTAACATCCTTCCAAGGTGCCCACAGAACAGCGAGAGGCCAGCCAGGGTCACAGGTTGGCGAAAGGGTCCAATCTCCAAGCCACGCTCAATGGTGGGGCTCAGAGACCTGGAAAGATACAGACTTTATTGCATAAAATGGTCCCAACAGAAGGAAAGAACAAAACCCCAAAAAGCTACAGAGGACTTTGATGCCAGAGAGGGAAAAAGGGCCACTGAGGGTCAGCTCAGCAGGATGCCCAGCCAGCCAGGCTTGCTGGGGACTCTAGTGATCTGGGGATGGGTGAAATCTGTACAAAAAACAAGACACCCCACCTTCCCCCATTACTTTCAAGTCATTGACTCATCTCTTCTCTGCACCCTAGTGCGATTTTTGGAAATGCCTTCAAAGGGCCCCTCTCCCCCAGTTCTCTATAAGGGCCACACTTTGCTTTGGAGGCTCAGGCTTACTGGGGCTCCCTCCAAGGCCCCCAGGCACTGGTCCACAGGCCCATAAGTTGGTCCCTTGAATCAGTGTCTTAAGATCACTTTCTCTAGTTTACCTGGACCTTTAGCTACAGTTTGTTCCTACCAGAACTGTCCTGTCCCCCCGCCCCAGGGGTGTCTGTCCTGAACTCCCCTTCCCTCCCCAGGTTCCCCTTGGTCTCCTCTAAGGTCACACAGTCACCATCAGTCAAAGTTCTGCTCTGCTCTGCAAGTCTCGGAAATTGCTCCTGGTAGGCTCGGGGGATGATATGAGATGCTGGGATTCAAACCACCATATGCAAGGCAAATGCCCTACCTCCATGCTACCTCTCGGGCCCCAATATTCAAATTTTCAGAAAACAAAACAAAACAAAACAAAAACAGCTCTCTTGCATTTCCGGATTTTCCACGGAACTTGCTGCTTCTTAGGGGCTGAAAGCTTAAGTGTTGGAATTCCTGAATCTGTTTCTCCGTGTGTGTGTGTGTCCAGATTTTCCACGGAACTTGCTGCTTCTTAGGGGCTGAAAGCTTAAGTGTTGGAATTCCTGAATCTGTTTCTCCGTGTGTGTGTGTGTGTGTGTGTGTGTGTGTGTGTGTGTGTGTGTGTGTGTGTGTGTGTGTATGTATTTGTGTGTATCATTTCTTAGATCGACAACTGCTTCCAGACCCATGTCTCTCCAGTGTCCTGGTTTTAGAACCTGAGGATTAATTCTATTTAGGCCACATGCAAGGCAAATGCCCTCCCTGCTGCACTATGGCTCTGGGCCTGTTCCTGCTTCTTCACTGCTTGGCTTGTGGTCACCTGCCTGCCCAGGCCTTGCCCACATGCTGTCCACCCAGATGATCCTTCCACTCCTGGTAGCGTGTGTCTCCTACTAACTGCCATGACTTGCAAGGGAGTCGTTTCTTTCTTTCCTTCCAACTTGTCACTGCCACCAGGTGTTCAGCCATGGGGCAGGGGGCATGATGCTTCCCTCCCTCCCTGCAGTGAGCACCCCGAAACTCATGATAGAAGTGACTGAGAAGTGGGGGTACCTGGAGCAAAACATCAGCCATTCACTCTTGACATCAAGGATGGAAAAGAGGGAGAGAAGAATGAAGGAAGGAGGGGCCCGGATGATAGTGCAGAGGTAGGGTGTTTGCCTTGTATGCAGCTGACCCAAGATGAACCTCAGTTCGATCCCCAATGTCCCATATGGTCCCCCAAGCCAGGAGCGATTTTTGAGTGCATAGCCAGGAGTAACCCCTGAGTGTCACTGGGTGTGGCCCAAAAACCAAAAAAAAAAAAAAATGAAAAAAGAAAAAGAAATAAGAAGGAAGGAAGGAAAGAAGGAAAAGGAGGGAGGAAGGAAGAATGGAAAAGGAAGAAGGAAAAAAGAAAGGGAGAAGAGGAGGAAGGAATGAGGGAAAAGAAGAGAAAAAAGAAGAAGGATAGAGGAATGGAGGGAGGGAGGAAGGTGATCTAAGGACTCAATAAACTCAAGAGTTTGTGATTCTGATCATAATCCAGGCAAACGTTTTCTAAGCCACAAATGTGAAAGCCCTACGCTCGTTGTTCATTCTACAGAAGCAAAATTACAATACACAACAGATAAAGCTGGTGGTGCTTGCAGCATCAATTGCCAGAACACCTGTGCTCCAGACACTTGGATACTTGCAATGCATCAGATCTCGTGTGTGTGTGTGTGTGTGTGTGTGTGTGTGTGTGTGTGTGTGTGTGTGTGTGTGTGTGATGATTTTTATTTTTTCAAAGCCTGTGCTTCATAGTACAGGTCTCCCTAGTTTGAGGGGCGACTGGGGAGTGCACAGAACTTGCCAGAGAAGCAGGAGAAAAAATATCCGACTCAAGCAACCTAAGGTGCTTGGGTCCAACCTAGAGCCAAGTTAATCGACAATAACTCCTCTGGGTGTTAAGGTATCTTTTTTAAAGGGGGAGTAGGGTGACAATTGAGGTGCAAAGCTCGGCCAGTTCACTTTAGGAAACCTCTGGGTCCGCAGACTAGCTCTGGTACCGACTCACCCGCCAGGATGCACTTTGCTGCCAGCTTCACCATGGTAACCAGGCCTTGGCTTGCACCGTGGGGGCTTGCGCACCTCCCTTAGGTGGGTCTTAGTGAGTCTGCCGAGGGCGCCGGCCAAGTTGGGAGCGCTGAGACTCCGGGGCCTGGGATCTTGGGGGGTGCTGGAACCCCCAGGGCTGGCTTGGGGGGGGCAGGTCACCAAATGCTTAAGGCCTGGGCAGGGAAAGGCAAGAGGCGCCCCTTGGGGGGTTCAAGGCCTCAGAAAGCAACCAGGGGGAAGTACAATCGAGGCAGCGCGGCTCCCTTGCGGGGTTCAGCCCAGAACCCCAAGCCCCGGCAGCGAGGATCGCCCCGCAACCCCGCCAAGCCAAGCCAACCAAACACCAGGCCAGGCCAGACACGCCAGGCCCGGAACTAGCGTCAGACAGCCCCGCCTTTTCCGTCTCTTTGCGGGCTCCGATTGGCCTCCACCGGCCGCTCCGCCCGCCTTCAGGACTAGAAGTGGCCAGTGAAAAGGAAGAGGCGTGACTAGAGGGCCTGTCTTGAGAACTTATTCGTCGAGAGAGCTGTCAATCACGGCCACTTTCCACCCACCCGATGTTGCCGGAAAAGGTCCGGGCAAAGAAGCTTTGCCAGGCTCTGGGCCTGCGTGGGAGCCATGCTGAGAGGCGGGGCTGGAGAGCTAGCACAGCGGTAGGGCGTTGGCCTTGCATGCAGAAGGACGGTGGTTCGAATCCCGGCTTTCTATATGGTCCCCCGAGCCTGCCAGGGGCGATTTCTGAACGCAGAGACAGGGGTAACCCCTGAGCACCTCCGGGTGTGATCCAAAATCCAAAAAATTATAAAAGAAAAAAAAAAGCGGTTTTCTGGTTGGCTTGGGAGGGATTGGGGGTTCGCTTGCATCTCCCCACCTACTGTAAGTGGGTCAGCCCTGCAGGCCCAAAGGGAGACTGGAAACCTGCTTTTTAAGAACTGCAAGAGGGAAAGATTTAAAGCAATGGGTTTGGGCAGGAAGACCCAGGAAGGGTGAGCGCTTGGCATCCACAAACATAACACCACACATGACCGATCAGCATATTCCACAGGCTACGCCACTGGAAAGGTGCCTGCGCCCTGGAGAGGCCCGTGGACTCCAGTGGAACTTGGAGCTGGTTTGATCCTCCCACGTGTGGTCACTTCTCCTCTTTGCAGCTCCAGGGGACAGGGGAGCTGCACCCACAGGGCCAGACCAAGCCCCACACCGTACATGGAAACCACACACTTACTTGAAGCCAGGGACAAGAATTGAAATCTGCTTTTCGAAATCTAAAGATTTAAAGCAATGGGTTTGGGCAGAAAGATCCAGGAAGGGTGAATGCTTGGTCTCCACACAACACAGCACCATACATGACACATCAGCAGACATCACACACAGGTTATACCACCAGGCGCACATCACACCTGACACACACAATCCACCATTGCACCATCACGCATGACTTTCGATCCAGGACACACCATCCCACACACGACACATACAATGCATCATGCACCACACATGATCCACCATCACACGGATCCACCACACAGGACACACTGCCATCCACACAAAATGACACATGACAGAGCCCATATGCATGGCCCAGCCCATACCCAGCACACTGTGTCTGTTGCAAATCAGCCCCTGAAGAGGTTGACTGATGGTGGGATGAAGGATGAGGCCTTTTTCTTCCAGCTCGGAGCACGCGTCTGCCACCCTATCCAGCCGATGGTTCTGAGGTGAAACGGCAGATAAACAGCTCGCAGACAGTCAGGCTTGTGGAAATATTAGCTTTATTCGGTGGACAAGACTGAAGTCCAAAGACTCAGAATAAGTTCCAGCCAAAAAGCCCCTCGCCTTCCACAGACCCTTGTTTTTACTCCCCAGAATCAGGTACCACCCAATGATGGGATCAGATACCACCCAATGGTGGAAGCAGAATCAGGTACCACCCTAGGGTGGGGGCACAATGCCAGGTCACACCCTAGGGGAGGGCACAATTACCGATCAGGGTAGGGTCAGTAATGATAATAATATTATTATATTATTTCAATATATATAATAATAATAAATAATAATCCCCTAAAATATTTACATACACAACATGCGTCCACACATATACTACACATATACACAACACCACACTCTACAGCCCACACCACACACGCACACACAGACCAGCACCTACAAGTCACGTCCACTATCTTACATGCCCCAAATGACTTCAGGCTTCTACCCTGAACTCAGAAGAAAACACTCTCTTTAATTCTTTAATTCTTTCCTGGATACTCATTCTTAGTGTTGAGGTCAGGCCTGTGTCTCCTTTGCCTCCCTCTCCTACTTTTCCTCTTGGGAGACCACCCCACGAGTCCATCCCAAACCCTCAGGCTGAGTTAAGCCTGAGTCTTCCAGTTTCTCTGCTTTTCTCTGAGGCTACCTGGCAGCCCTTCAAGTGCCCCATGTGGGGGTTACCCTCACCATGCTGCTCTTGAAACACTGAGTCAAGGGGCCAGAGCTATAGCACAGTTCGGAGGGTGTTTGCCTAGCACGCAGCTGACCCGGGATGAACCCGGGTTCGATCCCTGGCATGACACGTGGTCCTCTGAGCCTGCAGGAGTGATTTCTGAGCGCAGAGCCAGGAGTAAAGCCTGAGCACCCCCAGGTATGGCCCAAAAACCAAAATAAACAGACAAACACATAAATAATGTTTATTTTATTTATTTATTTTTTTTTTTTTGGGAGGGCCACATACGGTGATGCTCAGGGTTTACTCCTGGTTATGCACTCAGAAATTGCTCCTGGCTTGGGATACCATATGGGATGCCGGGGGGATAGAACCGCAGTCCATCCTAGGCTAGCATGCCTTACCGCTCTGTGCCACTGCTCCGGCCTCCAAATAATGTTTAAAAAAAAAAAGAGAAACACTGAGCCAGCTCTAGGGTTGCCTCTAGAACCCCTATTTCCTCTCTGCCAGGACCAGCTTGCTTCTTCCTGCTTGAGATTTCAGTCCACACCCTCAAAAACATTCCATTTGGTTTGGGTTTTGTGTGTGTGTGTGTGTGTGTGTGTGTGTGTGTGTGTGTGTGTGTGTGTGTGTGTTGTGTGTGTGTGTGTGTGTGACTTTTTTTGGCCACATGCAGCAGTGCTCAGGAATTACTCCTGGCAGACTTGAGGGACCATATGGAATGCCAGGGATGGAACCCGGGTGGATCCCATGCAAGGCAAACACCCTCTCTGCTGTGCTATTGCTCCAGCCTTTTCAGGGAAGCCTGGAACCTAGATATCTGTATGAACCCCCTTCCCACCAACCCATCTCAAAATTGACTGTGAATCGACATGTGAAACAGGACAGGTTGGGGGGGGGCAGCGTGCACTAACCTGCAACTTCTGTCTCTCACTTTCACTCAGGAAAAGATAATAAACATATCACCAACCTACCAGATCTATGTGGATATGGGGGTTTCCAGGGGTTCCCCCAGCTCTGGAGGCCCAACAGGAGAGATTTTCTGGAACCCTTGGAGCCCCAATGAGGATGTAGGAGGCAGATGCAGAAAAAAAGCCCTCGTGGGTGGGTGGGTGCCAGGAGGAGCTCACCTGCGGGGGCATGTGGAGTTGGGGTAAGAATGGAGAAGGCTTGGTGGGGGGGGGGGATCTTTGCTTCAACATGAGTGAATGGGCACTTAACAGAAACCCTGCTGCCAAGTCAGCTCCGCCCTCTGCATCTGTGAGCAGCTAAATTTACTGCTGAAAGCCTGAGTGAGTCCAGGCCTGGCTTGAAACCTTCTCAGAGAAATTCACCCCACAACAACTATTTCAGCGAATGCTTGCTAAGCACCCCATAGACCAGAACGGTCCCAGGCCGCTGGAGAAGGAAAGTCCAAGGTTACCCAGAATTGCTGTTAAGTAGGAAGGGAATTACTGCCTTCAAGGAGAAAAACTCTGGGGTCTGGAGAAATGGTTCAAAGGGCTGAGCTTGGGGGCCCAGAGTAACAGCACAGTGAGGAGGGCATTTACCTTGCATGCAGCCGACTCAGGTTCAATCCCCAGCATCCTGTTGGGTCCCCTGAGCCTTCCAGGAGTGATTTATGAGCACAGAGCCAGGAGTAAGTCCTGAGCACTGCTGGGTGTGACCCCTCACCCCCAACAAAACAAAACAAAAAATATAAAGGGCCAAGCTTGTTCACCTGGGAGACACAGGTTCAAGCCCTGGCACCATCTATTTGGTCCTCCAGTATTCTCAGCTGCAGCTTTACCCCTAAAAAGCAAATGGGCCACTCTGTTTGGGAACCTTAGAGCAGTGGCAAAGTGCAGCATTTTCTGTCACCCCCAAAGCTGCATGCATCTTCTCTCCTTCTGGCAGCAACCCCAGAGGAAAAGGATGAGGGAGACAAGAGGAAGTAGCTCCAACCCTGGGCTTTTCTCAGTCAGTGAGGTCCACATAAGAAGGAACTCATAGGGACCGGAGAGATAGCATGGAGGTAGGGCATTTGCCTTGCATGCAGAAGGACGATGGTTCAAATCCTGGCATCCCATATGGTTCCCCAAGAGATGTCAGGAGCGATTTCTGAGTGTAGAGTCAGGAGGGACCCCTGAATGCTGCCGGTGTGACCCAAAAACCAAAACCCAGAGGAAAAAAATAAGTTAAAAAAAAAAGGGGGCCCGGAGAGATAGCACAGCGGCGTTTGCCTTGCAAGCAGCCAATCCAGGACCTAAGGTGATTGGTTCAAATCCCGGTGTCCCATATGGTTCCCCGTGCCTCCCAGGAGCTATTTCTGAGCAGACAGCCAGGAGTAACCCCTGAGCAATGCTGGGTGTGGCCTAAAAACAAAAACAAAACAAAAAAAAAAATGAACTGCTAGTATCCTGAGGTGTAAAAGGGCCCTAATGTGTCTGAGTTAACTTTCTTTTCGTTTTTAGTTTTTGGGCCACCTCTAGTGGCTCTCATCGGTCACTCCTGGCTCTGCGCTCAGTAATTATCCTTTGTGGGCTCATAAGACCCTATAGGATGCTGGGGATCGAACCTGGGTCAGCAGCATGCAAGGCAAATGCCCTCCCCACGGTGCTATTGCTCCAGCCCCTGAGTTAACTGTCAGACTCCTGTGTGAAAATATCTGCTCTTAGGCAGCACCAGCACCTATTTGGAGTCTGGTTATTTCACTGTTTCTCAAACAGCCCTGGCGGGCCCGGCCCCAGGGCTTTGCACACACGTCCTCTATCTCTCCCAAGCTGATTCAGGTCAGTTTCCTGGAGTCCTGCCTTGGTGAGGGCCCTCTATAGCATGCGGTCAATTCAGTCTGCCCCTTGGCACTTACCCTGTCAGATATTATCTCTGAATGTGGTTCTTTTTTGCTTCCTTTAACTGTACCAAGTATCACCCAAACAGTGACTCCATTATCCTCCCAGCACTGAGAACAACTCCCTTCTGGGCGAGACACTCAGTCAATTTGTTGTATTTTGACTTGGTTATGGGGTCATACCATATGGAGGTACTTTGTGGAACCGTGTCATGCTGGGGCTTAAACCCTAAATCCTGCAGGCCACACAATCCTTTTCAGGTACAACTCCGCTCCTCCTCAGTCTTACAATCAACATTTTAATTTAAGTTAATTTTTGTGTTTTGGGGGACCACATCCAGCAGTGCTTAGGGGTTATTCAGGAATTTTTCTGGACAGGCTCAGAGGACCATATGGGATGCCAGGGATTGAACCTGGGTTGAATCCTACTCATTGTCCTATCACTCTGACTCCAGCATTTTCAAATAAATAAAGGAATTTGTTCAGGCATATCTTTCCAGTCACCCCACTTTTATGTCATAGGCTTGCCTTGGAAGGGGCATAGTAGGTTTTTAGAGAAAGGAACTTATTGGGGTCAGGTCCCTCTGCCCAGCTCCATCGAACAACCAGCTCCAGAACTTCAAAAGTAGGAACCCTCCCACATCTGTCGGCTACTAGGAGAAGGAGGAGGAGAAGGAAGAGTGGGTAAAACTCCCTGAACTCCAAAAATGATCAGATCCAACTCTCGGGCATGAATAAGCTGGGTGGGCCTATGGGACAGACAGATCCCTATAGGCTGTCCTCAGTGACCATTCAATCATCCTGACAGCCCTGCAGAGCACAGAGCTGAGGCTTATGCTAGGGAGAGCCCCAAGATACTACATGCCAACTCTGTGCCACTGCTGGGCATGAGACCCCCTCCCCATTATTACTCAGTGCCAGCCAGGGCTGACCGTTTCTGCTGCTCTCAGAAACCATTGTGTGTAGGGAGTCTGAGGAGGTATTTGGAGGAGAAATAGGACCTTCTAAATCAGAGATGTTTAGGGGCCCCTGGAGAGTTTCATGCACACACTCTTCATGTTCTTTTCATGAATTCTTCACACTCTTTTCCTAAATTGTAGATGTGGTCTAGGGTCCTTGGTGAGAAGGAGTCCATGGCTTGAAGCTATAAAGAGTGAGATCAGAAGAGCAATTGAGAGAGAGAGAGAGAGAGAGAGAGAGAGAGAGAGAGAGAGAGAGGCAGACAGACAGACAAACATAGACAGACAGAGACAGACAGAGTCAGAGAGAGAGAGACAGAGAGAGACAGAGAGAGACAAGAGGGAGACAGGAGAGGATTGTACATGTGTATCTTATTGCTGCTTTACACCTGCTTTTACCCAAAACAAAGACGATCCCCCAACTTCCTCTGTTCTTTTGCTATGTAAAAGTCCTCCTGGATCTCATTCCACCTTCCTCTGCCAGGTTGAATCTGTACTGGGAGAATAAAGAGGTTTCAGTTTGGCTTAGTTCATGGAGAGAGACCACGAGGCAAGAAGCCTTTGACTCCATGATCCTCTCCTGACTATCTTGGTTTATTAATTCTTCACGGCTACCCTGCATCAGACCCGTTCACCCGGGTTGGAAATACAGCACATGGGGTCGACTTCACATATCATGGTGAATCAATTTTGTTAATTATTTAAAAAGAAATCCTCGCCATTGTTTTCACTAAGCCACAGGCTCTGCAGAGGGTTGCTGTTTGGTTCTGTTCTCTAACGGGGCCTCTTCGGGCTGTTCCCCACTCAATGCCAGAATCATATCCCTACTGACCAGAACCCTCTGCCACGACGGTCCTCTGAGTAATGTCAGTTGTCCCTAAAAAGAATTTAAAAAAAAAATCACAAGATGAACTCACAGAGAATCAAATGCTGATCTGAACAAAATTGGGTGAGGGGAGGCAGGGGGTTTGAACCATCCTTGGCTCAGGGCTGATTCCAGGTTCTGTGCTTGGGGCTTAACCCTTGCGGGGGTCATTGGGGGACCCTATGCTGTGCTGTGGATATAAGTGGAGCTAGCTGTGTGTAAGGTAGAAGCGCCTTCTCTTTTGTACTCTCTCTCCCTCTCTGACCTCAGCAATAATTTTTTTGTTTTGTTTTGTTTGCTTATTTGTTTTTGGGCCATACTTGCCCTTGCTCAGGGGACTCCTGAGTATGCTCAGCCATACTCCTGGCTATGCACTCAGAAATCCCTCCTGGCAGGCTCAGGGGACCATATGGGATGCCAGGGATTGAACCTGGGTTGACAGCATGCAAGGCAAACCCCCTCCCCACTGTACTATCACTCCAACCCAGGAATGTGAATTTTTGACATAAGTAGCAAAGCCGGCAGCAAAAAAAAAAAAAAAAAAAAAAGCCAGAAATTTTCTTATCAGGACTAGAACCTAAAAGTAAGACCTCCCTATGCCCTCCTCTTTCCTCACCCCTGCTCTCACAGGCACCCAAGGCTGGGCACAGACTCACAGAAAGGGTGGAGCTGAGATTCACAAATATCCGGCTCTTAGGAACGTGCTTGGGCGTGCTGCAAGGATCCAGGGATCCTGCTTGCTTTGCGGTTCTGTTTTACAGTCTCTCCTGCCTTCCTCATTTGCATGCCTTACCATGCCAGCGACCTTTGCAGCTCGCTGTTTATGCCTCCTCTGATGCCCTGCTTGACTGTGACCATCGATAAAGGGCAGAGGAAATGTGCAATTCCCCTTTTCTGTGCCAGGCCTCCCCTTGCACAGAAAAGCCAACTCGGAGCTCAGTATGCAAAGTTTGAGCTCAAGGCCCCAGAATTGCATAGCTCCTGCCCTGCCCCGGTCCTGCCAGTAAGGGGCAGCAGCCGCTGGAGAAAGGCCCATTGGCAGGAGAGCAGGAGGGCACCCAGAGGGCCCAGCTGGGCGCGTTTTGACGGACTTGGCAGCTTCTTGTACTTAAAGCTGAGCAGTGCATCATAGTTTCAGGGTCACCCGAGGCCTCCTGCCACAGTGGTAGCTCATCTGCGGAAGCCAAGTGGCTTTTCTCGAACATTCCACATTTAGCATGGCCGAGCCTCTCTGCAGATGGCCCTGGCTGAACTAAGACAGCTTCTGGTGGAGGCCAAGTTGCACCCGTGGCTGCTGCTTTTAGGAGCCTTCCCCTGGGGCACAGAGAGGGACCAGGTTCAGGAAGCACCTTAGGTATTACCACTAATGGTCAGTAGGATTCGAGGTGCCCAGCAGAAACTGGCTGATAGACATCTGGGGGAACCCTGGCTACTAGTGGAACTTGATCTGGAGGAGCTCAAGGACATACACAGTTAGGGGTCACTGTTCCCTGGCCCCTCTCCTTTGCTTCTTTACAACCACGAGAGGGGTAACTGAGTTGGCGGCTTACAGGAAACAGGCAAAGAGGACAGGTGTAAACCTGGTTGGCCTCAGTTTCCTTGTGCATCCATGGTTCAAAGCCTGATATTCCCTGTTCCTGCAAGCCAGGTTCCTGCATGGATGTTGTTACATGCATACTCATTTTCTTCAAAGTGAGTTTGGACCTGCCCCTTGCTGGGGAAGAATTTTTTTTTAACTTTCCTGCAAGGCAAGTACATGGTTTTATCTTTTTGGCCCAAATCTTTGTTTGTTTGTTTGTTTGTTTGCTCTGTTTTGTTTTGGGGCCACATAGCTCATGCTCCAGTCTTGCTCCTCCTGGCTTTGGGCTCAGACATCTCTTTGATGATGCTCCAGCTATCATACATGGTGCCAGCTATTGAACCCCGGGTCTACAGAGTGCAAATTTCCTTTACTATCTCTCTGACCCCAAATTTAATCTCTCTCTCTCTCTCCCTCTCTCTCTCTCTCCTCTCTCTCTCTCTCTCTCTCCCTCTCTCTCTCTCTCCTCTCTCTCTCTCTCTCTCTCTCTCTCTCTCTCTCTCTCTCTCTCTCTGTGTTGAGCTGGGTTGGGTTGGGTTGGTTTGGGTTGGGTTGGGTTGGGTTGGGTTGGGTGGAAGAAAAGCCAAATCTGAAGACTTGATCTGGCCGCAGGTCAGGTCCCCCCTCTGAGCTGGCCACTCACCTCCTAGACTTCTATCTGTTCTTTCAAACAGCCAGCTCATCTATTTTCCAAAAGGGGAAACTGAGGCTCAACAACTTGAGTTACAGTCACATGCCACAGAACTGATCAGAAGTGGAGTGTGGGGCCGGAGAGATAGCATGGAGGTAAGGAGTTTGCCTTGCATGCAGAAGAAGGTGGTTCGAATCCTGGCATCCCATATGGTCCCCTGAGCCTGGCAAGAGTGATTTATGAATGCAGAGCCAGGAGGAACACCTGAGTGCCACTGAGAGTGGCCCAAAAACCGGAAAAAAGAAAAACAACAACAACAAACAAAGTGGAGCATGAACATAAGTGAGGCAAGTTCAAGTCCAGCCCTCGAACCCTAACCCCTAGAACCCCTAGTGTGGGGGTCCTGAGGAAAACAACTGGCCTTCTTTCTCCATGGAGTATGTGAGGTTGTGTACCCAAGCCCAGGAGCAGTACATAAAACGAGACAAACAGAGCTCTGGAAACAGCTGCAGAGGAAAGATTCAGTACATTGGTGATGTTTATCCTTTTCCAGGCTTTGCTACAATACAAAATGCACTAAAGGGGTAAAGAAAAAAATTAAATATATTTCTCCCGTCTGCTGGGAGCCAAGAAACTCTCATTACAAGAAGCCTGAGATGGGCCAAAGAGATAGCACAGCGGGAAGGGAGTTTGCCTTGCACCTGGCCAACCTGGGTTCGATCCCCGGCATCCCATAGGGTCCCCTGAGATGCCAGGAGTGATTCCTGCCAGGACTAATCCCTGAGTACTGTTGGATGTAGACCCAAAATAAAACAAAACCTAAAAGCTTGAAAAAAAAAAAATGAAGGCTGCTCCTGGTGGCAAAGAATTAACCTTCTCCTCCTTTGTTCCTCCTGTTCTGGAATGATCGTTCCCTAAAAGAAACTGAGAGAGGGATTAAAAGCAAACTAGCCCCAACCTTCCCTCTGGCAGGGCTGACTAGGAGATGTTAGTCATGAGATTAGCCCCAAACCCTTTTTGTCCCTGACCCTCTCCAATTGCCTCTAGCCCCAAGCATTGAATTTGGTAAAAATGGCCAGAGGAGCCGTAGCACAGAGGATAGGGTATTTGCCTTGCACGCTGGGTTCGATCTCTGGCATCCCATAAGATCCCCCAAGCCTGTCAGTAGTAATTACTGGGTATAGAGCCAGGAATAACCCCTAAGGGCTGGGTATGCCTCCCCCCCCCCCCCCGCCCCTCAATACAGCAGCAGCAGCAACAACAACAATAAAATAAACTTGGAAAAGTTGATTGGTTTCTCAGCTGGCCAAGTGCCTCCTTCCTGGGAATTGTCGCCCCTTATTTTGCCCTCTGCTGGATTCTTTGGCAGTACAGAGGTGGACATCTGCAGGGAGGGTGCTGAGCAAGAGATCTATCTGGGCAGAGAAGGTTTGTGTTTCTCCCCTGGGACCTGGTTGGGCGGCACCACAACCTCTGTACTGTGCTAATTAGAGGAACTCAGCTCCTCTGCCTCCACAGCAGCTGGCACCCCACGCAGAACAGCTTCTTCACTGCTCCCTGCCTACAGCTTCCTTGACCGCATCCTGCCTGGCCGCCCATCACTGACTCTTCTAGCCTGTGACCCTAAATATTGCTCTATATGTGTGTGTGTGTGGGGGGGGGGGACAAGTTAATTTGGATCTGCCCCGCCAGTCTCACCTGCCACCAGGTGGGTCAATGTTAGCCCAGAGGCTAACACGAATTAGTCTGGGGACAGTGGAATCCAGGACACAGATCACAGGGAGACAAGGAGGAGGAGAAGGTGGAGGAAGAAGACTACAAGCCAAAAGGAGAGAGAGCCACAAGCTGATCTTCCTGCCTTAGTGCTCATGCATCTATTATCCTTTCTCTCTGCACACCAGCCAACTTGGCCCAGGACCTGGCCACCACCACCGCCGGAAACATGAGTCTCAGGTCCCAGGTGAGAGGTGTGGGGGGACCCTAGCATTATCAGCTCCTCTAGCATATCCCTTGAGTGACTCTCTCCCTCAGTTTCCCAATCTGCAAGCAAGGGCCTTTGGTCTCCACCTTGGGGGCTAGGAATCGAACTTGTGGTTGGTGAACTTGGGGACAGTGCCCATACTTGGCCAGGTATCTTCACTTTCACTTGCTTCCGGTACTTCTGGAAAATTCTTTGCCATTTTCTAGCCCAGGACTTGCCCATGGATCCTGCAAATGTCCTGCTCCCATGTCAGTTTTCCAGTGACACCCACTTTAGAAGCAGTCTGGCAAAAGCCTTCTAAGGTGATTCTGAGCTTATGACCCCATGGAAAGGCCTGGCATACTGATGTCCTCCTGGCTAAGAAAAGCAGCAGTGACCAGAAGGGTCTAAAGGACCCCCTTTCTCCATTTTGTCCCCAAGTCTTTAGAATTGACCAAGATGTCCCCACCTTAGCAATTTGCCCAAATAAGAGAGGCCTTCTATGCCTTTGCCACCCGAATTCTTAGAACTGAGCCTTTCCTGAATATGTTAAAAATTTAAATTATTTTTATTTGATCAATAAACAATAATTTGATAACTTAATCATTATTAATATTTTATCATGAATAACAAATAATAATACTTTATTAACTTTAAAAATAATAACTGGGGGACTCAGCATGTAACTTCCTGCCATGTTCTCTGCTTTTGAGTATGGAAAAGCTTAATGGCATCCACAATCTTGATGCCTTTTCTTCTTTGTCCCCTGTGAATGTTTGTCTTGGTTTGGGGTGTGCTGATTTGCTGGTCCAAGATGTACTGAGCATCTCCGTAGGGCCAGAGACTGGATAGGCATTGGGATGACAATGGTTGGTGAGGTAGGATCACCCCAGGTCTCAGGAAACCCAGCATGTACATGGGAAAGATGGAGAATGGCGGCAATCATGACGGGGGTGATGGTGATAGGGGTAGTGATGGTGGGGATAGCAATGATGATATTCCTGGGGATAATGATGCCGATGATTGGGGCCCAAGATTCCATAGCAAGCAGCAGACCTGGCTTCACTCCACAACACCCCCGTGGGCCACCAAGCAGTCAGGAATGGCCCTTGAGCATGTGCTGAAGTAAGCTGGGTATGGCCCCCCCAAGAACCACAAAAGTGATAAACCAGGCCAGCGCAATAGAACAGCGGGTAGTCCATTTGCCTTGTATTTGACTGAGCCTGGTTCTATCATTGGCATTCCATATGGTCCCCTGAGCACCACCAGAAATGAGCCCTGAGTGCAGAGCCAGGGGTAACTGGGTGTGACCAAAAAAAAAATAAGTGATGAACTGCATTTAAACATACAATTCAGTGTGCTCACAATCCTCTTGTCTGGGTTTAGAACTTTCCCATCTCTCCGAATAAAATCTCCACCATTCAGGTTCCTGTCTCATGAACCCTCATTCGGATTCACTAGAAACCCCCTTTCTAGTGATCTCTTGATTACTGCCTTACCCTGCCTTTTCTGGGCTGACCCTTTCTGAATATTTTCGATAAAGGAAGATCATGCAAGAGGTGACCTTTGGGGCCTAGTTTCTTTCACCTAGTTTATCTCCAAGATTCCTGCAAATGTTTCTTTTCTCTTTCCTTTTAGATGACCAAATAATTCAAGTATAGATAAGCTTTAATGATTTACTGGACTCTTGTTTGTTTTCCTTTTCTGGTAATAATTGAGAATATGGCCATTAATATTTTGTATGCATGTCTCTAAGCATGTTTATCTTTTCATTGGATATTAGAGGAATTTCTAGGAATGGGTTTCTACTTTTTTTCTTTTTGGTTTTTTGGGCCACACACGGCGGTGCTCAGGGGTTACTCCTGCTATCTGCTCAGAAATAGCTCCTGGCAGGCACGAGGGATCATATGGGACGCCAAGGATTCAAACCTACCACCTTTAGGTCCTGGGTCGGCTGCTTGCAAGGCAAACGCCACTGTGCTATCTCTCTGGCCCCGGGTTTCTACTTTAAATGACCAGTTATGGGTTACATGTTTTGAGGAAACACTAAACTTTCCCAAAACGAGAACCCCATATTCTTTTAGTTTTTAATTTGTTTTTGTTTTTTGTTTTTGCTCTCATCAGCATATCAGCATCTTTACATTGCTGCCAAGACTTCCTTTTGCTAGTTTAGAATCTCATCAATGGTAGTATAAAGTGATATAACATCGTATAAAGTGATCTAAAGCAATGTATATCTCTTAATTGCAGGGGTCTCAAACTCAATTTACCTGGGGGCCGCAGGAGGCAAAGTCGGGGTGAGGCAGGGCCACATAAGGGATTTCACTTACCGAATATTCGCAATAAAAAATCGCACTAGTAAGAAAAAAAATCGCAAAAAATCACATTAAACATTTGCATACCCCAAACGGAACTGCTTGAGGTATGCGGATGTTTAATGCTATTTTTTTCTTACTAATGCGATTTTTATTGTGATTATTCGGTAAGTGAATAATCGCAAATACTGCGATATTTGAAGGCCGACTGCGGGCCACAAAATGTTGTACGACGGAGGGCCGCAAACGACCCTCGGGCCGCGAATTTGAGACTCCTGTCTTAATGCCTTTGAATTCCATCAATGCGATAAAATTGAACATCTTTTTAGGCACATGGTGGCTGTTTATATATTTCATTTTGTTTGTTGGTTTGGTTTTAGGGACCACACCCAGCTGTGCTCAGGGCCTACTCCTGGCTCTTCATTCAGGAAATCACTCCTGGCGGGGCTCAGAGGAGACCATAAAAGGTGCCAGGGAATTGATGCTAGGTTGGCCACATGCAAGAAAAGTGCCCTTCTCAGTGTATTATCTCTCCACCCTCAATGTTCTTGTATCTACTTTGGAGACTTTTCTACAAAGTTCTTTTCAAATTGGGTTGTGAGACCGAGTTTTATGTGTTCATCTAACTGGGCCATGGGATGCCAAGATATTTGGCCTGACATTAATTTGGGTGTTTCTGTTAGGAGGTTTGAAAAAGGATAGCATATAAGTTGGTAGACTGAGTTAAAGGGCATTGCCCTCTTTTATGTGGGCAGGTCTGATTAAGTCAGTTGGAAGCCTGGATGGCACCGGGCCGAGCGGGAGAGAGTCCAGTTGACTTTGTTTTGGACCATTGGCCTTGTATTCTATTGTCTTTCGCCTTGGGCCAAGCCTCTTTGGGTTATAGCACTGGCTCTCCTGCCTCTCCAGCTGGGCCCCTTACTGTACTTGGGGGGCTTGTTGCCTGCCATCATTATTTGTCAAGGATCAGAGAGATAGTACAGGGGTGACAGCACTTGCCTTGTATGAATCCAAGCCAGTTCAATCCCAGACACCTGACAGCCCCACAGGCTCAAACACTGATGGATGAAATCAGTTTCCTTTCTATCTGCATCAGCTGTGTGGTTTTTCGAAGGCTGCTTTTTCGTATTTGTTGGGTTGTTTTTGTTTGTTTGAGTGACACTGAGCAATGCTCAGGGCTTATTCTTGGCTCTGTGCTCAGGGGTCATGCTAGCCAGGGTTCAAGGTGTGTCAGGGTCAACAGGGTGCAGGACAAGTACTCTATCCACTGTACCATGTTTTAGGTGTCTGTTTTAGCTGGTGATTTGGGAAAGTTACATAACCTCTTTGGACAGGTGTGTGTATGTTTAATCTACAGAAATGGGAATCTATCCTCTCCCATGGAGCATCCAATGAATTATCCTCTGTGAAGTAAAGGTGATCAGGTGATCGATTTGGCACAGAGCAGGAACTTGGAGGAGGAGGAGGAAGAACAGACTTGAAAACTGCTCTATCTGGTCAGATTCCTGACTCAAGCCAGGAACAGTCACATGCTTGAGCCCCTGATAGAGTCAGGTTCCATTCTCACCCTCTACCTCGAAGCTTGCCTGAGTCCTCTCCTCGCACTCCTGGCCCCAACTTACCTATAACTTCTCCATCATTCAGCACCCAGACAGTACATGATCACTCCTAAGGGACAATGATTCCTCCTGCCCTGTCCCCTCCCTTTGCCCCCCTTGCCTGCTGGACAATAACCCCAGGACAGGAAATCAGAGCTCAGAGGCAGTGAAACAAGAACTTAATCTTGATGATCACTGAGCTCTTTGATCCAGCAGTTTCTGAAGGCCTGTCCTGAGGTTGTTTAGGTAAAGACATCAGCTAAGCCTTATCCCCCCCCTTTATTTTGCTTAAGTTATCTAAAATTGGGCCTTTGATTTGTAGCCAAAGAAATCTAAATGGGTTTCCAGTTAGCTGTCCATTCATCCATCTGTTCTTGCAATCATTTGATCATCATCTCTTCATCTGTTCGTTCATTCATTAACCATCCATCATCCCTTCATCATCATCCCATCCATCATCCATCACCCATTCTGAATATCCATCATCCATCCATCTACCCACCCATTCATCTATCCACCCATCCAGTTAGCTACCAGCCATCTACCTATCCAATCACTCACCCACCTGTACACCCACTCACCCATCCACCCATCATACACCCACTTGCCTTCTCATCCACTCACCCACTCCATCCATCCATACTACCCACCTACTCATTCATCTATTCACACACACCCATCCATCTACCCACCCATCTACCCATCCAACCTCTCAATCACTTTACCATCCATCCATTCATCCACCCACCTACCCTCCCCACCCACTCATCCATCCACCCACACATCCATCCATCCACCCATCTACCCAACCATCCATCCATCCCACCTACCCATCCACCCATTCATTCATTCAACCATCTACCCATTCATCCACCCACCCACCCTCCCCACCCACTCACCTACCCATCCACCAATCCCAACCACCCACTCATTCCTCCATCGGCCCTCCATCCACCTACCTGCCCACCCACTCATCCATCCTTGACTCTTAGCCATCCAGTCTGAGAAGACCATACATTCCCCTTTCCAATACTTACTTTCAATATCTGTAACATGGGGGTCTCCTCACTATCTCTATGGGGTAGTTTCAAGGATTACAGGGCAGCCCAAGCAGAGGAACCCCTCCAAGAGGATGCAGTGAAAGAACACCATCCATCACCCTTTCCTCCCATCCTCACTAAATCCTGCTTGCCAGGAAAGCTGAGGCAGGGTTCATGTTCCCCTCCCCTCCAGGCCCAGCCTATCCCAAGCAGTAGACTTATGTTGGAACAGACTTTATTGTTCGTTCACCATGTTCCAGAAGAATGCTGTCATTCGAGGGCCGCAGGGCGGGAAGGGGGGAGTAAAAAATAACATAAACAAATGGAACAGAAATGCAGAAGGGACTGAGATCCAGGGCTGGGGGCAGAGCTGGAAGACTGCTGGCAGCCAGTACCTCTTAGCTTTGGGCCACCAGAGCGGAGAATTCTGCAAAAGCAAATGACAAGGAAAGGTGAAATCAGAGGTGGGCAACACAGAGAAGACGGTCGAGGCCCACCCCAGTTCCTGTTGGTTCTCACATCTGCTGTGGAGGGACAGAAGATGGGCCACAGGAATGAATGCATGGATTCGGCAAGGGAAGAAAGGCTGAGTGGCCACATTTCTGCCTTGTGTCATCATGCCCCTCACCAGTGATTGTGAAGAAGTCTAGTGAGGTTAGGGGCCAATCATCACCTGAATGCTGACCCTCATTGTTGTTTTTCTAAGCCCAATAGGTGCTGTAGCCTCCCTAGAATATGTCTCTCTCATCACCCCCTTTCCACACAGGAGCAATGGCCAGGATTTTAGCCCAGGTCTGTTCAATATTGTTGGATTCCCACTGTTATTGTGTTCCTAAGCCACCTGGCAGACAGAACCCCATAGAGAAACAGTGCTGGGGACTCTCCTTGCAGTGAAAGCTTCAGAGACACCACTTAGAGATGGAGAAGGACAGCACAAAAAGGGGTACCATCTCCCCGTGATCATTGGTTACTCCAGGCCATCCCTCCTCCTTCACAGAGAGATATGGTTAAGGGCGATCACTTATCAACCACTTTTATTGTTGCTTCAGAAATATTCCTAAGCCCCAGTTTTTATGCTTATTTTCTCCCTGGTGCCTCACTTGCCCCTGTCTATCTTTCTGCTATGTCTGTGGCCCTGCCACCCTGTACATATCCTGGTTTCTCTTGCCCTACATAAGCATTGTCGAAATGGAATAAACTGTCCCTGGTCATCAGTCTGGGACCCATTCTTTCACAGTCAGCAGTTGGAGGGACCATCCTCAGTCCCAAACACCAATCCTCAGTCCCCGGAGGACAGAAGTGGATCCTCGCTGTCTGACTTGGTGATCCAGCAGCTCTTTTTTTTTTTTTTCCTTAAACTTTTTTTGCAGGAAGCTCCCAAGCAGTGCTCAGGTGGCCCCATACGAGTCTTTCTACTGATCTCAGTCAACTGGCCAACTGGTAAACCATTCCATGTAAGGGCCAAGGGATGCCACTAGTCTCCTATGGGATCCCTGAGTTCTGCTAGTGACGCTGAGTCACTAGGGTTGCACCCAGCCATATACAAATCAACCCTAGGTCAGGCATCTGCTCTACTATCTCCTAGATCCTTTTATTGTTGTTTTGATGGCTAGACCTGGTGGTACTCAGGGCTTAATCCTAGCTCTGTGACCAGGGATCACTTCAAGTAGGGCTTGGAGGAAGTCTGTAGAGCTGAGTATTAACAGCAAGTTACGAGAATTGACTCTGAACTCCAAGACCAGGGGTCAAGCATTTGTCCCCTCAGTCATGATCCTGTTGACCCTAAAATACCTCAGTGAGGCTGGTGATCTTTCAAGATGTATTTTAGTATCCATTAATCCTTTGAGGTCCACTTTCACGATTTGTAAAATTGTTCCAAACTGATGGCCTAAGTGGGGAGTATTTGCAAACATTATCTAATTAAGTATGATGTCTTCCCCATGGAAGAGAACCATTAGTTGTATTTTACAGATGGGGAAACTGAGGCCCAAGAGTCCACTGACTTGATCAAAGTCACAAGTGGGATCGGACTCAAATTCTGCTCTTGGGTTTTTTCGTCCTGCAGGGTTGTGACCTACTTTGACCTAGGGATAGAGTGACATATGTCCAGCTCGAATATCGCCATCCCCATGACTCTGTCACACCAGCCACTTTTTATTTACTTCATGACACTCAGCATTTTCTGAAATGATCTATTCATGTGCTTGCTTATTTTTGTCTGTGGGTGGATGGAGTGGTGAGTGGGTGGATGTATGCAGATGGATGGGTATATGGATGGATGAATGGATAGATGAATAGGTGGATGGATGGACAGATGGGTGGATGGATAGGTGAGTGGGCGGCTATTGGTTGGATGCAAATGGATGTATAGATAGATGGGTGGATGGATGGGTGGGTGGGTTGAGTGGATGGATAGATCTACAGATAAATGAGTGTGTGTCTGGTGGACAGATGTAGATGAGATGGGTAGAAGATTAGGTGAGTAGGTGGTTGGTGACTACTGAACCTCCTGATGGTTCAGCAAGCAGGACTTATCTTAGATCATTCTCACAACAGCTCTGGGAGCTAAGTAAATGACTCCCATTTTACAGATGGGAAAACAGAGGCTCAGAGAGGTGACTTGACAGGGCAGATAGACAGCAGAGGGAGCCTTTACCCTGTATCTCAGGAATCCCACTTTCTACCCACATGGATGTCCAAAGCTGCTCCTGGTGGGACAAGCATCCATGGACCACCTCCCACTTCCTACTGCCAGCTGGTGTCTATCCTCTGGCTCTCACCCTGAAGGGGGTGTGTTCTCAGCTACCCTAGCAAGGAGCCCACCTTGTCCTTCACATGGGGGGGGGGTGCTTGGTGTGTCTGTGGGAGGAGACTTAGAGGCAGACTGTAGTGGAAAACAGGGGAATTTGCAGCCTGATTAAGGGAGAGTCAAAGGCCTCTTAAACCAGAGCCCCTTCGTTCTGAGAGCTGCCCCTAGCAGTTGGATGTCTCCACGGCCACCAGCACTGATGTCTGTAGAAAACACAGGAAGCTAATTTTATCCTCTTGGAACCCTAATGGGGCACTTTGCAGACAAATTGAGGGCAGGGGTTACCTCTTTGTCTGTTTTGTCTCTCCCAGGGCAGCGCTCTTAGGAACCAGCCAATTAACTAACAACCCTCATTTCACACACAGAAAAAAAAAAAAAGTCTCCTCTAAAACGTCCTGGTCTTCCTCCTCATGACAAACAAATAAGCCAGCACTCACGAGAGTAAAGTCCACGGATAAGGGCTAGGTTACTGGAGGGAAGATGTCAGAAGATGCCCTTGACTTACTACCATCCTTCGAGGTCCCTAGATAAGAACCCCACTTAGTTTTGTTATCTGTGTAGTACTGGGCCTAGATGTTGCCTCAACCCAGTTTGAACACGAGTCTAGATGTCAACTCCCAACTCTTGCTTTGGGGATCTGGGACTCACTGCTCACAGCCATGTGTCTCTGCTGTGGGCTCCTCAAGTAGCCACTCCTTGGGGTGGCTCTTGGCCATAAGGCTGACAACACTCAAGACTAGGCAGCTGTTGATCTCAAGCTGTTTCTACAGCTCCAGTCACATCACACCACACCTTGAAAATACCTACTGTCAGGCATTCAGTGAGGACTCTGCAAGTGATCTCCAAGATTTACTTGTTGGCATCATTACTGATTTTTCCCCTTACCACTTCCTGTGCTCTTTCTCATGACTGTTCTCTTCCTGACCACTTCTGGTATTATTCCACACCACTTCCTGTGCTCTCCTCTACTGCTTCCTGTGTTCTCCCTCACTACTTCCTATGTTTTCCCTTCTACTTCTTGTGCGTTTCTCCACCACTTTAGTTGCTCTCCCCAACTTCCTGGCAGTGCTTCAGACCAACCTTCATACCCTCTAGCTTTTCTAAAACTGGGTCAAATCTTGTCCCATCACAACCTGACAGGGTGGCCTTTCATCCTCTCTGAGCCTCAGTTTTCCATTTGCAAATTGGGTATGAAAATGCCATGGATCCATGGCCAAGAGGAAAATTAAACCAGAAAGTGCCAGGCACATAGTCCATACATGTTAGTTCCAGCTAGCTCCAACCTCTTCCACACAACCAATTTGGGATGGAGCCTTGAGGACACAATCCCCAGAGAAATCCCGACACTATGATGAGGGAGTCAGAAATACAGAGAAAGCTAAACAGGATCCAGAGCAATAGTACGTGTTTTCTTGTCTTGCACAAAGCCAACCCAGGTTGGATCTCCGATGCCCCCTTGTGCCCCAAGCCTGTCAGGAATGATCCCTGATAGGAGTAAGTCCTGAACAATGCCAGATGTGGCCTCCAAAACAAAATGTCCTGACACCCTCTATTATCTTCTTCTAGATGAGATCCCCTCTCCAGCCTGCCCCTCCATGGAAACAAGAGTTCTCTGATCCTCAGTTTCCACATCTGTCAAATGGGCATACCTGAGACCATCTCCCAAAGGGGCCAAGAGTGAGACTGACCCAGCAGAGTGGATGGGCAATGAGGCCTCATGCAACGACATCAAGTGTACTCCTTGTTGAGGTGGGAAGTTGTACATATTTAGAAGGAATCCAGATCCCCATCCCTGATGCAAGCCAAGAGCACCCTCCGTTGGCCCTGAGAAGCTACGGGAGAGGGTGTCCTGGGTCTGGCTTGTTGATACCAACAGCCTCCGGAGAGCAGAGAATGAGAACAGAGGGCCAGACGATGCGATATCTAATAAGATCTGCCCCAACCCTGGGTGCTGTGGGGACTGGATAAATTTAGAAGCTATTGACAGGTGGGCCGGCTCTGTCGGAGAGGGGGGGAGGCGGCCCAGAGGGGGGGCGCCCACAGTGAAACTGAGACAGGCATTGAGTCAGCTGCTGGAAGGCGCTTTGCTTCCCTCAGTGGTGAGGAGCAGCAGGATGGAGGCCACGGGCCCGGCTTCATCGCCTCCTCTCGAAATAGCTCCCAGGCCGGGTTTCTTATAAACCGGTATTGCAAACAGGATCATTTTCTGCGTAGCAGCAAGGCAAAGTGGGGTCAGGCAGGGTCAGGCCAGAAGAGACTTATCAACAATCCCAGGGCCCAGGGGTGGAGAGGGAGAGAGGATTCCGTTTCATCCTGCCCTGCTTTCTTGTCCCCATTTCCTTTCCAGGGAAACTGAGGCTGAGAGTGTGGTGGCTGGGAAGAAGCAGGCTGAGAGGGCAGAGGAGGCGCCTGGAGAGACCCAGACAAAACCCTCGAGCCAGCCAGCCTGTCCTTGCTGTCCTTCCCTGGGCTCTAAGGTCCTAATTTTTCCAGGAGTGCAGTTACATAAGGAACATGCCTTCCTTCTCGCAGGCTGAAACTTATTTAGTGCAGCGGGACGCAGCGGCCAGGGAGCGTCCACGCGGGAATAACACAGCACAAACCATTTATAACTCACATCTCTGCGCAGCCTGGAGGGAGTGGCGGGGAGGGAGACCCGGATTCCACCAGCCCTGGGGCTTGGCTCTGGACTGGACTCACTGTCCTGTCCTCAGAGAGTCCTGATTTCCTTGGGTCTTAGCGGAATGGCAGACTCCGTCCCTCTGACCTTAGCAAGCAGGGAGAAGAGACCAAACCCTGCAGATCTAGGCTGCAGACAGACCCCATGGCCAGGTCCTGACCAGCTTGGAAATCAAATCCCACAGGGGTTGAGCTGGAGGGCTGGAATTACAGGCCATTTCCTCCCCTCTGCCAGTGGATTTTCTTTCTGGGCCGGGTTGGAGTCCCAGAAAGGCTTCCCAGAGACAGCAGAGAAAAGCAGGCATTTCTAGAACACTGAGAGGAGCAATAATCCGTTGATAAAAAAGCCTTTCATCCCCACTTTGGGGGGACTAGAAAGGCCGGCTCCTCCCCCAGGCTGAGATCTACTTTCAAAGGATGGTTTTTTTTTCCTGTTTGACTCCAACACCCCAGTTCCATCCCAGGAGAAGCAAGGGGCTCTTTTCTGACCTTTCCAACAGCCCCTGGTAAAGTGGCAGTGTAAGGCTGAAAGATCAGGGTTTTGTCAGCAGGAAGCTGCAAGGGCAAATCAAGGCTTTTATGCGCCTACAAGGGCAAAGCTGTAATCAGGACGTTGAGTTTTTTCAGCAGAAGCAGCACCAAAGCAAACCATGAAAGGCCCTGGAGATGGAAAAGGAAATATTGGAAACCAAGTCTGGGTGTGTGGTGAATGCATACGTGCCGTTTGTGGTGTGTGTGTGTGTGTGTGTGTGTGTGTGTGTGTGTGTGTGTGTGTGTGTGTGGCGTGCGTGCAGCTCTTGCCTACAAAAGCATGGAGAAGAACAAGGTCATTGGAACCCAAGGATCCTAATTGGTGGCGGAGTTGGACAGCTCTGAACCTAAGAGTCAGTAAACCTTCAGCCTCTAGCCTCAGTTTCTCTGTCCATATAGTGGGTGCCACAGACAGAGCCTGAAGGTGGGACCGTCTCCCCTGCCTGTACCAAATGGGCAGTTTCAGTGGGGCGCACGGTTTTATGGGGGACATATGGGGATGGGGAGTGGGTGAGTTCCCAGCCTGACTGCAGACTCAGTCCTCACACTGCTCCCGAATCACACAATTAACCGCTCAATGCCTCAGTTTCCTTGTCTGTCAGTGAGGGGACAGATTGGCATCAACTTCCTAGAGAATTCGGAGACAGCGATTTTCAAAGTGTGGGCTGTGGGCACTACCTTGAACTTGTAAGAAATGCACAAGTTGGGATTGGAGGGGGGCCTCCTCCTCAGACCTAAGCCAACAGAAATTCTGGGCATGGGGGTGACACCACCTGGGCTCTGAACAGCCTCCAGGCGCTTCCCCTCAGGGGCGCCCCAGTTGAGAAGCACCTTTGCAAAGATCAAAAAAAGGACTTGAGAGAACTCGTCTGTCTACTCAACTGCACCTCCTGGGTTCTGCCATTGTGGTTGGATTTGGGGCAATCTGTCACCTTCGCCCATGTCTCCTTTTCTGCCTTAAACCCCCCTTTAACAGCTTTGCACTGCGCTTCAAGGGCGGTTTTCAAGAATCAATCGACCCGTCTGTCTATAAAAGCCTGAACTTCCTGGATGTAGAGTCCCAGAGAATGCAAAAGGTTATTATTAGAGCTTGTCTTTCTCGAGCTCCCATCTGGCACCCGAAGGAACCCAGGAAGTGTCACCCACCTGCAGAAAGGCATACGGAGGCAGAGCTGGAGCAGTGCCTGCTTCTAGAACCCCTAACCAGAGTCTCAAGACAGCCTCACCCTGTGCCCAGTGAACAGAGGGGGGCTGGAGCGAGAGCGCAGTGGGGAGGGCATTTGCTTGGCAAGTGGCTGACCTGGGTTGATCCCCGGCATCCCGTAGTCCCTCAAGCCTGCCAGGAGTTAGTTCTGAGTGCAGAGCCAGGAGTAACCCCTGAGTGATGCCAAGGGTGCCCCCCCCCATAAAAGTGAATACAAGGGTCACTAGGAAGTTAGTACAAAGGGGTAAGGCACTTGCCTTGCACATGGCCTGGTTTCAAATCCCAGAACACACAGGTGTGGTCTCCTGAGCACTGCCAGAAATAGTCCTTGAGCACAGAGGCAGGAATCAGCTCCAAGTATAGCCAGTCAACTGTGACCCCAAAATGACCAACCATACTCAACCCCCCAAAAAACTATAACAACAAAAGATATGAGCAGAGCCAATCCCTGCAGAGCTTCTCCAGTAAAGTTTTAAGTGCAAGTCACATGGAAGAAATGCAGTCCTGGAATGTTGGGGACTCCAGAAGCAAAAGGGGACAGCTGAAAGTGACCCCTGGAAGTGAAAGGAAACAACCGGAAATGAAAGGGGGACAGCCAGTAGCACAGGACATAAGGCTTTGAGTCCTAAAGGGCTTGGACCCAGCTCTTGACCTCACCTCTTTCCTGAGCTCCCTCTACAAAACCCTGTCACTGTCTCTGTGTCTGAGGCAACTGAGAAGTGCAGGGGAAGTGAGTGCCAACCACGGGGCCCCATATGCCTCAGTGACATCACATGTCCTTGCTACGTATATTCTTTTGGTCAAGGTCGCCACCAAGCTTGAGCACTGAGCTGGTCCCTTGTCTAGATGCTCAGCCACTGGGTGTCTTGGGACTGACCAGTTCAAGGCCCCTGAGATTGGAAAGAGCAGGCATGGAAGGGCCATGGGATTCTAGCTGGGAGTCAAGGCCATCCTCCCAATGATGAGCAGGTCTGAGCCAGATGCTTTTCAAAGCAGAACCATGGATGAGAACCTGCTGGACCTTCTGGCCCATTATTTCTCCATCACAAGCCCTGGCAAACAGTTCTCTCTCCTGGCTGCTTTTGAAACCCACCCACCATGTCCTAGCCTTGAGTGCCTTTGCGGAGATGGGTATGGTCATGAGCCCTGCTCTTGGGACCACTACAAGGCTGGTCACAGCCTCCAGATCTGTACAGAATCCCACATCTCAGCCTCTCACCACTCCCAATGGCACCACTGACCATGTATCAATTTATGTGCTTACAAACACACAAACACACACACAACTGCACACACCACAACAATGGCTCTTGGGTATTGACATTTCTGGGTGCAGTGTAAAATATGTCCACAGACTGTGTTGGGATTCTCAGAATGTCCCAGGCTGGGCCCCACCTAGCTCCCAAGGATGGCAGAGCTCAGGGGCATTGTACTGAGTTGAGCCTTGGCTTCGAAGCCGATGGCAGGTGAGTCCCAGGGCTTAACACACATATGCTGGCATTCTGTGAGAAGACTCAGGTGAACACTTTAAGATCTGGGCTGGGCAGAGAAGGATGCAGGGAATGAGGCCGGCAGCTGGCCTGGATTTTTTTATTTTTTATTTTTTTTCCCCCTCCTTGATTTAGGTTGCTCTGGAGCAGCCAGCCGTGAAGACCCGGCCTTGGGCTTAGGAACAATGGCATATTGGTGGCAGAGTTGAAATAAAAAATGGAAGGTGGACCTGGCAGCCGGAATGGGGTCACATCAGAAGGGGGCATGGGTTGGAGCAAACTGTTAAGTGGCCTGATTTTGAGAGGGGAAAGTCACACACACACAGACACACACACAGACACACACACAGACACACACACACAGACACACACACACACACACACACACACTCTCTGGGGGTACCCAAGACCTGACACTTGTATCTGACTCTCCCCAGCCTCATTGGTTCTTATTATTCCTTAAACCCTGTTTTCTTTATCCCACCTCCCAGAAGAGCAGGTGGCATCAGAGGCCAAGGAACTGGCCGCGTCTGACCTTGTGAATGTCTCTATTCTAGTTCCAACATAAAACTTTAATAAACTTTCCCCATGGTCAGCGTCCTCGCACTTTTCCCAAGGCAATTTGGACTTGACAGACGCTTCATTTTCACAAGGAGCCCGAACAGTTTTGAGGATAGAACTCACATCTAGGTAGGGAGGGAGACCTGGGCACAGAGTGTGCCTAAGTCAAGGTCATAGGAGGGGAAAGGTCCATACCTTTCCTTGAGGAATTAGTGGGGGGAGGAGGAACACAGTCTTGGGAGAGGTGGACATTCCAAGTGGCCTGCATTAGGTTAGGAAGAGCCTCAGGATGGGGCCAAAAGTTTGGTCCCCATTTCTGTTCATGAAGTTGTTAGGTGTATAACGCATTTTTCCACCCTGCTAAATCCTGCATACAAGTACATCCATGCCTCAAGACAATCATGCTAGATAAGGCTGGGGAGGTGACTCAGTATCAGAGCACTTGCCTTGAATGTGTGCAGCCCCGGTTCGAGCCCCAGCAGTGCCTCAAAACAAAACTAAGAGCCCATTTCAGGACAATCATTATTCTCCTTTCCAAGATGAGAAAACAAAAGCCCAGAGTCATACAGATAGAAAGTGGTAGGACTGGGATGACAACACAATACTAGGTCCAGAGAACAGAGCCAGGACGCCCCATACACACACATACACACACACACACACACATACGACCCCAGTTTTCTATTAGCTGAGCACAAAGGCCAGGAGGGGGCTTGGGAGTGGTAGAGCTTGTTGGAAAGAATTATTTCTCTTTGAGCCAGAGTGATAGTACAGGGTGGAGAGGGTTGTCTTGCACGCGGTCAACGCAGGTTCAATCCCCAGCATCCCATATGGTCCCCCGCAAGCACCGTGAGGAACAATTCCTGAGCACAGAGCCAAAGTAAACCCTGAGCCCTACTGGATGTGGTCCCCAAACAAAACAACCCCAAGCCAACAGTCATTCCTGTTCGGCATCTTGCAAGGGCTCAAAATTCCTCGTGTGCCTTAAAGTACTAAAAAGAGGCGCTTTCAACCTTGGTTTTCCCATCTGCAAAATGGACACGATCCCTAAAGATGCCAAGAAAGAGGATGATGAGGGAACGTGCCTCATTAGGTGAGTGGGGAATTAGCACTGAGCTCATCCAGCTGCAGGAATATTCTATTAGAAGGGAGAAGCTCAGAGAGGCCTGGAGACAGGAAGTTCAGGACACCAGGGCAAACTGTCTAGGGAGTGAATGAGCAGGGCTGGATGGAGATAAGGACTTTCCATGTCAGGAATCTGAGAACTGGGGCTTTGAGGATCCTTTAGCCTCCTCTTGAGTTACACATGGGCATCTGAGACCCAGAGGAGAAAGACGCCCCAAGGTCACCCAGCAAGTTGGGTCAGAGGCCCGGAAGGAACCTGGACAGAAGCTAGGTCAAGTTTCCGGTAGGAAGCAACTCAGCTAAGCACCTCTGACTCAGATTTAGGGGAACCTAGCTCTTGTCTGCTTCCTCCTCTCAGTGCCTCATCCCAGACCTACCATATCACTCATTTCCTTCTCTTCTTGGGGGACACAGGATAGGAATATGCAGCAGACACGCATCCCAAGACCCGAGACCCAAGGTCATGGCCTCTCACTCACCCTCCACTCCAATCTTGCCGTCCCCATCCTTGTCCCCTGCGGCCAGCAGTGCCTTGGTTTCCTTGGCAGACAGATCTCTGGCATCTGGAGAGAAGCCCTTCAGGATAAATCTGGGGAGGGGAGAGCAGGGGTGAGGGGGAGGAGAGAGAGAGTGAGAGAGTCAGGGAGGGTGTCAGCCAAGGGCACCTTGCAGAATTACCGAGTTTGCAGGGGTGCGGTGGAAGCAGGCAGAGGGCGGTGGGCAGCTGGGTTAGCCGGCGGGAAGTGGCTGGCATGTGTGCAAATGTGCAGGTTGGGGGCACCTGGACTAGACAAAGGCTGGGGAGGGCCCAGAAGGGAAGGATGGACGCGCAGGGAAAGGACAGACTGTCCTCAAGGGAGGATTCACCACAGTGCAGACCTGACTTTATTTTCCAGCCAATGCTGAAACTTCTCTGAGCCTGGTTGAAGCCAGACACAGAGGTGGAGAGATGAGCTTAGAAAAAAAATGAGGGGGAGATCCCCTGGGGAAAATGGAGAAGTGGAGTGTTGAGAGAGAGAGAGAGAGAGAGAGAGAGAGAGAGAGAGAGAGAGAGAGAGAGAGAGAGAGAGAGAGAGGGAGAGAGACTCTATAGTGTAATATGAGCAATATGGGGGTGTTTGGAGGAGTCTTAGAAGGTACCTTCCTCCCCCACCCCCATCCCGGATAAGGGAAACATCAGACAGGTTTTCTGGAGGTAACACCCAGAGTAGAGATAGTGGCTGCAGGAGCACGTTGTGATTGTGTAGAAATGAAGGTTTCTAGATAGAGGGGACCCAGTGGGAGTGTCTGGGGGAGACAGTGGGTGAAGGGGAGAGACCCTGCTCCATTCTTTCCTCTTCCTCTTAATAAGATGCAGGATAGTCCTGCCAGACAGATGCCAGACATAGACAGGGCCAGGTGGGCAGGGGTGGGGAGGAGGAGATGTCAGGAAGTGACTTTGCCAACACCATTTGCACTTGTCTACTTTTGTATTTTGTTGGTTTGGGGGCCACATCCGGCTGCATTCAGGGGTTACTCCTGACTCTGCACTCAGGAATTACTCCTGGCAGGCTTAGGGGACCATATGGGATGGCGGGATGAGTGCAAGGCAAGCTCCTTCCCCGCTGTGTTGTTATTTTTTTTATGCAACCCCCACGCTGAGAAGATGGCTCAAGGGACCAGAGCACAGGCCTAGCACGTATGAGCTCTGGGTTCCAGAACTAGTATTAAGTCCCACAAGCACCGTGGGGGATCTGCTTCTAAGCTTTACCAGGTGTGACCTCCCCAAACCCCAAAAGTAAAATAAAATCATCATCTCAAGGTGGCACCCTGGAACCTCTGGAGTCACCCAATATGACTTTGGCAGCTAGAACTAGGCTGATGGGAATGTATTATGTGTGTGTGTGTGTGTGTGTGTGTGTGTGAACATGTAAGGGTGGGGAGAGTCTTGGGGACAAGTGAGAATCAATGAAACATCCAAGTGAGGGCTCACTGCCTGCCTGCGATGTGAGGCGGCGAGAACAGCCACTTCCTTGGTATTAAATTATTAAGTAGCCTCATTCCATTAGTGATATTAAGTGGCTATAATTTAACCTAGTTAGCTGCCCTTTCTGCAGCAGCGCATGCTCTTCCGGAAGCCACCTTGGTGCTGGGGGACATGGGGCGAGGGTAGGCCTGCAGGGAGCAGCTCTGCCCCAGCCCCAGCTCCCTTCCCATGTGCCCTAGCCTCAGTTTACCCCAGTTCATCCTCCTCGATGAAGCCACTCTTGTCTTTATCCAGGATCTCGAAGGCCTTCTTCACATCGCCCGCACTCTTACCCTTCAGGCCAACCATTTGGAAAAATTTTTTGTGGTCAAAGGAATCCACACCTGAGGGAAAAAGGGAGAAGCCCATTTGAGTTTAAAAAAAAAAAAAAAAAAAAAAGAGGAGGAGGAAGGAGCAAGAAGAAGGTGGGGGGAGTGAGAAAGGGCGCAGAGCATTTACTTCCCCCCACAGAGGTGCAGAAGGATGGAGGGAAGGCACCCCAGGGATGGGGGAGCATTTGGGAGCCCCAAAAAGGAGAGAGGATTGGCCCAAGGTCAAAAATAGAAAAATTGGACAAAAATGGGCTTGTGCCTCCTCTGGAAGATTTCCTGGCCTCCATACTGCACATTGAGGTGTGTGTGTGGGGGTGCAACCTTGGAAGAAAGAGGGGTTTCTCAGCTACCATGCCCCGAGTTTGGGCCAGCTCCCTCCCCAACCCCAGTATCTGTGGGGTAGGGGTTGCCCTCTTAATTTCTCCAGGAACTGGATAGGAGTTTCTTGCTAACCCAGTGGGAGGAGGGGAAAATTGGGGTGGAGAGTCCAAGGGACCCCCTTAGGAATTCCACTTTTTCTCTTCAGAGGGGAGAAGGGGGCTGGGAGACAAGGTTGCCTAAATAAAATTTCTCCCCAGAGTCAATTCCCTCCCTGGGAGCAAGGCACCACCCCCCCCCCCTTTCCAGCACTGTGAGATCCTGTAACTTGAGCGCATGGGGATGGGCCTCTTGGGGTCCCATTGTCCCCTTTCAGCCTGGAGCTGGAGAGAAAGTTGCTCTGCGTGCCTTTCTAATGGGAGCTAAGACCACCACACCAGCCCACCTTCTGCCCAGCTAGGTGACCTTGGGAGACGTCCAGCCCTTCCTCAGCCTCAGTTTCCCCCTATCCGGGTGGTCTCGGGGGCCCAAGGCAGGTTGCTGAGCGCTTACCCCCCTGCGCTTGCTGGGAGAGGTAAGAGAGAAGAGATTGCAAGTTAAGTCGGGGAGCCGGCTAGGCAGAGCAGAGCCTACTGCGGAAAGGTAAAGGTAACCCGCATGAGTGGCTGTCCGGAGGGGCTGCTCTGAGTTGGGAGTGGGGAGAGGGCTTGGACAGTCGGGGTCATCCTCAGTGACCGCTGGACCCAGAGTCCCAAAAAGCGGGCAGCCCTCACCAGCCACATGCTTTCAAAGGGAAACTTCGGACATTCATCCACAAGGACCCCGAGGTCAGAGGAGGTCACCCTGTCCGGCCGTTCCCAAGCCCACGAGCGTGCCTGGGTTTCGCCTTGTCCAGATGCTGAATTTGGACTATGTGGCCAAGAGGGCATGGGCATCCTTTAGTTTCAAGCAGGGTGCCCAGTTTCCCCACTTTCTGCTGCCAAAGAGTTGGGGGGGGACCCTTCCCCATCCCATCCTACCCCAATCTCCCAGCCCAGACCCCCCTCAGGGTGCGTAGGGCAGGACGGACAGATGGACAGGAGGTGCAGGGGCCCCGGTGGCAGAGGAAGGGAGAAGAAAGAGGAGAAGGAAAGCAGGGTAGCGCGCAGCTCACCCGCAAAAGCTGCCAGAGCCTTCTTGATGTCCTCAGCGCTGAGCAAGTCTGTCATCGACATCCTGCAACTGTTTGAGCGGGCAGAGCAAGTGCGAAAAGATTAAAAAAGTGCTTTTCTCATCATTTCTGCTCATATGACCAGAGCTGCAGTGTCGCGCGCTCCGGGCGCACGCTCGCCTGGCCTGGCTCTTGGCCAGGGGGTGCCAGGCTGGGCGGGCAGCCAGAACCGAGCTCAGTACCAGCCTGGCCGCCGAGCTGTGCGGGTCCCGCACGGGTTCCAAGCACCCCTCTCCGGGGTTTGGGGGGTCCCGAGTCCCCAGAGGGCAGGGACCACCTCAGGGGTTCCCAGTGCGCTCTTGGCACCAGCGCATTCCGGAGGGTTCCCCGGCTCTCCAAGGACACCCAGGACAAGGGTCTAGGGTGGAAAGAGGGTCAGCCCTGGGGAGGGTGGGGGTCTGGACTGCAGGGGGACAGACTTGCACCCCTCCGCCCGGCTCTGCCCGGCTTGCTTTCTTAGTTCCTACCTCACCCCTCTAGCTCTTCTTTCCTCCATGCAAATTTATGCTGCAAAATCTGAGCGCTCAAGTCTGAGAATCTGACCCAGAGGTGCCCCGAGAGGCGGCAAAGCTAAGCTAAGCGGGTGAGGCTGGCGCTTGGGAAGGGACCCCTTTACCAGGCCAGGGGAGTGAGCTCTGGAACCCCGAAATCCCAGTGCTTGCTCAGCTTTCTTCTTTTCTTTTCTTTCTTTCTTTCTTTCTTTCTTTCTTTCTTTCTTTCTTTCTTTCTTTCTTTCTTTCTTTCTTTCTTTCTTTCTTCTTCTTTCTTTCTTTCTTTCTTTCTTTCTTTCTTTCTTTCTTTCTTTCTTTCTCTTTCTTTCTTTCCTTTCTTTCTTTCCTTTCTTTCTTTCTTTCCTTTCTTTCTTTCTTTCTTTCTTTTCTTTCTTTCTTTCTTTCTTTCTTTCTTTCTTTCTTTCTTTCTTTCTTTCTTTCTTTCTTTCTTTCTTTCTTTCTTCCGTCCTTCCTTCCTTCCTTCTTTCTTTCTTTTCTTTCTTTCTCTTTCTTTCTTTTTCTTTTTTCTTTCATTTCTTTCTTTCTCTTTTCTTCCTTCCTTTCTTTCTCTTTCCTTCCTTCCTTCCTTCCTTTTTTCTTCCTTCCTTCCTTCCTTCCTTCCTTCCTTTCTTTCTTTCTTTTCTTTCTCCTTCCTTTTTTCTTTCTTTTTACTTTCTTCTTTCCTTCCTTTCCTTTCTTTTTCTTTTTTTCTTTACTCATTCTTTTCTTCCTTTCTTTCCTTCCTTCCTTTTTTCTTCTTCTCTTTATCTTTCTTCCCCTTCCTTTTCTTTCCTGTGTTCTATTTTTCTCCCCTTTTCTTTTCTCTTCCTTTCTTTTACTTCCTTTTTTTCCTTTTTTCCCTTCTTTTTCTTTTTTTTTGTTTTTTTTTTTTTTTTGGGCCACACCCGGTAATGCTCAGGGGTTACTCCTGGCTATGTGCTCAGAAGTTGCTCCTGGCTTGGGGGACCATATGGGACAACGGGGGATCGAGCTCTCTCTCTCTTTCTTTCTTCTTTCTTTTGCTCTTCTTTCTTTCTTTCTTTCTTTCTTTCTTTCTTTCTCTTTTTTCTTTCTCTTTCTTTCTCTTTCTTTCTTTGATTTTCCTTTCCCTTTCCTTCCTTTTACTCTCTCCCCTTTTCTCTCTTTTTCTCTCCCTTTTTCTTTCTCCATTTTTTCTTTTCTTTTTTCCCCTCTCCCTTCCTACCCTCCCTTCATCCTCTCTTCCTCCTCTCCTAACTCTTCCTTCCTTCCTTCCTTCCTTCCTTCCTTCCTTCCTTCCTTCCTTCCTTCCTTCCTTCCTTCCTTCCTTCCTTCCTTCCTTCCTTCCTTCATCCCTCCCTTCTTTCCTCCCTCCCTCCTTCCCTCCCCCTAGTCTAACTTCTTAAAATTCCTTCCCACCATCCTAACTAATTACTTGTTTCCTGAGCTATGAAAGAGCAATGTGAGTTCCAGCCTCCTCCTGCCCTGTAAACTGTAAACTTTGGGGATCCAGGAAGGGTGGGAATCTACTTGGGCCACCAATGGAGATCAGAGACCATGTTGGGGGGCACCTTCAGATACACTTTTAGACCATCCAACAGGTTATCATCCTTCCTAGGAGTGTGTGAGTGAGTGTGTGTGTGTCTCGTATGTGTGTGTGTGTGTGTGTATGTGTGTGTGTGTGTGTGTGTGTGTGTGTGTGTGTGTGTGTAGAGGGGTGTCTTCCAGCTAAGATAGCTTCTCTCCCCTCCCACCTGCTCCCAGGCCAGTGCTGGGCTGAACTCCTGCAGAGGGACCTGCGCAGGACACCTGGGGCCTGGTCTCAGACTCCGCATGGTGTCTCCATCCGCCTGTCTCGGCTCTCTGCCCTGGCTGTCTGCCCTTCCAGGAAACCTAAGGATTCTCGCTGGCTCCAGGCCCGTTCCTCCCTATGAGTCAGCGCCTTCAGGGGCTCTGGGCCAGTAGCCCCTGACCTCACCTTTCGGGGATGAGGTTTTTCCCAGACCCTTCAGCTGACCCTGTACCCAACTCATGCAGAAATGTTGGGTCTATATCTCAGCACCAACTTCTGCCTCAACCAACCACCATTCACATCCCAGGGAGCACCTGTGCCCTGCAGCAAAGGGGAAACTGAGGCTATGCATGTAGTTGCTTGGCTGAAGGATCCACAGCACCACAGCCGCCAAGATGGACCCACTCATGAGTGCTAACTTAGGGTTCTCTGATCCCTCCTGGTACCCCCGTGCTCAGAATCCAGCTTGCTATGAGTTCCCCTGGGGCTCTGGGGACAAGCTGACCTGAGTCTCAGCCAAAGCTTATCCCCCCCATGTCCCCTCCCCAGGCTGCAGGTGTGCCCCAACAATACAGCACCCCCAAGCTACTGCCCTACCAACCTTCTTCCAGCTTCCACCACCTCTCCTGACTCCTGTCCACGGGGTCCCCAGATGTCTGGCTCCACCCCTCTTCCTCTACAAGTGGGGATCCCAGCGCCAGGTGCTGGGGGTCAGTATCCCAGCTACCCCCACGTGAGAGGCTGGACTCTACTCTTGCACTCTCAAGTCCTTCTGTGTCCCTGGGGATCTGGGAGCAGTAGAACAGGGGGGCCACTGTCCCTCCCTTCAGCTTCTCTCCCTTGTGCCCCCTCCTTCCTCCGAGCCCTGAGGCTGCCACTCACCTTGGGTTGGGCTAAAGGGCTGGAGTTGTCTCTGGGAGGCCAGGCTCGACTTGTGGGAGGGCTTGTGGGGCACTGGGCCCGACGGGGGCCAGCCCCCTATATAGGCTTCTGCACTGGCTATTTTGGGAGGTGGCTCACTCTCCAGCCCCCGGCCCCCACCCCTCGGGGTGTCAGATTGTCCCCAGCTGTGATGCAGGGTGTCCGTCCCACACTCGGCCTCCAGGGACCCATCGAGCCAGGCCTATTAATAACCTTGGGCCCCTGCCTCACTCCAGCACCCAAAAGTGAGGTTCACTAGGGCTCACCCTTTCCGCTGACCACTAGCCGGAAGGAGAGTCCCCAGGTAATGAGTTCATCTTTGACGAAGGCAGCTGGCCGGGGTGGGGTGGGGGATGTCTCAGCCCATTGGAGCCCATAGGATCATTGTTTTGTCTTGTTTTTCTGGCTTTGGGCCACACTCAGTGGTGCTCAGGGCTTTCTCCTGGCTCTGCGCGCAGGAATCACTCCTGGCAGAGCACAGGGAGACCCTATGGTATGCTGGAGATCAAACCAGGTCACATGTAAAGTGCTCTCCCTGTGGTGCTATTGCTCCAACCCCAGGTCCATGGGGCTCTGACCCACTTCTGTCATATGCCCACTTGAGAATATAAAGGAGCTGAAGATGTGGCACCTCCTGCCCTCTCCCCACTCCACCCCCGTGTTGGGTCTCAGCCCTGCCTAAAGGCGACACAGGGTTTGCTCAGTCTTTTTGGTTTTTTAGCCACACCTGGCAGCACTCAGAGGTTCCTCTTGGCTCTGTGCTCAGGAATCACTCCTGGTGGTGCTCAGGGAACAGTATAGGATGCTGGGAGTCGAACCCGGGTTGACTACAATCAAGGCAAACCCCCTTCCCCCTGTACTATTTCTCTAGCCCCCAAACAAACCTTTGTGATACGAAGGTTTAGAACTTGTAGGACATTCACAAGGGTTCCTCGGCATGCTCTGGGTTATTTTGCCACCCAAGAGGTACATTGGCAAAGCACATGGCACGCATGGCAATGTACATGGACTGAATAAATATTTACTGGAGTTCTAGAAGGTCTATGGAAGTTTCTTCTTCGCATTCCGAACCTTCCAAAGAATCACCAGGAAACTGATGATCAACAATTGGGTCTAGCTTTTGGGGGGGGAGGGTTGGAAGCTTGGGGACCACACCTGGCAGTGCTCACAGGGGTTATTTCTGGATCTCTGCTCAGGGTGGACTGTGACTGAATAAGGGAAACCCAGAGAGAAATTACACAATGGATAACGCACTTGCCTTTGTATACGGTTGACCTGGGTTTAAATCCTCAGCACCCCAGATGGTCCCCCGAGTCCTGAGTCAGGAGTGATAGATCTGAGCACAAGCCAGGAGTTAAGCCCTTAGCACTGCTGAGTATGGCCCAAACATACTCACCATCACCCTGCTTCCCCAAATAAAAATATCAAGATAACATGGGGCTTTGTGATAGCACAATGGGGAAGGTGCTTGCCTTGCCTGTGGCTGACACGGGTTCGATCCCTGCCATCTCATATGGTCCCTTAAGCCATCCAGGAGTCATTTCTGAGCACAGAGTAAATAATAACCCCTGAGTGCTGTGAGATGTGGCCCCCAAACTTTACCACAATAAGTAACAGTGAGTCTAAGTTGACTGTTTTCAAGGGGAGAAGGGAAGAGATTGAGTGGATGATATATATGTAGATGTTGATTCTCCTGGTAAGGGCTGGCAGCCAGTCTTCTCATCTTCTCTGACTCTTGTCACATCTGAGGCACAACCTGGGTCAGATCTTGTGCTGACCGTGGGGTTCCTGCGTCACATTATGGGGGCACCCAGGAGCTGGGAACTATGGCCACAGCGTGTGGCTGGACCCAGAGCTCAGATCATCAAAACTTGAAGTGACGAGGACTCAAGGAGGCAGGAAAGTGGCAAATTCTTGAGGTTCTATCCTTAAGGGGTGCTTGGTAAAACCACATTCTTGGGGAGCATGGGGCTGGTTACCTGGGTGTGCCATGACAAACATCAGTTCCCACTGCACTGGACTCTGGTCCTTGCAGTCTCTCTTTTTTGTTTTTTTTTTTTTTGTTTTTTGTTTTTTGTTTTTTGGGCCACACCCGGCGATGCTCAGGGGTTACTCCTGGCTGTCTGCTCAGAAATAGCTCCTGGCAGGCCTGAGGGGCCATATGGGACACTGGGATTCGAACCAACCACCTTTGGTCCTGGATTTACAAAGTTTGCAAGGCAAACACCGCTGTGCTATCTCTCCAGGCCCAAGTCTCTTAGCAAAAGATGTTTTGCTACCTGAGAAAATCAGGCTCAGAGATGGCAGGCAGTTGGCTTAAGGGCACACACAGAGAACAGGTTGGACTTAAAACTTTCCCCAAGGCCCGTGCTCACACTCAATCTACAATCTACCTCTTAGTAAGATCTAAGTGCTTGAGAAGAGACGAGCAGATAAAGAGACTGTGGTACGTCTACACAGTGGAATACTATGCAGCTGTTAGAATGGAAGTCATATCATTGGCTTATCCATGGATGGATATGCAAAGTATTAATTGAAATGAGTCATAGAACGAGGAGTAGACATAGAATGATCACATTCATTTGTGGGATATTAAAAATATATATGTACAGGTGGGAGATTTGGGACATTGGTGGTGGGAATGTTGCACTGGTGAAGGGGGGTGTTCTTTACATGACTGAATTCATACAGCTACAATCATATTTGTAATCACGGTGTTTAAATAAAGATTAAAAAATATATAGTATGTTAATATTATCCAGAGACAATAGAGACAAGGGCCAGGAGGACCAGGCCATGGTAGGAAGCTTGCCGCAAAGGGAAGGGCAGAGAAGAGAGCGCTATGACCATGAGAGTTGGGAATTACCACTCTGGACAAGAATTGGGTGCTAAAGGGGGATAAAGTGATAGGCGTCATACCCCTTTAGCAATAATATTATAAGGCACAGTATCTAAAGCATAAAGAGAGAGAAAAGAGAGAGAAGGAGAGAGAGAGAGAGAGAGAGAGAGAGAGAGAGAGAGAGAGAGAGAGAGAGAGAGAGAGAGAGAGAGAGAGAGAGAGAGAGAAGGTTTGCCACAGAGGCAGGCAGAGGAGAGCAGGAGGAAAATTGGTGCTGGGAAATATGTACTGGTGAAGGGTGTTAGACACTGTATGACTATAACTCAATCCGAACAACTTTGTAACTGCATCCATGGTGAGGCAATTAAATGATTTGTTTTTAAATTTTGAAAAGTGTTTAAAAAAAGTAAACTCTCAGCAGTCAGTTCAGATGTTCTATGTTCACAGCAGCTTATCAGGACTGAGATGAAGCCCATGTAACCTTATTCACGGTAATTTTGGTATGATTTTGTCTTATCCTGTTTGAAGAATTAGTCTCAGAGAGGTCGAGTAACCACTCCAAGGTCACACAGCTAGGAAGTAAGAGAGCTGAGATTTGAGGCCGGTGAGGTGGCTCTAGAGGTAAGGTGTCTGCCTTGCAAGCGCTAGCCAAGGAAGGACTGTGGTTCAATCCCCCGGCGTCCCATATGGTCCCCCTAAGCCAGGGGCGTTTTCTTTTTTTGTTTGTTTTGTTTTTGGGCCACACCCAGTGATGCTCAGGGGTTACTCCTGGCTATGCGCTCAGAAGTCGCTCCTGGCTTGGGGGACCATATGGGACACCGGGGGATCGAACCGCGGTCCATCCAAGGCTAGCGCAGGCAAGGCAGGCACCTTACCTCTAGCGCCACTGCCCGGCCCCGCCAGGGGCGTTTTCTGAGCACTTAGCCAGGAGTAACCCCTGAGCATCAAACGGGTGTGCCCTCCCCCCCCAAAAAATAAAATAAAAGAGAGCTGAGATTTCCATACCAGCAGTCAAGGGTGGAGGAACAATAGTACAGCAGGAAAGGTGCTTGCCTTACACGTAGACAACCGGGGTTTGGTTCCCAAACACCAACAGGGATAATTCCTGAGAGAAGAGTCAGGGAGTAATCCCTGAGCACCACTGTGTGGGGCCCCCAGGCCCCAATAAACAAATTTATTCCAGCAACTTTTCTAAATCAGAAGCCCCCTCCCCCACACCCAAGACTTGAAGTAGTACAAAATGTCCGAGTTGGACATCCTGAAACTTGTCCTAGTACTCTTGGCATGAAATCGTGTTATTCCAAGCATCTAGCTTGTCATTCGTTGGCTTTGCAAGTGCCTTGAGGCCCTAGAATGGATTTCTGTCAGGCTTTTCGAACTTTCATTGACAGAAAACCTCACTCAGGCTAGATTAAGACAAAAGGAGGTGTTGATAGAGTTGTGCAACTGAAAAATACGGGAGGCGGGTTCAGGTACGGCTTGATTCAGAACACACACAAGCATCCACAGTCAATAACGCTGATTCTGTTTCTCAGTGACACAGGTGCTGTGTTGGCCACCTGCTCACATTGGCTGTCACCCAGGCATTACAGCATGACAGTCCCCCACAGTGTTATGAACCTTTAGATCCAAGTCCTCTAAGGGGCGGGATGTGTGGATAAAAGCAGCGCACAGCTGTAGGGGTGGATAAGATTTGTGCAAAGCCTTAAAGCCTGATCAAAACTCCCAGAGTCTAGTTTCATTGGCTCTGAACGGCTCATTTGGGGGAATATCCTGCCCTTGGGCCACCCTGATTGGCTGAATGCTGGGCTTGGTCTCAAGGCAACTTCCCACAGGGGGTTGGGGGCAGATGATCAACATTAGGGGACGGTAGAATGAATGAGTGTCTTGGCATAGAGAGTGAGGGATTCTGGGTAAAAGACTCTGGGATTCTTTCTTTGGGGGTATTTTAGGGGGCCAGGGCGAGCTGACCAGACACTTTGGTGGGTTTCCTGACAATTTACCGAGAGCAAATGTTCTCTAGCATCTTGGACTTCTATTTCTTTTGGGGGAGAAATCATTACTCAGCTCCCTCAACCCCAGAAATCACTCCCGACTCACACCTGAGGCCACTATAGTAACCTAGCACTTCCCTAGAGTCTGTGTCCCCCACTTTGGGGAACCCTGATAGGAAATGATCCCCTTGGGGCAAGATGCAGTCTTTCTTCTGGGCCCCTCCCCAACCTCACTTTTTCTTTTTGTCTTTTTTTGTGTAAAATGGAGGTTCAACCCAGGGATCGACACAGTACATGCAAGGCTAAGGCTCTGCCACAAGCCAACCTGGCCGCCCTTATCTGCTTTCATGTCTCTTTCTTGTTTTTCCTGTTTACTGTTTCTTCCTTTCTTTATTTTTTTTTAAATTGATTTCTTTTATTGATTGATTGGTTGGTTTTTGGGCCACATATGGGGGCTCTCAGGGGTTACTCCTGGCTCTGCACTCAGAAATCGCCCCTGGCAGGCTGGGGGCCCATATGGGATGCCGGGAATCCAACCAGTCTCTCCAGGGTTAGTCGCATACAAGGCAAAAAAGCCCTACCGCTATGCTGTCTCTTTGGCCCCTTTCCTTTCTTTATGTTTCTTTTCCTTTACTTCTTTCCTTCTTTCTTTTCTTGTTTTTTTTTTCCTTTGGGGGTATTTTTGGGGACCAGGGCAAGCTAACCAGACACTTTGTTCAGTCTTTGGTGGGTTTCCTGACAATTTACCAAGAGCAAATGTTCTCTAGCATCTTGGACTTCTTACTCTTTTTGAGGAGAAAACTTAGTAGGTGCTAGGCCACACCTAGCAGTGACCAATTACTCCTGGCAGGCTCAGGGGAACCATATGAGATTCCGGGGATTAAACCCAGGTCAGCCATGTTCAAGACAAATATCCTACCGGCTGTGCTATCACTCTGCCCCCCCCCCCCTTTTTGGGGGCCCTTCTTTCCTTCTCTCTTTCCTTTTTTCTTTCTCTTCTTGTTTTTGGGCCACACCTATCAATGCTCAATTTTTTTCTGGCAGGCTTGGGGGAACCATATAGGATGCTGGAGATGGAACCTGGGTTGGCTGCATGCAAGGCAAACACTCTATACACCATGCTATCATTCACGCCTGTTTTATTTTGTTTTGTTTCGTTTGAATGTCAGATCTAGAGCCTGCATAGGCCCTGTGCAAGGCAAGTGCTCTGCCCCCTGTCCTATCCTATCCTTCTCATCCCTATATTTTCTACATTTGTGAGGAGAAAGGACACCAATGTCAGCAGTTTACTCCTGCCGCTGTGCTCAGGAATCACTCCTGGCGGGGGTCAAGGAACCATATGGGATGCTGGGGATCAAATCCAGGTCAGCTGCATGCCTGGTGAGCACCCTCTCTGCCCTGCTATTTCTCCACCCATCCCCTTACCTTCTTTTTCAGACTCTACACCAGTGCTTCTCAAATAGTGGGGCATGCCCCCCAAAGGGGGGTGTGAGACTCCGTAAAAGGGGGTGCGTTTGACCTCCGCAAACACTGTCCTAACAAGCTAAGCCCCGTGTTTATATCTCTGTATGTCTCTGAAGCTGAGAGTTGCTGTGTCCTGCTTCAAACCCACTTTGAAAAACTATGCATCGCAAAACGTGCTCAATGGAGCCATTCATCCAGGCACCACCTCTGATTAAGAAATCAGCTCAAATTATTTGATATATTTTTGTTTTGCAAGTTAAAGTTTTTTTTTAAATAAAGATACTATTTACAGTCATGTGGGGGGCTGCAAAAAATATTTTCTTCTTCCTAGGGGGGCATGACAGAAAATAATGGAGAAGCACTGCTCTACACTGAGACTCAGATATTCAGTCACCCCAGGCCCAAATAGTCTGCTCTCGTCCTCCCCCCAACCCACTGCTCCCCCAAGCCAGCCTCTCTGGCCTCCCAGCTGGTGGAGCGGCGCCGGCCAGAGCCTGCGGGTCAGCAAAGTTTCCTCAGCCCTGCCAGGGCCAGGAGACTGCGCTCAGCTGTTGTCTTCGCTGGTGCGATTTCCTTAGTTCACACTATTTCCACCTGCTGGGCCGGCAACAGGATCCTGGGAGGCTGCGGCTAGCAGCCTGGCCCGGTGGGTTACGTGGGCTCTGCAGGACCTAATGAGGTGCATGAGCTCAGCACCCAGGCATCCAAGACATGCGGCTGCTCCTGAGGCCTGTTCTGGAGCCTGTGACTTTGTTTCCCCTGCAGCCCCTCTTCTGTAGGTTGGCACCATGTCTGCAGGGAATCAGAAGCTGGAGCTGGGGGTGGGGGTGCGGTGAATTTGAGGGAGGGGGGATGAGGACCTGGCGGGCCCCAGCTCATGCTCGGTTTCTGACCCAATTCTGGTGCTTCCCCATGTCTGGCCTCACTGGGCCTGGGGTGACCATCTGTAAAACGGGCCGAAAAGAAGCTACCTGGGATCCTGAGTTTGGGGTTATGGAGGTGAAGCCCACACAAGTGAGGATCGGGGGTTTCGAGCTGAGTCTTTCCCCTAGCAGGACCCCCGAGAGACTAAAAGAGTGTGTCTAATGCAGAGCTAATGGAGCCCCAAGGCTGGAGGCTCAGATCCTGGGGTGAATTGAGAGACCACGGAGGTGAGGTTGGGGCGACAAAGGCAGGCAGGCTGTCTAAGCTGAGGGACTCTGGCCTCTTGGTTTTGTGTTCCTGGAAACCAGGTGGGGAACAGGGAATGGGTGAGGGGCTGCAGGTCCAAAGGGGAGCAGATACCTCTAGGCTACGGAGGGGGGAACCCCAAGACCTGGAGGGTGTGTGATATGGCCGTGTGTGGTGAATGTGTGTATATGGGTGTGAGGTGTTGTGTGTGCATGGCAATTGGGCGTGTGTATACATGTGACACATTTGTGGCTTCTGTGTCCTTAATGCATGTGAGTGTGGTACATGTCTGTGTGTCTGTGGGTGGCATGTTTGTGTGTGTTCCCAGCTGGGTGTGGTCTGTGTGCTGTGCATGGATTTGTGTAGCAGTATGTTGTGGGATATGAATGCATGTGTGTAGGATGAAGTTTTGTGTATATGCTACGTTCTGTGTGTTTACATTTGTGTATTTCTGTGTTTATAATTTAGTATGTGTCTCTGTATTTATTTACATTTGTATGTGGGTTGTATGGTGTGTTTCTATTTATATTTGTGTTGTATGTATCTATTTGTGTATGGTCCATTTGTGTGTGATGTGTTATCTATGTATATTTACATTTGTGTTGTGTGTCTATGTGTGATATTATGTTGTAGGTCTGATATGTGTCTTCGTGCTATTTACATTTGTGTGTCAATGTGTGTGGATTGTGTCTATACGTGTGATGCTTTTGTGCATGATCATCTATGTGTTCTGATGGCATGTAAGGTATGTATAGTACCTGTGGGCATTAGGATGGCACATGTATGTATGTGGATCTGTATGTCAAAATGTGGCATGCATTTTGTGAGACTCCACTGCATAAGCTCTGACCTGGGTGCCCTCTGCCTGGTATACACCCTGGCACCCACAGGTGCCCACTCCTGCACCCGGCACCATCATCTCCAGTTGGAAAGAAGCGAAGGTTCCAAACTGTCCCTGGGAAAGAAGAAAAGCAAAGGGCTCAGCTCAGACCCAGCTCCAAGAGCATCCCCCATCTTCCACAGTGGTTTCAGCCCCAGGAGCATTGTAGGTGGAGCTTGGAGGGGTGTCCCCTAGAGGAGATGGGTCACAGGGTGCAGTTTACAGATCGGCGGTCAGGGGAAATGGTGCTTTCAGGGCAGTCAGAGTTAAGTGGGAGCAAAATGGAGAGAGTTGAGCCAGAAGGACATAAAGGTGGCCTGCGGCCTCTGTGGGGGATGACACACCTGTAAAGCTTTCCGTGTTTGTTGGAAAGGAAGAAGGGCCCAGAAGAATCCCTGCAGCCTTCAGGGCAGGTCAGAAGGAGGAGCAGGAAGGGGCCAAGTGTACACCCAGAGAACCCCCATCATCCCGAGTTCTCAATGCTAAGACCTAGGTCTATACTATAGACCTATAGACTCTATAGGATCAGGGGATGATGGACTGAGCCAACCATTTTGTTCTTTCCAAAGTGTTTGCTTCCAGCACTTCTGAGACAGCAATGAGCTCGTAATGGGATCTTCAGTGGCAACCATCAGAATCTGTTCCATTCAATATGTTAAGTATTTTCACACCGTTTTGTCAAACATCTCATTTACAGATGGAAAGCCTGGAGTTCAGAGCCTCATAAACATCCTGGGTAGGGCAGGCCCAGGGACTTGCAGTAGTACAGGAAGGAACCCAGGCAGGGGTGGGAGAGAGAAAGATTAGGCAGGGTGTGGGCTTGGGAATGTAGGCAGGGTGTGTAGTGAGAACTTTGGCAGGGATGGGGGAAAGAGCATTGGTGGGGGGGGTGCTCAGGTAGGAGTAGGGTATGGGAACCTAGGCAAGTGGGTATTAAGAGCAATGGCAGGGGTATGTTGAGAGAGTATTGGCAGGGGTCATAAGAGAGTATTGGCACAGTTGGAAGAAGAGAGAGCATTAGCAGGGTGGAGTAGAGAGTGGCATTGGCAAGGTGTATAAAAAAATCATTGGCAGGGGTGAATAGAAAGAGCATTGGCAGGGAGAGAGAGAGAGCAAGTATTGGCAGTGGTGAGTAGAGAGAGCATTGATAAGGATGAGTAGAGAAAGCATTGGCAGGAGTGAGGGGAAAGAGAGAGCACTGGCAGGGGTGGATAGAGAGAGCAGTGACAGGAGTGTAGAGAGAGCATAGACAGGGGTGAGTAGAGAGAGGGTTAGCAGGGGTGAGTAGAAAGAGCATTGGTAGGGGTGAATAGATAGAGCCTTGGTAGGGGTGCAGCCCAGGCAGAGGAGGGAGATATTAGGCCATATTAGGCGTCATCCAAGCTCTGCCCACTAGTCATCATGTAGAAAAGGCACAAAACTCGCCCTGCATCTCTGGAGGAGGCACCAAGGGGGCAGATCACTACGTCACATGGAGCAGAGAACCTCCTCAGCCAGACATCCATGGGCACACAGGCCTGTGGGGAGCCTCTGGGCCCCCCTAGGAGGAGTGAGGGCAGTTCTGCTAGGTAAGTTACTTTATGGTGGGGTGACAAGCATATTTTGGAACATGCTGGAGATGGGGGCACATGAGAAGCCACAGAACCATTCCCTTTGCAGGGGTTCATCTTCTCTCCTGTGAATTTCCTCCCCATACAAAATGAGATTTTTTTTTTCCCCTCACCCAATACCTGGTGTGACTCAGAGGTGACAAAACACTCAGTGATGATTGTTTTCACCCACCAAAACCAGGATCTATCGGGGCTGGTGCCCGAGTTGCAGCACTCTTGTCTCAAGTCACAAATCACCGGCGTGCAGGGCTTGAATGGAAAAATGGTACCTAGAAGTGGTTGTGGCTGGAATGAAGCCCAGACACATGCCGTTGGCCTTGGGACTGAGGAGCAGATGGAACTAGAAGGGCAGGGAAGAGCCCTTGGCTCCAAAATGTCCAGAAAGAACCTGCTCGCCTGCAGTAGAGCAGAGCTAGGAGGCAGAGGACTCTGTGTGACTTCTAATAATACACCTCATGAATATGGGTGCCTTCGAGGGACATTTCCAAACAGAATGTTCAAAGTGTCAATTGGTCCTTCGAGTTCTATATCATAAGCTATTTTAAGGAGACAATACACATGGAACTGAGTTGCTGCCTTAAACAGGATGAACCCTCCCACCCTTCTGCTTGCCTCGGGGGCAGACATTTTTATTCTCTCTCTTTCTTTTAGACACTGTGGTTTGCGATCTTGTTATTGAAGGGGTATCATGCCTGTCACTTTCCCTCCTTCCAGCACCTGGTTCTAGTCCAGAGCGATCCTTCCCAACTCTCATTGTCCTGGTGCTCCCTCCTCTGCCCTAGCTGCTCTCCCTCGCTTTGTGGCCATGCCTCCTCCCAGGGCCTGGTCCTCCTGGTTCTCCTCTCTATTGTTTTGGGGAATTATTACTATACTATCTTTATATACATACATGCATACATACATATACATATATATCCCATAAATGAATGCGATCATTCTACATCTACCCCTCTCCCTCTGAAAATATGCACTCGTGAAGAAATAGGTGTTGGACAATTTATGACTGAAACTCAATCATGAGCAACTTTGTAAAAATCAAGTTTCCTCTATAAAATAAAAAAGTAAACAGAAGAACCCCCACCTTCAGCTAGTTGTCAGCATGAAATGAGACTTTGCATGGAGAGATATTGGAAGGAGGGAAGCATATGTCAGGGGTAGGATATTTATACTCAAGGGGCAAAATAAGTGGATTAAGGAGAATTTGTGTTTATTTGGTTTTGCTGTTGGGGGGATTTAGGGCCACATCTGATGGTACTCAGGGCTTATTCCTAGCTCTGCACTCAGGGATCACTAATGGAGTGTTCTGGGAACCATATGAGATATTAGGGCATAAACCTGGGTCAGTTATATGCAAGGCAAGTGCTCTGCCCACTGTACCATCTCCCAGTCTACCATCTCTACTCTTTCCCCTCAAGAAGTGAGACTCTGTCTCACTTTGAATCTGAGATTTGTTATGAGCCACACAACACAGCAGAAAAATCAGTAATGGGTTGGTCACTGCTGGAGAAAGAGAGGCCTGGAGGGTAAGAGACATTTAAGAGAGGAAAGAGAGAGAGAGAGAGAGAGATAACCTACCCCACCCCACCACAGCTACTCTCAGAGGTGCCAGGGAAAGTTAGAAAACCATGTCAGGTCACCTTGCTTGGCCCAGCTCCACCAACCAACATGCCACAGAGCAGAGACAAATCCTGCCCAAGCAGCCTTGTCTGCTGCAGAAGTTGTGGTGTGAAAACACCAAGGTTTCTTCACAGGTTCACACCATCGCGTACCACCGGTGGCTCACACCTGACTGGGGCTTAAGTACCACAAAAGGCAGCAGGGGCCTCAATGTGCTAAATGTTGGGCTTAACAGCTATTCAGTAATAGAAAGCTGATCCCCAAGGTGATGCCAGAAATGGGATTTGAGGGTTGGAGACATAGAACAAGGGGGAAGGCACTGGCCTTGCTTGTGAATGACCCCTGAGACCAGACGTGGTTGTCCTTGACCCTCAAAAGCTCTATAGGGAATAAGTCCTGAGCACAGAGCCAGGAGGAAGCCCTGAGCACTAAAAACTCAAGTGGAATTTGCAGGTGTGCAGATAATAAAGCTTGGCTGGGTTCCCCAGTGCCATCGCTCCTTGCTCTGTGATCCCCTAAAGTGGAAGCTTCATGCCCCCAATCCAGGGTATTGGAGAGGCGGGTTTGGAAGCAAATGCCACACACAGTTAAGGAGATAAAACAGGTTCAGGAAGTCCAGAATGCAAACCTTCCACTTCTAAGAAGCAGATAGTTCAGTGGTAGGTAACCAAAACCATCAGCAAATTTCCCCTGAGACCAGGGGTCTTTATTAACAAGTGCCAGAGCACACCTTGGGGTAGAGAACAGGTAGTCCAGGGCACCAAGCCAAAGGATGCTTCCATCCAAAGATGCTCCCATGCAGTGAGTAACAAGCATATCCTGAATAGGGTGAAACTCAGTTAACCCAACAGCCCCCCATTTCCCCTCTTATTTTGCCTTCTCTTCCCTCAGCCTGGGCTGTAATGACTGGGATTCACACATGGGTGAGGCTCTTGCCCACTTGCTTGTGTTCAGATGCTGTGCAAGGGTGCTCGCTCGGGGGTGTGCACACTTGTGCTGCAGTGTTTGCACACCCAAGGTGTCTGGGAGGTGGCGCATTGGTAGTGATGCCTGGGACCCTCGGAATCAGCGCCACCAGGAATGCACTCATTCTAGCAGGATATGCAGGAGATGAACTCACAGCCTCCTGCCGTAAAGCATGTGTCTACAATTTATGGAGCATCCCTAGCAGACTCTTTTTCTTGTTTTACATTTTTTATTTCTGGCTTTGGGGCCACACCTGGCAGTGCTCAGGGCTTATTCCTGGCTCTGTGCTCAGAGGATCACTCTTGGCAGTATTTGGGGCCCATTTGGATGTCAGGGAGATCTAGGTTGACCGCATGCAAGGTAAATGCCCTGCCCACAGGACTATCTCTTTGGCCCCAAACTTTGAACAATTATTCTATTTTAATTATTTTTATTTATTATTATTTATTTTAATCATTTTATTTTGGGGGGCCATATCCACAGTGCTCCTGGCTCTGTGCTCAAGACTCACCCCTGGCAGACTCTGGGTGCCACAGTCATCGGAGGGTAGCACCAGAATCCTCCTCCAAAGACAGGTGGGCAAGGGGTCGATGCAACCAAAGACTCAAAATCTCCGGTGCTGGAAGTGGCTCAGAGCTTTGGCCTGAGTCTCTGCTACAGAGCAACTGCATTTATTTCTCTAGGTTAGTTAAACATCTAACAACAGGATATTGGCAAAACAAAATACATCAGTTTACAAGTTCGTCGTTTCAACATATATTTTGTTGTGTTAAATAAATAACGATGGGGCTGGATGGCAATGAAAATGGACTGATTTTCTAAAAATGACCTGCGGCTTGAATTTGGATTTCGACTTTGGAAATTTCGAACTGAACTTTTTTTTTTTATAATTTTTTTATTTTGAATTATGAGAACAAAAGATGCAAAGAAAGAGGATAAGGTAAAGTTACAGTGGAAGGACAATCACCCATAAAATAATTATCAGAAGAAGTCCCCTTGCTGATATCTTAACTTTGAACTTTCACCAAAGAAAGTTAAGATAAATAAAACAGAATCCATGTGCAATTACTTTGTCCCTCAAGTCCCCAGATTGTAGCACATTATAATATTTCTTAACAGCACACAAGGCAATCTAAAGCCATCAAACTTACGTAACTCCTTAAACATTAGAGGCATAGTATTTTTTACATTTCCATGTACATGCATATTAGCTTAAGTTAACCTCAAATTTTAAGTGGGTGCGTTTTAAGGATTAGAGTCAAAGGAGCACAGTAAAAACGGTGTTAGAGTGGCAATTGTTGTTTGCATAGGCCCACCAAAATATGAGAGGCATGGAAAGGAATAACCTTGGCCTAAATACAAAGAGATCCTACCCCTGAAGTTTCCTGGCATAAGACCAGCTCTAGGCCTCAGGAAAGTTATCGTTCGATCCAAGACTTTGTCTGTAGTGCCAACACACTTTTCACACAGTCTCTGTTGTTGGTCTCATGTTTCTGTATTAAAGATTCTGGAATCTGCATGTCCTACATTGAAGTCATGATGTGGAGTGCCTTCTCGTTTCACCTCACCATGAAAGGGCAATGCAGGAAGCCCTTTCCTGTAAGCAGGTTGTTGTTGTTAAGTCTTCTCAGTGTTAAGGGAAGTCTCTTTTGAGCAGGACGATGTCTGAGCAGTGGTAGGGTCTTCCGTGGTAGAGGATTGCTTCCAGGTGATGTTATAGACAAACCTCACAATTAAGGGGCAATACAGCAAGCCCTGTCCAGTAAGCAGGTCTTTGTTCTTGTTGTCTTCTCAGTGTTAAGGGGTGTTTCTTTTGAGTAGATGTCAGAGCAGCTGTAGGGTCTTTCCTGGTACAGGAATGCCACCAGGTGATGTTATATACAACCTTGGATGTTTTGTAAATGTCTTCTGTAGATCAAGGGGTGAATGGAGAATGCCCATTCTTCCGAGGCCTGTGCCAGGTCTTTATGTCAATGTTCAGGGTGTAAGGTCTCATTGCACTACAAGATTTGTGTGTTCCCATTTTTATTAGATAAGAACTTATTGGTATGTATAGTATTTTTCCATGTTAGTGTGCCTACGCAAACAAGATATAAAGCCACGTGGTGCTATCAGATATATGGGGGCATAAAAACATTTCCAACAAGACCCATGACTTGGTTCAAACATAAGTATTAAACTGAAGGATTCTTTCACACCAAATTCCATATTGAGCAGTTCACAAAGAGAAGATAAAAAACATGGGGGGGGATCATCACTGTATAAGAAAGTATTTAGCAAAAGTTATAGCCGTCAAAGAAAACACCCATAAAATGTTGAAAAGATATGTGTCCTTTTTATGCCTTTTAAAATAGTTGGGTGGGTGTTAACTCTAGGGCACCACTTTGGTCTGTGACTTAGGACTCAACAGTACTTAAGTTAGAAAGGGTATAAAAGGAGTAATGATGATAGGAGTTAAAGAAGTTAAAGAGAAATATGAACTTATGAAGGGGTATGCAAAAGGGCAGAGTAAAAAATGGACATTCTGCATACATAAAAACATAATTCAATGATAGTGAGTACTATTAAAGTTTCTTGTGAGAGTACTATTAAAGTTTCTTGTGAGAGTACTATTAATGTTTCTTGTGAGAGTACTATTAATGTTTCTTGTGCGCGCGGGGGCTTTTCGCGATTTTGAAAATGTAGACTGGACAGAGATTACCAGTGCCAGCCAAACCTCCTCCTGCTAGACTCCCGGCTCCCAGGAAGAAGAGATCCTTCAAGAAGCTGGGAGACCAGAAGCTCAGAGCCCCACCCAGACCCTCCCTAAGGAGCCGCATGGATGGTGGGGGAAGGCCTAGGGTAACTTCAAGCTCCACCAAGGGACCCAACTCACCGGCTTGCCCAGGCGTGTGGCCCGGGGAAGTCCTGGAGATCTGGAGCAAGGTGGCAGAGGGGTGCTGGGGTTACCCAAGTCCCGCACCCCCCCTAGGCCTGGCCAAGCAGGCCTCCGGCATGGCGGGGGCCTGCCAAACCTCCTCCTGCTAGACTCCCGGCTCCCAGGAAGGAGAGATCCTTCAAGAAGCTGGGAGACCAGAAGCTCAGAGCCCCACCCAGACCCTCCCTAAGGAGCCGCATGGATGGTGGGGGAAGGCCTAGGGTACCTTCAAGCTCCACCAAGGGACCCAACTCACCGGCTTGCCCAGGCGTGTGGCCCGGGGAAGCCCTGGAGATCTGGAGCAAGGCGGCAGAGGGGTGCTGGGGTTACCCAAGTCCCGCACCCCCCCTAGGCCTGGCCAAGCAGGCCTCCGGCATGGCGGGGGCCTGCCAAACCTCCTCCTGCTAGACTCCCGGCTCCCAGGAAGCCGAACTGAACTTTTAATTTAAATAACTTTGAACTTTGAACATCCAAAAGCCCTCTGCAAAAAAGCTGTGGCCGAGAAAAACCGTCCAAAGTGACACCCGGAGGGGAAAAGCGGCGAAAAGCTTCTAAAAACCCCTAAGTGGCAACGCCTGCGGCTCGGCTGGGCTCGGCTGGGCTCAGCTTGGCCCGAAAAAGCGGAAAACCTGGAATCCACCCTCCAAATCACAAAGGTGAAATGGCTCGAGTGAACCGGCCTGCAAAAAGTTTAAGGAAGCCACGTGGTGAGATCAGCATGGGACAAACCAGCATTTGAACTTTAGGTGTAGGGACTAAGTGGGTAGTCTTATATTTTACTCATATTTGGTGATGGAATAAGTTTTAGTTAGTTAGTGGTTTAAAAAAAATAGAAATAGGAGTATTAGCAGTTTTAGCCCATTTAAACATCTAATTTCTAACCACCTGCATCTTTGTCTTAAGTCATTTTCTTTATAATTTAAATGTGTTTTGTTGTCTTTCATAGTTAATATTTTCCATTGCAAAATGTTTTACTGTGTGTATTTTAATGTACTTAGCCTGTTTTTAAAATGTATGTTATGCATCTATGCTGTAGTACTTGTGTATAGGAAAGGTTAATAGGAACAGGAAGTTCCCCCAATATAGTTTAAAAGTATAGGAACATAAAAGTTCCGGAATAGTCCTTGGTAAAAAAGCATTAATAGAATTTTAGGTTACAAGTGTATAGTATATTTTGCAAAAATGTTATGTTTTTGAAAAGGGCTGGTGTATTTTTCACTTTATTACGTTGCTGCATAAAAATATTAACCCACCTTTGGCTAAAGGTGGAGTCAAAATTACAAAAGGCTCTTTTTATATTTCAAAGAAGGGGGAAATGTTACTCCACCCTGGATTTACCTGTAGCGACCTGAGACCCACCCATTTCTGGGAGGGGTCTTGGGAACCGGATATTAGGTGTGACCTTACCTGCAAGACCCGGCCCATTCCTGGGAGGGGTCTTGAAATAGGTAGATAAACCCTGGAGCCAGGGGAGTCGGGGCTTTTCGGCCCTGCTGAGCTTGCTGGCTTTGGGGTCATGGAGGCCAAAGGGAAGATGGCTAAAAGGAGTTTAAGATGCAGGGCCAAGAATAACTAATGCTTGAAAGGTTATGAGTAGGCCACACACATGTGGTGAATAGGGCATGAATAAAGCTGATGCTTCCTGAAGCCTGCCTGTGAGTGAGTCTTGATTACGCCGATCACCTGGGCCTGGGACCCGCCGGCTGCATGGGGGATGAAGCCACGTGGCTGGGGCCTAAGCACAAAGGCCTCCATCCATCGCCATCCAGCCCCATCATTAATTAACTAATACAACATATTTGACATACATTAGCAATTTCCTAGGCATGCTGACCTTATCAAGAGTCAGATCTAATCTTACTATTTCTAGACAATGGCTTTCTGGTGGTTGTCTGTATTTGATATATGACCTAAGTCTAATGGTTAATGTGGTTAATCTTTGCTTGATTTTAGAAGCCTGAACTATGAGCTATGAGCAGGACATCTGTTATATATTAATATGTTACTGATCCACCATTCTATGTCACCAAATCTATGTCTGGGTGTCCAGGTTTAAGTCTCCAATCATGTACTGCCTTGGTCCAAGCTTTCCACCCATTCTGCTTCTCTACAACCTTCTTTATTTGCTTACTTAGTGAATCCTTTTGTTCCTGTGTAAAATGACACTAAAGAGGCCTTGCTCTTTTTAATTTTTCTAAAAAGGGCAACTTATAATAAGACACTCTTTTTCCTTCATGCACCATTCCTCTGTTACCAGCCTCATCATACACTCCTTTTTATTTTTTAGTGACTATATTTTTTTGCATTTTATTTTACGGTGAAAATTGACAAGACTTACCAAATACTCAGTACATATATGCACAAATGTATAAAAATTAATCAGAAGTAGTATTTAAATGGCAATTTATTTGCTTTATAGAACTACGTTATTTTTTTTTAGTTTTTTTTAAGTTTATACTTTTTTGTCTTCTTTTTACATTTTTAGTATCTTTATTTAAACACCTTGATTACAAATATGATTGTAGTTGGGTTTCAGTATAAGGTATAGTTAATCCTATACTAAGTGGGCCTTAGTTTAATCTTACAAATGGTTCCCACCATTTGCCCTGTATTAGATATAACCATTGTGTGCCTTCTTTTTCTTAGGAACATAAAAAATCCTGTTTCTTTTACCTGATCTATTTCTGCCTTATTATAAGGATACCCATATGAGTTTATCACAGTCCTTAAAGTGTCTCCAGCTGTCGGGTTTTGTGCTACAGGCTTTTCTCTAGATTCTTTTATGAGAGACTCTTGTTATAACTGATCCAAAGTTGTAGCTAAATGATTCTTACTTTTATTATTCTAAGAATATTAGTGATATGGGGCCAGAGAGATAGCATGGAGGTAAGGCATTTGCCTTTCATGTAGAAGGTCATTGGTTAGAATCCCAGCATCCCATATGGTCCCCCAAGCCTGCCAGGAGCAATCTGTAAGCGTGGAGCCAGAAGTAACCCCTGAGCGCTGCCGGGTGTGACCCAAAAACAAAAACAAACAAACAAAAAGAATATTAGTGATGGCCTTTAAACAAAATTTCTTGATTTTCTGCTAAAGACTTCTTTTCTGAGAAATCATTCTTAGCTGTTTCTGTGTAACTCATAAAATCATTAATGTGCTCTTGAATAGTTATGTTATGGGTTTCTATAGAACCCAGTGTTTCCAGGCTACTGTAGCATGGAATAAGAAAAACAATCATCATCATTGTTCCCAGAAGCAGTATATGATGTGGGGAATATTTCATTGCTCCCTGACTGCCTATGACTGTTTCAGGAGACTGACATCCTTGAATTTGTTGCCTCAGCTCCGCCATGTCACATGGACTCCACTGGAGCTGCCGTGGCATCTGGACCATATGGGATGCTGGGTATCGAATCCAGGTCTACCATGTGCAAGGAAAATGCCCTACCTACTGGGCTATCACTTTGACCCCAAGTTAAATTTTTTACAGGGGGACCTCCACATGCTGTTTAGGGGACCCAGAGTCCACTCATACTGATACTTGGGCCAACCAGGCTGGCAACTGAGCTAGAACCTGAGGATGTGGTGTTGCTGAGCTGGGAAACACCAAAATCACACACTAGTACTGGGGGGATGCGCCTCCAGGGGTTCACCCAGGGATGCTTAGGAGACCACTTGTGCCAGGGATTAACCTCATCAGGTCAGGTGTACTTCCCAGACCCTATAATATTCACCTGACCCTCTCTTACCTTTCTACAGAAATGTCCATCATGCTTACCCTGTCCCCACTCCCTCAACATATATACCCAGGCTTGTCATCACATGGGATGGGAGAAAAGACCCAGCTCCCCTTTAGCTCGGCCCTTCCCTAAACTTTTTCGGACTGATAACACACATAGAACCTCTTGGTGTGAGTTGAAGAGCCTCGGTCTCAAGACACCTGGCAGTTCCCCTTCACTGCTTTCTTGGGGTCCAGCCACTATGTGAAGAAAGTTCTAGCAAAGTCGCTGAAGGATGTGAGGCTCTCCAGGTGATGGAGTGCCCTGGCCCTGCTGATATACCAGACTCAGGTAAAACCAGATCCAGGGGAAGCTAACTTTGGTTTCGGTTTCACCAGAGTCCCAGCCATGTGACTGATATAAATCTTTTCCACATAGAGTTTGAGAACTGCTCCCCTCTGACTCAACCTGGCCTGAGAATCAGCAGAAAAAGTCATCCTGATGATAGATTCTGTTTTGAGATTTTTCTTTTCCCCAATGGAAACACTCCCAACAATAATCCTTCATTTGAGGTTTCTGCACATGGTGTAAGTCTGTGTAATTCATAAAATCATTAACGTGCACTTGAATGGTTATGTTATGGATTTCTATAGAACCCAGTGTTCCCAGGTTACTGTAGCATGGAATAAGAAAAACAACCATCAAGAGATGATTGTCAAGAGAACTTCATAACCTGTAACTTCCCTGTCTGATGTCAGCCCTTCCTGGTTTCCAGGGGATGAAAGAGCCAGCAGCAGGAAGCTGGTTTTGGATTCTCTCATTTCTGCAAAGTTGTCAAAAGTCATGTAGTGGTAACAACCTCCAGCAAGCCAGGCATCTGTGCACTGCAGAGCACAAAACCTAAAGTGTTTCCTGGCAAATAGAGATCCCAGCAGAGAGAGGAGGTTAGACAGTGGTAGAAGGGACTGAGCACTTTGGGGTACAATAACTTTGAGTATCAAAACTTAAAACACAACAGGGCTGGAGAGACAGTGCAGTGGATAGGGAGCTTGCCTTGCATGCAGCTGACCTAGGTTCAAATCCCAGGAACCCAATATGGTCCCCAAAGCACCAAGAATGACCCCTGAGTGCAGAGCCATGAGCTTTGTCAGCTGTAATCCATAAAAAAATAAAAGTAAAGCATAATTGCAACCATAAGACCTACACCTTTTCTTTTTTAATAGAGGCATCATGATTCACAGCTCTGTGGGTGACAGTTTCATGCAAACAGCATTTCAAAGCCTCTGCCAGAGGTTCCGCTTGCTCGCTTGCTCGTGGTTGAAGCTTTACAGAGAAAATAGCCAATCCAGAATCCAGCTTGAGGAGAGGAGAATCATTGAGAGGTTTTGAACTCTTGGCTAAAACTTAGATATCCTTCCAGATTTCCATCCAGCGCCTGCTGGTTGGCGACTAGTGTCCCATGGCATGAAGACCTTGAGAAAGACACAATGGGCACCCAAAAGGTCAATGAGATACAAATAGTTTCTGAAAACAAACAAACAAAAACAAAAAAACAAACAGACCAGAAAACGAGTTTTTGTTAAACAGAAGCTGGAACCTGGTTACAAGACATGGACCACTAGATTCCCTGAGGACTCCTATTGCCTGATGTAAAAAGTGGAGCCAGGGAGCAGCCTGTGTCTTCACCTTGACCTTTAGGTTATCTCTCTTTTCTGGGGTCACCTGGCCGCCTGCCCAGCTGGCCCTGAGCAGGCAAATTCGTACTCAGCTGAGAAAGACTCAGTGTTCCTTGGTGACTGTGAGGTGTGAAGTTGGGGATTTAGTTTTGGAAGATGGTCAGGAAGGGTAAAATTGAATCCAGAGCAACTCATTTCCTTTAGCACTCAAACACACTCTCTCTCTCTCTTTCTCTCTCTTTCCCCTCTCTCTGCCTTTCTTCCCTCTTTATCTCCCTCCTTCTCTCTCCTTCCCCTCTCTCTCTCTCTCTCTCTCTCTTCTTCTCTCCCTCTCTCTCCCCCCACTTCATCCACCCTCTCTCTCTCTCCTTCATTCACTTGTCATTTGTCACTCCACTCTCTCCTCACTGTTGTTGGCCTGACTTGGAGAATATTTCTCAATGTTGGAAGGAATCTTTCATGCTGGGAGGAAGTTCTTTCACCCAGACAGGCTTTTCAGGCTGGGGGGATACATTGACTTCCAGCTTCTTTGGTTCCACTTAGAAGGCCCCGGCCATGAAGCAAGAGCTCTTGCTTCAGCTCCTCAGAGCTCTACTCTAAGCGTGATATCCTCCCTGCAGCAAGAACGGGCAGTGGCAGCAGGAGAGGGAAGCTCCTTTCCTCCTTGCAAAGTGTGCTGGGTTTGCAGGAGAGTCTAGGTGGGGAGAAGGATGACTTGGATGGAGAAGCCATGTGGCTTATTTGGATTCAACAAATCTGGACTCACTTATTTGGATGACACGATCTAGGAGAGCACAGAAGGGTATTGGAGGTGCACTATGGGGGACCAACAGGGTTTTGGTGATCGAGCCCCGAAGGCAACATTTTTCTCTGCCCAGTGGGCAGATGAAGATTTTAATCTCAAATTTATGGGAAAATAAAACTCTGAGCTCTGAGGGATGAGAAACTTTTGTGGGTTTTTTTTGTTTGTTTTTGGTTTGGTTTTAGTTTTGGGGCCACACCCAGCGATGTCCAGAGATTACTCTTCTCTATACACAGAAATCACTCCTGGAAGGATGTCGGGGATTGAACCCAGGTTAGCTGATTACAAGGAAAATGCCCTCCCATCCCACCCCCCATGATATCGCTCTAGCCCCAGATGACGAGGTATTAGTTCAATTTGTTCAATGAAAGTCAAGCGAAGGGAGACTTTCCTGCCCCATGGGTAGCTGTGAGCAGACCTTGGGGTGCAGATGGAAGGTAATGGTGGAAATGGGATTTCACAATGAAACCAGGGAGAAGAAACTCGGCCCTGGGGACCCTCTGAGTGTGAGATAACTAGTGGGATTTATTTGCACAGAGCGGGGTGTGAGAAGAGGGGCCAAGAGTGAAGCCTAGCCACCCAGCCCTCACTGCCCTCCAACTATGTGGTGCTACCTTTTCATATTTCCTCTGAGAACCTCAAGCTAGCAAACAAAACTCTTTAGCTTGCTCCACTCAGGGTGCATGGACTAGTTCTGGAAAGTTCTGGAAGCTTCCACATCAAGGCTCAGGCCCAAGCTGAGAATGTGCATCGGATGAGCCCTTTATGACACCCTCAATGTGTCGAGAAGTTAAGCAAACTGGATCCAGGCCCTAGTTGCCAGCTGGACTGGCATCTCTGTTGCCGTGGTATGGGTCTTCCACACCACACAAAACCCAACTTGCTATGGTGAAGTGCTATGAGGGATCCAGTTCTCCCTACAATGGAGCCACATGGCTGTGTGGCTCTGGGTGGGCAGATCCAGTTCTGGGCTGGATTAGTGCACTAGGAGAGGGTGTGGGACCAGGAGGAAATGGAGGTACCATCCACCCAGGTCTAAATCTGCAAGATTCTCTGTCAGGTGTAACTAAAAATTACAGGGGGGTTGAAGAGATAGCATGGAGGTAGGACGTTGGCCTTGCATGCAGATGGATGGTGGTTCGAATCCGGGCATCCCACATGGTTCCCTGAGCCTGCCAGGAGTGATTTCTGAGCGATTTTAGAGCCAGGAGTAACCCCTGAGTGCTGCCAGGTGTGACCCCAAAACAAAAAAAAAACAAACAAAAAGAATTTCAAAATTTCCTGCCCCCTCCATCTCTACCACCAACGACACTGATGCTACTATCTACACCACACCGACGGCACCACTCTACCACCATCTACACCTATTCCACAACCACCTCACCAATACCAAAATCTACCTTACCACCATGCTACTACTTCTACCTATCCAACACCACCACAACCAACATTCATGTCACTACCTATATCTATATGACTGCTTCCACCACAGCCATCACATACACCTATAGAATTACCCACACCACACCATAACCTGTACCCACACCCAAACCACTGCTTATACTTACAGGACTACCACTACCTATACCTATACTGTCACTTACACCTCTACCTATAATAGCAACTACAGTTATTTCATGAGCATAGCCTGTGCCACCACTACTATAGTCTATACTCTCACCATAGCCTATAGTACCACCATAGTCTACAGCATAGCCATAGCCTATATCTCCATCATAGTCTATACTACCATGGTCTATAACACCGCCACAGCCTATGCCATTGCCATAGTCTATACCACCACCACAGTCGGACAGTGGTATAGACTCTATACCATCACCATAGCCTGTGCCACTATTATAATCTATACCGATACCATAGCCTATACTTCCATCGTAGTCTATACCACCACAGCCTATATCATTACCATGGTCTACACCACCACACTCAACACCTAAGCCACCACCTTCACGTATACAACAATACCATGACCACCACCCATACTGCCACCTGCACCACCTCTCCCTCTGCCATTCCACATAGACACCATTACTAGCTCCACTGCCATTATGAGCAGCACTTCCTCTCCTGCACAGGGCATTGGGCTGGCCACTAAACTCTGTCCTCCCTACATCATCCCAGCTCCAGGGAGCGCCAGTGACACTACAGGTCTGGGCCCTTCTCTCTGCCGAGAACCTTCTTTTTCCACATCACCTTTGCCTGTGGCTGTCGCAAGAACCTTCCCTGGATGCCTGCAACATCGCTGCCTCCTGACAGAGGCCTCTGGCCATCAGCGTGCACCCAGCCATCTCCTGCCCTCCTCACACCCATTCTCTCTGCTTTCCTCTCTCTGTGACCCACCACTGCCTCCATAGGCTCCATCACTGGCTCTCCCACATAGGCCACCCCATTCAGATGCGAGGGAGTGGAGGATGTGACTGAGCAGATACTGGCGGGATGGAAGTCACTCAGCAGGATCCAGTGGCCCAATGGCAGGACCGGGCGCGCCCAAAACAGGAGATGTGGGAGCAGCAAGGAGCTTGACCCCCAGCCCTCAGGACAGCTGGGGCACGGGGCCTCCCACGGCCGAGCACCAGGGAGCACCTGATACACTGCAGCGACTCCAGAGTTTAATTTAGCTGATGCCTTGGCTGCGAGCAAGAGCTGGTAAATTTAGTTGAAGGATCAGGGAACATATAAGATACATAGTTCCTTAAAAGGAGCGGGATATGCCGGGCGAGGCCGGCCAGCCGCATCCTCAAGTTGGCCGTGAAAAAGGAGGTGGCACTGAGTAGCAGGCCCAGGGGTGGTGTTTGCTGAGTCTACGGAGGGCCGGTGTGTCTGTCTGGGTGTGGGTGGCGGAGGGGAGGGCTTGCTAGCCCATCACCGACAACCCCACAGAAGGACAGTGCTCAAGCCAGGAGATGGTAAATAAGAAAGAGAGAGTACCCAGTGTAACCATGTGTCCGAGTCAAACTTTCATGAAGCCAACGAGATGAGAAAATAGGGAAGCCGTAGGACCCACAGAGCCTAAGTGATAGCACAGTGGGGAAGGTGTTTGCCTTGCAAGCAGATGACTAGGGTTTTATCCTTGGCATCCCATAGGGTTCCCTGAGCCTGCCAGGAGTGATTCCTGAGTGCAGAGCCAGGAGTATGCCCTAAGCATGGCCAGGAATGGCCCAGAAACAAAGACCAAAAACAACAAAGAGAAACAAAAGCCCAAGGCCGGAGTGATAGCACAGCAGTAGGGCATTTGCCTTGCATGCGGCTGACCTGGGACGGACCCAGGTTTGATCCCCAGCATCCCATATGCCTGCCAGGAGTGATTTCTGAGTGCAGAGCCAGGAGTAACCCTGTGTGCTGCTGGGTGTGGCCCCAAACCTAAAACAAAACAAAAACAAACCCCCTTCAAAACCCTAAGAACCAGGGCATCAGTAGGAGGGCAAAAGGAAAGATAAAAAAAATATGTATTCGGCCTCATGGCTCATTGAAGAAGCACCTATCTAGAGGAAATCCTGGGGCCAGAGAGATATGATAGTCGGGAGGGCATATGCATTGCACATGGCTGACTTGGGTTCGATCCACAGCATCCCAGAGGGTGCTGTTAGTACCACCAGGAGTGATTCCTAAGCAGAGAGCCAAAAGTAACTCCTGAGCATTACCAAGTGTGGCACACGATAAAATAAAATTAAACTAAAATAAAAAAAAGAGATGAGTGCTTGCTTCGGCAGCACATATACTAAAATTGGAACTATACAGAGAAGATTAGCATGGACCCTGTGCAAGGATGACACTAAAATTCGTGAAGCATTCCATATTTAAAAGAGAGAGAGAGAGAGAGAGAGAGAGAGAGAGAGAGATGAAATCCTTCCTTTATGCCCAGAAAATTGGTCCAATATCTGGTGATGAAAATGAGAAGTCATGTAAAAAATTTTTTTGCAGAGAAGTGACGTGTGATTTTCATCTAACTTTCAAATGCCTAATTGCTTTGTCCCAGAAATTTCACCACTAAGTAAGGATCCAAGGGTTGCTTGGGAATATTCTCAAAAAAATGTTTATTTCAGAAGATTTCGAGAGAAGCAAAAATAAGCTACAATCAATTTATAGTCGCATGAGTGGGAAATACTTAGAAATTAGTCATACCGAGAAATGTCCGGCAGAGATTTTCTTTTTTCTTTTTGTTATTTTGCCATTGTACATAATTTATTTGAACTAAAAATAGTGAGCGGTATGAGAATAACAGGCCACAAGATGATCATTTTTAATTTCAGAGTTTTAAAAATACAGCTATATGTATTTTCGATCCACAGCATCCCAGAGGGTGCTGTTAGTACCACCAGGAGTGATTCCTAAGCAGAGAGCCAAAAGTAACTCCTGAGCATTACCAAGTGTGGCACACGATAAAATAAAATTAAACTAAAATAAAAAAAAGAGATGAGTGCTTGCTTCGGCAGCACATATACTAAAATTGGAACTATACAGAGAAGATTAGCATGGACCCTGTGCAAGGATGACACTAAAATTCGTGAAGCATTCCATATTTAAAAGAGAGAGAGAGAGAGAGAGAGAGAGAGAGAGAGAGAGAGAGAGAGAGAGAGAGAGAGAGATGAAATCCTTCCTTTATGCCCAGAAAATTGGTCCAATATCTGGTGATGAAAATGAGAAGTCATGTAAAAAATTTTTTTGCAGAGAAGTGACGTGTGATTTTCATCTAACTTTCAAATGCCTAATTGCTTTGTCCCAGAAATTTCACCACTAAGTAAGGATCCAAGGGTTGCTTGGGAATATTCTCAAAAAAATGTTTATTTCAGAAGATTTCGAGAGAAGCAAAAATAAGCTACAATCAATTTATAGTCGCATGAGTGGGAAATACTTAGAAATTAGTCATACCGAGAAATGTCCGGCAGAGATTTTCTTTTTTCTTTTTGTTATTTTGCCATTGTACATAATTTATTTGAACTAAAAATAGTGAGCGGTATGAGAATAACAGGCCACAAGATGATCATTTTTAATTTCAGAGTTTTAAAAATACAGCTATATGTAATAGCCAATAAAATAGAAATTCTGCTACCATATTGGGGCGATCCAAATTGAAGGGAGGCGACCGAAAGACTGCATCTGAACAACTTCACCATTTGCTGGGTTCTGTGATGATTTTGGACATCATTTCCCTTGAAAGTTAGTGTTTCCATCTGTGAAATGGGTGTAGGGAGCCCCCTTTTGGGGGTTGTGACTCAGGCTGGTGATAAAATACAGGTAAATTGTGACCAGATTGTTTTGCAATCTGAACAAACAAAAAGGACTGGCTTGGGGATGAAGATGGAGGTGACAATGATGTTGAAGATGATGAAGATGGGGTGATTTGTGATGATGAAGGCAGAGGAGGAAGAAAAATTGTGCATGCGTTTTAGGAGACCCAAGGAAGGAAGGACCAAGATGAGGAGCATGATAGGAAGGCAGAAAAGGACCCCTGGAGTCCAAATTGGGCCGGGCGCTTCATTTTCCCATCATGCTATGCAGCCTCCACCCCAGGGGAGCACATTATCTGTGTTGGGCACCCCAGAAAACAGGCCACTTGTCCGCACTTGCTATCACTTGTCTGCAGACAACAGTCACATGGTATGCAGCTCATAACTTCACCTCGATCATGAGCCAGCCTTGGAGCATACAGTGCCGAGAACTTTCTGGGTCTCAGCTTCCCCGCAGTGCACCCCACAGGCTTGACATGTGGTTAGGGATCAATAAATATTAACTAAAGGAGAATTTTCTCCTAAGAGTGTTTTTAGCTCTCTCAACTCTGCTCTGGGCGCTGCTCCAAGACGTGTGGCCCACTTCTTGGCAGGTGTCCCCTTCTGGAGACAGATAAATAACCCCGGGTGCGTGGGTTATACGAGTTCACACATTCCCCCCTTCTGTTGGGATCTGGGGTGCTGAGCAGGGCAAACCCATTTCTGCACCTCCACCGTCTCCTGCCAGATCCAGCCATAAGGGATGCTAGAGAGTGCTGCATCTCATCATTGTCATCTTCATCACCACCACAACCATCAGACCAGCAGCCCAACCTTTTCCTGCTTTCTTGCCCTGGTTCATTCATTTCTTCATCTAGCAACCGTCCTTCATCCTGATGGTAGCCCTTGGCTACCATTCAGCTCCTTGGCATTGCATAATTCTCCTGAGCACGACTGAGTAGAATCACTTGTCTTCCCCATCTTCCTGCCTCTGAACACTACCTGCCTCCTATCTGATTCTGGGGAGCAGAGTCCAGGGCCTGGCCTGCAGGGGATGCTGAAGAGCGTGGCAGATGCAAAGGTTGTATCTGCCAAAGCTTATGGTTCAGCCCCCCAGGGGTCTTTTTTTTTTTTTATTTAAACACCTTGATTACATACATGATTGTGTTTGGGTTTCAGTCATAAAAGGAACACCACCCATCACCAGTGCAACATTCCCATCACCCAAGTCCCAAATCTCCCTCCTCCCCACCCAACCCCCCAGGGTCTTATTCAAAATCTGTAACCACAGAGATCAGAGTGATAGCACAGTTGGGGGAAACCAAACCCGTTTGATTCTCTGCACCACCTCTGGTCCCCTAAGCACCTCCAGGAATGATCCCCCAATGCAAAGCCAGGAAGAATCCATCAGCACAGTTGAGTGTGTCCCCAAAACCAAAACCTGCCCCTAAAATTATCTGGTCCAAGAGTGCTTCTTGGAGGCCTCCTGATTTATGCTCACGAGCCCTTAAACTGCCTGAATATTGGGGTGCATCTGGGATCCCAGACCTTAGAGGGCAGTGCTTTTGCACCGACAATCACAGGAGTGTTTCACAACATTTTCATTTCCCCCTTTGCCTTTCTACAGCCACACACTTGCTTGCAGAGCTCACACCTTATTGGGGATGCCGGGAACCCCAAATAGCAGAGCTTCCAGGATTGCATTAGGCCATGCGGGATGGCTCCAGGAATCTAACTTGGGACTTCTGCCGTTAGGCAGGAGATATACTGTTCCATCCTGAACAGTGGCACAAATCTGCCCACTTCCCCTACCCCTCTTCCTCCTGAGTCCCCAGACCCTCTCGTATCACCCATCACTATGGGGAGACTTTTAGGGTGAAAGCTGAAAAAGCATCGAGTGATCCATTTCTTCCCACCACAGTTTGCACATGGGGCTTGGAAAGCCCAAAACAGCCCGCGTGAACATGGTTCTAGGCCTTTAGGTTCTTTAACCTAAAGGGCCCACATGTACACCCAAGAAGGGGATCTGGGTCTCCCCCTTGTACTACATGCAGGACAAGCAGCCAGGGAGTGAATGCAAAACATGGGGGACCTTTGGAGACTTCCACCTAATGGGTTTGCAAACCAGCTTTGCAGTCCTGTGGAAACCAGCTCAAATTTTGGACAGTCAGCATTGTGACCAGGGAAGCCGAGATGTACCTTGCCTGGAACAGCTGAGCCCACAGCTCAGGGTCCTGGGTGTGAAGAGAAGCTGTTGTGCCCCCTAGTGGTGGCTGGGGTGCTAGTCGAGCCCTTTACCCCGTGCTTTTCCTGTTCTCCATCAGGAGGTGCTCTGGTCCAGGGCAGGTGCTGAAGGGGAAGTTGTGAATGGGTGAATGCCCAACGGGGTGACCTTGAGCAATTTCCTCTTGAATTACAGAGAAAGAAGAAGAATGGAGTAAAGAGAAAAAAATAGAGGCATGTGGCCAATTAAAACAACAACAACAACAACCCATGATGTCTGCCCGGCCTTATTCCTGGAGGACTAAGGCACAGCTGAGTTTCCTCGTTGGAGGAAAATACCTTGATTAAATTTTGTGTTGTGATGAGACAGCGGGGGCGGCCTCTTGGGCACAGCGTTGATTGAAGACATTTCTACAGACGCAGAGCAATAAACTGCTTGGTGGAACCAAAAAAAAAAAAAAAAAAAAAGGAAGCGAAGTTGGTTTCTCCTTTCTCCCCAGCCATTTCCTGGCAGTCTAGAAAGAAAGAAAGAAAAAAATTACAATAACAGGAGAAAGTATAAATTCCCAAGGACAAGGGAATAGAAGGAGAGCTTTGGGACAAGAGATTTGCAACCCACTTTCAGAGCAGGGCTTTGTCCCGAGGGCTGGTCATCTGTTTAGAAAGGCAGAAGAAATGGCAGGTCCCAGAGAGACTGCAGGAAATAAATGAGGTGCCAGCATGCCAAGACCCCAGGGGGAAATGGGGCAAGGGGGAGTTCTACCAAGTGGGGGGAAATGTCAGAGCAGAAACTGAGACCTGGCTTAGCTCTGAACCTCCTGGCGATGGTCCAGAACAGACCTGAACCCCAAGGAACCAGCATGGCAGAGGGCAGGGGGAGATGGAAAATATGAAGTTCATGGGAATTTGCATCTGGGTTTCCCCTCTTGTGCCCCAAGCCCACCCCCATAGTTTTAAGCCTCTGTAATTCTCCCCCCCCTTTTTTTTGCACCCAAGTTGGTTACTGTGGTTACACAGGATGGAGGTGGGCACCTGGTGGCCCAAGTAAGTCATGCTAGAAGGAGCATGTGGGGAGAAAGGCAGCCTAGGAAGGAAACCCAGACTTAGAGAAACTGGGGGAGCCAAGAGAGGGTCCCTCAGAGAATCCTTGTAGGCATCAGCAGAGACCAAGGCTGGAGAAGGGGACCCCAGGTCAAGCTTGTGGTCCTAGGAGGCTTCCCCACCCTGGCAGGAGGGGGTGGGAGGAGATTACCCAGAGGCCAGGAGACTGTGGGTAGCTACAGAATTTCCAGAAACCGGTGTTGCAAAGCTCCCCAGTTCCTGAATGTGCAATCCCAGGGCAGTAGGGCTGCCCAGTGGTTATTGCCACATGCCAGCCACGAAGGAGAGGAAGGCCCTTCCCAGAGAAGGAGGGCAGAGCCTAGAGGAGGAGGAAGTGTATGTACTCAGGTGCCAGGGTCATGGCTGGCCTGGGAAGAGGAGAACAAAAAGAGGGGAAGCCTGCCCCCCCCCATAGAGCCTTCACCATCTTGCTACCTCTCTCCTGTTCAGCCCCCACTTGGCCTTCATTCCTCCTTCCTCAATCACTTGTTCTCTCAACTCTGACAGGCCTCGACCCCATTGTGTCTGTGGTACACACAATCCTTCAGAGAATAAGGGGGCAGTCTAGAAGCACCCAGAGAGACCCCATCCCATGTCAGCACAGCAAGGTGAGCTTCTGCCTTCAAGGAAAGTCTTTTTTTGAGGGACTCACACTTGGCAATGCTCAGGAATCCCTTCTCTCACCTGACTCTGTGCTCAGGAACCACTCCTGGCAGGACACAGGGAAACCCATGGCGGGATGCTAGGGAGTAAACTCATGCAAGACAAGTGTCCTACCCATTATGATATCTCTCTGGCCCCTCAAGAAAAAAAGATTTTTTTAAGAAAAATCTTAAACTTGCTGTGTGTCTAAGGTCTTGCAGAGAACTGAAAAGGAAATCACAGAATCCTGAGGTGGGGGAATTACCTGGAGAGACCAGACTCCACACAAATATATGCGTGCATGCCTATCTAGATCTGTATGTGTGTATGTGGACATACATGTGTATGCCTTCGTGTTTTTACATGTATTCCCCCAAATAAGTGTGGGCTCGCTGTGTCTCACGCATCTTTGCATCCTTTGTGTTACGGAATATTACAAAAACGTTTGGGGGTTGGGGAGCACATAAGGAAAGAATCAGAAGCAGCAGTAAAGAGTGGTTAATTATAGGCTGGGCCACAAACCCAACCAGAATCCCTGTCACCCCCCCTGACTTTATCTCTCAACAAGACCCTTTAGTTGGGTTTCCTAATCTCATATGCAAGTCATGTGCCCTGCCCACTGTGCTATCTCTCTGGCCTTGCGTCTCCTGAACAGGGAAAGGAAAATGGTTTGTTTGGGTTCTTTTTGCCCTTGTTGTGTGGATTGGTGGATAAATGGGGATCATCACCACCAAGCCTGTATGGAGCCCGAGTGCCCTGTGAGCTGTGCCAATGCTCTGTTACCCTGTTGTGACCCCAAACAGAGGAGGTTCAGGAACCATATGTCTTAGCTTCTGGGGCGTGTGCTCGCAGGCCTGCTGAGATTCGAACCCTGGGGAGTGGGGGAGGACCCAGCAGGCTGCCATGCTTACTTGTCCTTTTGCAAGCAACTGGCTGGGGGGCCAACTGCTGACTGGAACTGTACCTGTCCTCTAGGTGACGCTGCAGAGCAAGAAGCGGGGTGCTCTCTCGAGCTCCCCCTGGTGGTTGATGCCCATCATCATTATTTGGATCCCATGCAGAACCCTTTACCCAAGTCCGGTCCCCAGGGGAGGACAGAGATGGGAAACTCTAGAATTGAAAAGGACATGGTGCCCTAGAAAGGAGCAAGGAGCGCAAGACAAGGTAGATCAAGCTGTGCCATGGGCATTGCCATCAGTCATAACATTAGCTTCTATACCTCACTGTCAGAGATGGGAAACTCTAGAATTGAAAAGGACATGGTGCTCTAGAAAGGAGCAAGGAGCGCAAGACAAGGTAGATCAAGCTGTGCCACGGGCATTGCCATGTGCCACGGGCATTGCCATCAGTCATAACATTAGCTTCTATACCTCACTGTCACCCCCATACGCCGGGCCTTGTCCCACAATGTTGGCATCTCTGTGGCCTTACCTAGCACAGGGAGCCAGATCACAAGGACAGTGAAGGTCATTTTGGATCCGGGATCACAGTGCATGCTGCTGGCATGAAAGATCCAAGAGCCTTCTGGAGACATATTGGTGCCTCTGCTGTGAGAAGTTCACAATGAAACCAAGAGCCAAAGGGAGTCAAGGACTGGTCCTGAGCTCAGAGGGTGTCTCTCTGCTCCTCGGGAGCCTGTTGTCTAACTAGCTAGACACACAAACACACACATATAAGCATACATGAAAACACAATACATAGATACATGCAAAATATACATATAGATATACACACAAACATATACAAACAGGCATACACACAAAGATACACATATAGACATGCAGTCAAACATACAATGCATCTGGACAACATACATACACACACTTAAGCATACAAAATACTATACACACTCACACGACCATTTACTGTAGACATATATGAAAACACGCAAAAATATATATATATACATAAGTACAATACAAAAATATATACATATAGACAGACATACACATATACACACAAACATACACAGACATACATAGAAATGTAGATACATAGACACACAAACCAAAAAATACAGATGCACAAGCATACGCCTATAGACAGATCTACATATATTCACAAACATACATGTAGACACACATATAGACACAGAAGCACTCAATACATACACACACAAACAACAAACATTCTAATAGACATGTGCACAACCATATGCATACATGGACACATCAGACGCAACACACATGCCCTTCTGAGCTCTGCACCCCGGGCCTGCCAGGCGGGGCTATCCCTGGCTGCCGCCCGAGGTCTGGTGAGGTTCCCTCATAAATTATGGAGAGAGACACATATGGGTCAGGTGGGGCTGCCGGCAGGAGGGATCCCCAGGAATCGTGTTCTGTGTGAGCCGGGATTTTCCTCGTCTTCCCCCGGAGAGCTGCTGACTTGGCCCGAGTGCTTGCCAAGTGCCCAGAGGGAGCTCCTGGCACGCCTGTGCCCGTGCCATCCTCCCAGTCTTTGCTGGGCCTGGGCACAGCCCCTGTGGCTACTTGCTCACTTACTTCTCCGAGGCCTGTACAGGAGCTTGTCTGTTCTACAGTCTCCAGGAACAAATGAGGAGGGGGGAGAAGAAAGCTGGGTTTGGGGGGGGACCCTCCTGCCCATTGGTCTCAGACTCCACCCCGGCTCCTTCCTTCAGGCATAACCTTGAAGTCCTGGAGCCCCTTTTCTGAGATGTACACTGGACATGGAACCTGTTTCTTTCTGAACTCCTGATCCTCTGTCCAGCGTGTCCTTCCCAGAGCCCGGAGCTTGCTACCCACTGCCCAGAGAAACTTCCTTCCAAGCCAGTGAACTGGCTGCTTTAAATCTTTCAGCAAGGAGCCTGATGGGTGGTGGTGGTGGGGAGAAGAAGCAGGGCGGGGTGAGCTGGGGGGTAGGGAGATGGGGTGTAAGGGCAGAGGATCTCTGGGCATAGGCTGCCAGGAAGAGAGAGCCAAGGGCATTCTTCCGAATAAAATACACAAGCTTTAATGCCTAAACCTGGTCTCCCCCCGCCAACCGTGGGACCGTTTAACGACTTCAGGCTTTAAGCACAGGCTGTGGACGGCCACGGTTTGGCGCCTGTCAATTCTCCGTAAGCAACACGAGTCTCTGGAGTCTTTCTTTGCAGCAACCCAGGAAAGCTTCATAAATATTTGCTTAAGGGAGAGAGGGATAATGCCAAAGTCTTTCCCCTGCCCAACCCCTCTGTGGCTCCCCCCAAGCAGGGCAGCAATCCTGGGGGTGTGCAAAGTATCAGACAAGCAGGAATGGAGCCCACTGCTGACAGCGTGTCTGGCCTCGAATTACACCGTATCAGAGCTGGCGAGTAAAATTAGCAGCGGTGTTCTGTGTACGGAGCCCGGTAAATACCCCTATTCAGCAGAACCCTGGGGCAGGGACAGGGAGAGGAGGCGTGTGGGAGGGGGCAGAGCCAGCCAGCTGCAGGGGGGCGCTGCTGAGTGACCTCCTTTTCCAGCCACCCCCCCATGCAGAGTCAGCAGCCCCAAGGCCCAAGTTAAGGTCACGGAGGCTTCTTGCATGGATGGAGGCAGGATGCAGGCAGGCAAAGATGTAGTTGTTTTTATTTTATTTTATTTTATTTTTATTTAAACACCATGATCGGAAGGTAGTTCATAATACAGTTATTTTTCCTACAGATAAAGTTGTTCATGATTGAGTTACAGTCATATAATATATAACAACCTTCACCAGTGCTCATTTCCTGCCATCAATGTCAACAGTTTTTTTTTTGGGGGGGGGCTCACACCCAGCAGTGCTCAGGGGTTACTCCTGGCTATCTGCTCAGAAATAGCTCCTAGTAGGCACGGGGATCATATGGGATGCCAGGATTCGAACCAACCACCTTTGGTCCTGGATCGGCTGCTTGCAAGGCAAACGCCGCTGTGCTATCTCTTCGGCCCCAATGTCAACAGTTTTTGATCTTGAGGGTATTTCCTATCTGAAACACACACATACAAACACACACACATAAACACAGTCATATGCACACACCTACATATGTATAAACACATATGCTGGGGGAAAAAAAAAACGAACAAGAGTAAGAGTTTTAGAAGATGCCATGTCTGGCACTTTCCAGAAAGTTCTCCTTGACCCTCCCAGCAATCGTATCCAGAAAGCCTGTTTCACAGCGAAGGGAAAAAAGAATCAAGGGGATGGCGGTCTGGGTTTGCCCATGAGTACAGGGGACAATTGGGCTCGTGTTTCCTGAATTATGGACTGATAATCTCTCCTCAAGCTCCAACCACGACACCTAGAGACGCAGGTCTAGAAACAAACACTGAAGTAGGAAATAATCCACACACACCAAAGAGAGGTAAAACGGGTTGAGGAATCCCAGCACGCAAGCCTTCAGCTCCTAAGAAGCAGGCAGCTCAGTGGGGAAATCTGGAAATCCAAGAGAGCATTTTCTTGAGACCCAAGATTTTTATTAGGGAGAACCAGACCACTTCTTGGGATGGAGAACAAATGCCAAGCCAACGTGCTATATTCAAAGCTGTTTCCAACCAATGGGTAACGAGGCGTTATACTGGGTGGGATGGCATCCGGGTAATCCAGCAATAGACCCACTGATTCCAGCATCTAAATATACCCACCTACTTGCCAGAGCCTCAGAGAGCTGTTGCATATGTTTATGCAGCTGCGAATCACACACACACACACACACACACACACACACACACACACACACACACACACACACCTACTTGGGCAGTGCTGGTAGGCAGAGTGGACGCGTGTGTCCAGCCTGTCCAGAACACACTGACTCAGGTTGTCTAAAGTCTGACTTGTTTCTTTCTCCCATTTCTTTTCCTTTTTTTTTTTTTTTTTTTTGGTTTGGTTTTGGAGACCACACCCAGGAATATTTATGGCTGATACCTGGCTCTGCACTCAGAAATAACTCCTGGTAGGGCTCCAGGGATCATAGAGGACACTGGGGATCAAACTTGGGTTGACCATATGCAAGGCCAACACTCTTCCTGTGGTACTATTACTCTGGTCCCTCTTTTTTCCCATCTTTCCTGGCTAACTCCCAGCCTTCTCCTGGCCTCCTAGGTCAAGGGTGGAGAACAAGTTTGACACAAAGAATCAAAATTTTAAACTGTGAGAGTCAGAGAGCCATACCAAACAGTGACCAGCCAAAACAGACAAACACTCACATTAAAACATCTAATTTTAACAATAATCTATTAAACACATATTGCATTTTGCCATTTTGAGTGAGGGTAAAAATCCTGCAGTGATGGTGAGGGTGTGCTGCGTCCTCCACACTAAGAACTCACGGCAAGATGTGACCGAACATGTGACACACGGGTCCCCTGGCTTGCTGGACTGTGCAGTCGTTTCCGAGGGATGGGAGACGGGACTACGCGCTCAGAGATCTCTCCTCAGAGGTCCCTCCTCAGAAGCAGCAGAACAAAAGCCAAACTTGACAAAGAGCCACAGTATACAAAATAATGATAAGAGGCACCAGCGAAGACCTCCCACTGCTTTGTATTGACTTACTCCAAAGAGTGCTCCCAACACCCAGACGACTCAGCAACAGTCTGCATGCAGGGCAGATTGCTCCACATTTAATGATATGCTCCACATCAGCCTGACATCGATGAAAGAAATGCACAGAATCCAGAGTCTTTAAATATAAGAGTCTGATACCAACAATAGCTAAAGTGTGAAAAAGTTTCATTGGGACCTTGAGAATGACTGGAGTTGGACAGACTGGTATGCCTGGAACCCAGAGTCTGTCTTATGCCAATAAACTTCTGGGGTGAGGCCTTTTTGTAATCAGGTCAAGGATTTTTTTCCATTTTCCCCATTTTTCTGGACCTATGCAAACATTGGCGATTGCCACTATCACACCTTTACTATATTTTTTTTACTCTTATCCTTTAAGGAAAAAAATACAACTTACTGAACTTAAAAACAAATTACTGTAGTAGAATGCCTGTCTCGAATACAGGCAGGGGATGGGAAGGGGGGAGGGGGTAATGTTACTCTGGTGAAGGGGGGTGTTCTGGTTATGACTGTAACCCAAATATGATCATGTTACTTAAATAAAAAAATATATTTAATAAAAAAATGAAAAAAAATAATGATAAGAGGCAAAGAGCCACATTCATTTTGGCTGGGAGCCACATGCGGCTTGAGAGCCGCGTGTTCGCCACCCCTGTCCTAGGTCTTTGCAGGCACCAACCTAGCTCTGTACCCCAGAACCCTGCCTATGCTCACCCTTTTCACGTTCTCATCCTCAACACTGCACTGGAGGCCTGTTGGGGCTTTTAAAAGCATTTCTGTTTCTTCGGAGGTGAATTCTTCAAATTGGGCGTGAGTTCACAGGGCAATTTTGTTGGGATTCTAGATGGTAAGATTGGGTTTGTTTGTTTGCTTGTTTGTTTGTTTGACATTGTGTCTTGGCTTTGGGGGGATGGCTCTGTTCTGGGGCTCACCTGGAGCATTCCTCAGGCAGGAGGGCTCTGACCCCACATAAATACCCCTTTACCTCCCAGGTCTCAGTCCCTGTGATGGCACAAACTGGAAAACTTTGGTTCTCTCATTAGTCCTAAATTCCTGCTGGGTTGTGGGCCCAAAGACCTCAGGTCCAGCCCAGGCTTTCATATGTCCACTCCTGTGGGGAACCTAGCTGATGGAACCTAGAACAAAGGACACCTCAGAAATCCCTGACCTTGTCACCCACGTGACCAGAGGCGCCCATCCCCTGAGAACAAAGGAAATAGACAAATACTAAAGTAATTCAAAGCAGCCCAATACATCCAGCCAGAAAGAAAAATATAGAGCAACTTGCCTTTGTGTTAGCAAAAGATTATTATGATTACAGCTGATGTTTTATTTATGCTTGCTGAGTAAAATTTATAAGACCCTGTTTGGATCTTGTGCTTTCAGTATAAACTCTTTTAGTATAAACATGTGCTCAGGTCTACCTTTTTACCCCTCCCTATTACCTGCCCCCAGCTTATGCTAATGAGTGCTTGCAATTGTAATTGGTGGAAAACCTGTAACACCTCTATGACGTATTCTGCCTTTAAAAGCTGATCTCCCCGACAATAAACCCCTTTTGAACAGCATGTGTTGTCTTGAGGACTTTTCTTACTAACTTCTCAAGTTTTTCTTCACAGATCGGTTCTGCTCGGGCAAACCCACGAATTACTAGCGACCTTCATTTCCACACCCCCGAGGGTCGGGGGTCCCCCACGGAAGGTTGCACACTCCTACACTCACAGATCTCCTAGGCTTGCCCCTGAGCTGTTGTAGCCCACCCTTACTTTCTGGAACAGGGCTGAACTATGAAGAATTTTTTTTGTTGGTGTTGTTTTAGGGCCACACCTGGCAGTGCTCAGGGATTATTTCTAAGCTCTGCTCTCAGAAATTACTCCTAGCAGGCTCAGGGAACTCTATAGAATGCTGGGGTTCAAGCCAGGATAGACCATGGGCAAGACAAACTCCCTACCCACTGTACTATCACTTCAGCCCCTATCTCAGAAGGATTTTAAATATTTAAGTCAGGGCTGGAGAGTGAGGTAAAGACACTTGTCTTGCAAGTGAATAACTTAGGTTCTATCCTTGGCAATGCACAGGGTCCCCTAAGCCCCACCAGGAGTGACCCCTGCTACCAGAGCCAGGAGTGAGCTCTGAGCGCAGCCTATGTGTCCCCCACAAATAAAATAAAATACGTAATCATTACAGCTCCTGCATGTTCTAGATTGCTAGAGGGAATTTTAAACTGTTCCCACCTTGCCCATCAGTGGGAGTAGAGGTTCACAGGCCATGCCATGGGAGTTCTTGGTTGAATCTCTATTTTTTTCTCTTGCTCGGTCCCTTCTCTTTGCTTCAAGACTGTCTCCACCTCCCAGAAGCCCCTAGAGAATCTTGTCAAGGGAACTGGGAGGATGGAGAGAGAGGACGGATGTATAGAATAAAACTGCAGATGGTATGTCCCAAGCCCAGGGTCTCTGCTTTGGCTCCATGTTCTGTTTAGGGTCCCCTTGAAGTGGCCTGATGAGAGAAGGAATGTGTCAACTCGGTCAACCAGCAATGATCAACTTCTATCTTCCTTGTGTGTTTTAGAGGGGAGAAGATCCCCCCCCTCAGCTGAGGACTAGGAAAGAGCAGGTCCCAGACCGAAGACCAGAGACACTTTATTCCATTCCAACAATGCTTATATAGGACAAGAGGAACTGAAATGTGTGCAGTGGGCTATGGCCATGGACATAGCATAAGGATAACCAGTGTAAAGTGAGGTGCCAGGGAGAAGATAAACCTAAACATTGGGGCTTAGGAATGTCTCCGGAGCAACGCAGTAGGCCTGTAATCAAGTGGCCTGCAAATCCCCCTTAAATGGAGCTCTCTCTGAGGGAGGAGGGACGGGACAGCCCAGAATCAAGCCTGAGAGTGATCACTGATCATGGCGGAGTTGGGTCCCTCTTTTTGCTGTCCTTCCCCATCCCTGGAGAGGTGTCTCTGAAGCCTTCACTTCCTCAAGGAGAATCCCAGGAATGGTTTCTTTACAAGGTTCCATCTGCCAGGCGGTTCAGGAACGTCACAGGGGGGATCAGGGCCAAGTTTGGGGATAGGCCTTGAGGCAGAGAGGCTGGATGGGCTTGTATCTTCTACTTTGGCTAGGAAGTGACAAACAGAGGGAGGTAGGGAGGGGTGAGAGACGGGGTAGGATGGTGTGAGGCTCCACCATGCCAGCTCCAGCTATGTAGACCCTGTCTGGGTTCTGGGAGGTCCTAGGGGAGGGGGTCCTTATCCAGTCTGAGTTTGGGATTCAGAGTCAAAGATTTCAAGCCACATCCATAAGTAGACCCCACTCCGCAGACTTTCTGCTTTAAGTTTGCAGTGTGCTGTTTGTGTTATTTGGGTCACTCCAAGCTCATTGCTCACAGTCAGGATGTGGAAGAAAACACAGGCCTTCCCAGAGGACCCTTGAGCATGGGAGGGCTTCCTGCAAGAGGTGGTCTTTGAGCTGTAGCAGCAGGATGAAGGCAGCAAAGTGGAGGAGACAAAATAGGGGACCTGGAGAGCCAGTTAGGTAAAGACCAGGCCCTGAGTGAGGCTTTGTGGGTGGGTTTGAGGGGCCAGAGGGAGGCACTCTCCAGCCAGCCCACCTCTATCTATCACTTCCTCCATCTGAGCAGGGTGAAGGACAGGAAGTGAGGTCTGTGGACACACCCCAGAAGAAAGGGAAGGAGCCCCAACAAGAGGGGGTGGGGCACAGGAGGCAGACTCGCAGGGGCTGGTGGGTACAAGGTGACACCCAGGACCACCCAGGACCATGGCGATGGCTCAGCTGCGAGCTGAGAGGTGAGTGCAGGAGGGAGCAATCCTGCTGGGCTTCCTGGAGGTGGGATTGCACCACCACCACTACCCACTGCCCCTTACATCCTCCGAGCACCCCAATACTGGGAACTGAGGGCTCTGAGAAGTGTTTTCAGGAAGTTTAGAGTCATGGCTCTCACTGTCATGTCTATGTCTCCGGATACTCCGAGAAGCTGAGTGACCACCCAGAGGCCCCCACACCAAGAGGAGGCAGGGTCTGGGGGAGGTAGGGAGGCCGCTGGGTTCAGGCACCCTGGTTTCTGGCTGCATGAGTGGTCAGCTACAGCCCTTGTCATCACCTCCCCAAACTGACTTATGGACTCTGGCTCATTCTTCCTTTTAATTTAGGCTGTCACGGACGTCACCACCTCCTCTTCGAAGTCCTCCCAGACAGCCCCCTCCCTGCTTCTTGGGACCTTTTCCCCTGTTTCCTTTCTACCCCCCTCTGTGGGTCTTTCATGACTAGGCACATCTGCTAAAATTGTTTATTTGGGTTCTTAGCTTCAAACTTCCCCCCCCTCTTGCTCCACCCCTCACTCAGGCCTTGGACATAAACAGACTTGGGAGAACATTGTGGGTCTTCGGTGGCTCCTGGTTCCTGGGGAGCAGGACAGAGCCAGCCGCCATTTCACACTAGCTCAAGACAACTGAGGCGCTGACCCTGGGAATCTCTGGGTCTGCAAATGTCCTTCACAACTTCTGCTAGACTTTTGCGCTCGTCCAGGGGGAAACTGAGGCCCCAAGCGGAAGGAGCACTCTCTCATGATCATGTGGTGCCTGGTTCAGGTTCCATGGCATACACCTATGCACCTTGGGGTTACTCCTGGCAGGCACAGGGACCTTACAAGGTGGGGAGAATGGAACCTGGGTCGGTGGAGTGCAAGTTGGGAGCCCCCCCTTGCTGTGCTGTCACCTCAGCCTTGAAGTACTTCCTGGATAGTCCCTGAACAGTGGGCCTGTGCTCGGAGATGGGGGGTGTATGTGTCCTAGGGAGCCCCTAGTTGTCTCCTGCCCCATAGGGTGGGACCAGCACGCTCACCCTGCTTCAGTCTCATTGGAAGCCTAAGAGGCTCCCCGTTACTTAACTGAGCCCAGACACCCCCATATCCCTTCTTCACTCCCCAGCCTCAGCTGTGTGCTCACCTAATTCTGTGTCTCCAACCATCCAACCATTTTTACTCCAACCAAGCGTTAGCCACGTTGTTCCATCTACCTGGAAGGCTCCACCCTGTGTCCTGCCATGAGATCTATTGGGCCCTGGAGATGTCACTCACTTGTCTGGGTCCCTCCCCTGGGTTTAAAGATTCCAGAACAGAACCCGATAGGCAGGGATGCCAGAAGCTCCATCTCTGGATGAATCAGGAAGGGATCTTGGGATTCCTTCAGCCCTGGACCAAGAGGGCCTGGAGTGATAGGCTGACAAAGGAAGTTATTAAATATTTGATTTCTAAACAATCATAGGCAGGTGGAATGTTAAAGGGTGCCCTGGTGAAGGGACACTGTCAGGCTCAGAAGGCATTTAATCTACCACTGGCTGGGGGTCTTGTACCTTTCTTAGGCTTCCCCAAAGTGCTGTTTGAGTGGGAGGTAAGGGAAGACTCACACAGGTCTTTTTGTTGTTGTTATTTGGGTTTGGGTTTGGGGTCTCACTCTGTGGTGCTCAGGAGTTACTCCTGGCTCTTTGTTTGGGCATCAGTCCTGGTGGGCTCCAGGGACTCAGATTCAGGGCTGGGCCTTAGCCCAGGGTTGCTGTGTCCAAGATAAGCACCATCCTGCCTGTGCCTTCTCTCCAGCCCTGCAAGTGTCTGGCACAAACTGGGCCAACAGTCCCAGAAGTTCTTGTGGGCACTGAGTAGCTCACTTCAGCGGATACAGCCACGGACATTGAGTTAGGTTCGGGGACACTCAGACCCAGCTCCACTCCTGACTCTCCAGCCTGGTCTGGGGGACAGGCTGGCTTAGGGAGGCATTGGACTCCCCCATGGCTAGCACTGGCCCTGCCTACCACCCAAGGGGTGGCAGCCTTAAGACCCATGACCAGGTGCAAAAGTCACAAAGCTGCAAGGCTGCAAGGGTGGGGGACCTGGCTACCGGCTGGGGTGCCCACCCAGACAGCCAAACTATAGGAACCCAGGATTGTCCCTGGGTCAAGCACCCAACCAGCCGAGGGTGGAGGGAGAGAGGAAGAGAGAGAGAGAAAAGAGAGATAGAAAGGAGACAGAGAGGAGAGAGAGAGAGAAGAGAGAAAGAGAAGAGAGATAGTAGAAAGAGAGAAAGGAGAGAGAGAGGACAGAGAGAAATCGATGCAGAGCAAGCAACATGCTTTCATGTCAATGCTTTTATCTCAGACCCAGACCCAGGGAGCCTGGGCCTAGAAGCCTCTGCTCCAGTCTTTTCCCTGGGTTTCCCCAATAACTACCAGGCTCTTATTTTTTTATATTAACATAATTTTTATTTTGATCATAGTGGCTTACATATTGTTGACAATAATATTTTAGGTACATATTTACATAAAATCAGGGGGGATTCCCATCACCGGTTTGTCTTCCCTACTCCTCCGTTTTTGTCCTACCTTCCATATCCTCCTCCCTCACCCCCAGGGCTGCTAGAATATGTGGTCCCCTCTGTACCTATCCTATTACTTCGTAGTCTTACACCTGTTTGGTCCTGATGCCTCCCTTATTTCCCCCTCTAATTGGGAGGCAGGAGTAGGTAGTTCTTTTATACTTTAGGGGAGCAGTTGTCAGTTACAGGGGGGGGCATCTCCCAGTCTAATTGCCATTACAGGGGCATGTCATCACCCCTTAAAGTGACTAGTTCCCTGAAATACATCAACATCTAACTTCCCTCCCTCCCTCTCTCCCACCCTCAGTGACTTCGAGCAGCTGCCTGATGACGTGGCCATGTCTGCTAACATCGCAGACATCGAGGAGAAGAGCGGTTTCAGCAGCCACTTTGTGAGAGACAGATCCCCCCTTTTGTCCCCCAACTCTGGCCGGTGACCTTCAGGCTTCCGAGTTCATGGATCACCTCACTTCTTGTTTGTTTTGTTTTGTTTGTTTTGGCGTCATACCTGGTGAGGCTCAGGGATTACTCTTAGCCCTACACTCAAGAATTACTCCTAGTGATGCTCAGAAGACACTTATGGGGTGTCAGGGATTGAACCCGTGTCAGCTATGCAAGGCAAACCCCCTCCCCGCTGTTCTATCCCTCAAGCTCTGAGCACCTCACTTCTGCCCTGGTGGTTCTCAAGGGAGATGTGACCTTCAGCGGGGACATGATGCAGCAAAAACATCCCCCAACTTCTGAGTTTAGAACTTGGGGTTGGGCTGGGACCTGGTGGGTGGGGCTCACAGATGCTGCTTCACTCCCACAGTGCTCAGAACAGTCTACATGATCTGGGGAACACTATGGTCAAGAAAACCTGCTTGGTGGTGGCTGGAGTGATAGCACAGCAGAGAGGGCATTTGCCTTGTTTGTGGTTGACCCTGGTTCCATCTTGGCATCCCATAGAGTCCCTTGAGCTTTGCAGGAGTGAATTCTAAATGCAGAGCCAGGAGTGACCAGTGAGCACCGCAGGGTGTGGCCCCCAAATAAACAAAACAATAAAAAAAAAAAACCCCACAACAACAGGGCCGGAGAGATAGCACAGAGGTAGGGCGTTTGTCTTGCATGCAGAAGGACGGTGGTTCTGGTATCCCATATGGTCCCCCGAGCCTGCCAGGAGCGATTTCTGGGCGTAGGGCCAGGAGGAAGCCCTGAGTGCTGCCGGGTGTAACCCAAAAACAAAAACAAACCCACAACAAAAAAGGCATGCTTTCACCTTGGGGCCTCTGATTCCCCCCTCTGCCTTCTCCCTGGTCCCCAACTTTCCTCCTCCAGGCACAGAGTAAGCCTTGAACCTCACCAAATGTGGCCCCAAAACCAGATAAAACAAAATGAAATAGCAGTGAGGCATTCCATGAACTTGGAGACCCAAAGCTCACTCGCCTCTCTCGTCCTAGGTCTTCGTCATCGAGGTGAAGACCAAAGGGGGGGCCAAGTACCTTATCTACCGCCGCTACCGCCAGTTCCATGCACTGCATGCTAAGCTAGAGGAGCGCTTTGGGCCCCTCAACAAGGTGAACTCTTTCTGCTGCAAACTGCCAGCACTCCCAGGTACGCCCCAGAAGTCCTGACCCGCCCTCAGGCAGAGCCGAGCCTCTCTTCCCTAAATGAAATAGCTCAGTTAATCCATAACTCGCACACCGCCCCCCCAAACCTAGCCTGCCCACCTCTATCCAGTCCTCTGCAAACGCTCTCGCTGTTCGGGGTCACTTGGCCTCGGACCAATAGGGACTCCTTGGGCTGAAGAAACTTGCAGGCTGTGAGGCCTGTTCATTTCCTGACACCCCAAAAGGTCCCCTGAGCCCTTCCAAGAGTAACCCTGAGCACAGAGTTAGGAGCATTCCATGTATGGCCCCCACATCAATCAACATGGGAGCAATATCACAGCGGGGAGGATGTTTGCCTTGCATGTGGCCTACCTGGGTTCGATCCCTGGCATCCCATAGGGTTCCTAGACCCTGCCAAGGGTCATTTTTGAGTGCAGAGTCAGGAAGTAAACCCTGAGTTTTGGACTTTTTCTTTTCTTTTCTTTTCTTTTTTTTTTTTTTGGTTTTTGGGCCACACCCGGCGGTGCTCAGGGGTTACTCCTGGCTGTCTGCTCAGAAATAGTTCCTGGCAAGCACGGGGGACCATATGGGACACCGGGATTCAAACCAACCACCTTTGGTCCTGAATCGGCTGCTTGCAAGGCAAACGCTGCTGTGCTAGCTCTCCGGGCCCCGAGTTTTGGAGTTTTTCAAAACTAAACAAAAACAAACAAAACAACAACCCAATCACATGGAGAAGGCTTCCTCCTCCTCAAACCAGGGGGGCAACACTATCTCTTACTCCAGATCCCCCAACCCTGCCTGTCCCCTTTCTGTTTCATCTTCCCCTCAATCCCTCAGTCCTGCCCCTCAGTCTGCACTCCCCAACTCAAAGTTGGTGTGTGCCTCAGTTGATCCCAAATCTGCACCTTGGGCCCTACAAGAAAATCCCCCTCATTGTGGATACAGGTGCCTAGGGGGGTGATCCTTGTGTACCTCTTGCAGACTGAACATGAACCCCCTTTCATCCTGGCTTCTCCTCGAGCAGATGAGACAGACCCCCCGCCTGCCCCTTCTTTTGTTAAATTAATAGATTTTATTATATAACTATATTTGTATCTAAAACTTTCCAATATTCTTTTAAAGCAAAAGCTTATGATTAGATATTTTATTAATAAAATAATTTGGCCAGTCAATATATCCAAATATTTAAAACTTCTTTTTTTTTTAAATAATTTTCATTTTGACCAAAGTGGATTACAAATCTTACACAGTAATATTTTAGGTACAAAGCATCATTGAATCAGGGGCATTCCCACCACCAGTGTTGTCCTCCCTCCACCCCTGTTCCCAGCATGCATCTCATATCCTCCCTCCCTTACCACTTCCCCTGGCTGCTAGTATAAGTGGCCTCCTCTGTGTCTAGCTTGTTGTAGATTGGGTTTCGATTCTGTTGTCATTGGCTTTGGATTTGGTGTTTAAGTCTGATCCTTTTTTATTTCTACTTAATGTTCATATGACTGTTTGGTCTTGGTACCCTCCATTATTTCCCCTTCAATTTATGAGGAGAAACAAGATGATTCAAGTTATGTGGCCCCTTCTTGCTTCATGCCATAATCCCTGTTTGCCTGCACTTCTGGTGTGGCTGAGGTCCCTTCCACTGCACCCACTGTGTACCCTGGGAAGGGTCTGTCCTCGAGACCGCTCCCTGGGGTGCAGAAGAGTCTTGAGTGCTTGGACCCTCTGGCTGCTCGTGTCTTCTATGTCCTCATGCTGGACTCTTCCCTGACCACACTCCCCATGTTCCTTACTCCTTCGAGCATATCCTGGGTCCTTTGGGGCTGACCCAGTCCCCTCACGTGGCTCCATTCTCTTCCTCAAGAACCTGCCTGCATGGGTTTTCCTGCATCATCCCCCCAAAAGCCCCCCAGAGCCCTTTCTCTAATGGGAACCCCTCAGAGATCAGCTCACCTCTCCACCACCTCACATTGTGGGGCCGGAGAGATAGCATGGAGGTAAGGCGTTTGCCTTTCATGCAGAAGGTCATTGGTTCGAATCCCGGCGTCCCATATGGTCCCCCGTGCCTGCCAGGAACAATTTCTGAGCATGGAGCCAGGAGTGGCCCCTGAGCGCTTCCAGGTGTGGCCCCAAAACCACAAAAAACAAACAAAAAAAACACCCCACATTGTTACCCCATCTACCAGCCCACACCCCAGAGCTACTCACAGCTCCATCCTGATGCCCCAGAGTCCCACCAAAGCCTCCTTTTCATGGTCCCATCGGGAACCTCCCTGTAGAAGAACCTCATGTTCCCTTTCTATCTGCTGCACCCCACTGCTTTTGAGACACCCTGTTTCTCCATCTGTCACTCAGCAGGCAAACAGGGAAGGGTTCTCTGTCCCCCATTCTGATCCTCTCTCATCCATAACCCCCAGCCCCGATCAGACCCCTTCCTATGACCCCACAGGATCTTCATAGTGACCATCCCCCAAGTCTGAGTGTCATATCACAGACTTAGGGCGCAGCCAATGCCATTCACCATCCCTGCTGGCATCCACCACCGCCACCTGACATGGGTCTGGGTGAATCCTGTGGCTGGCCTATCTCCCCATCTCTGGGCTTATCTCCCTATCTCTGTCCTGTCTCCCATATCCGGCCAGTCCCCACTTCTCCCTGCCCCAGGGACTTTACTTCCCTCCTCACTCATCACCCCAGACACTGGTGTTTAATGATAAGTGACTCATTCAGCCACTTGACAAACCACTTGGATTTGGGCAGGATGCCAGTCGAGGTGCCTGAGCCTGAGTCCCCCTGGGATTCTCATTCAGTTCTTTGGGGGAGAATCTTGTACACACACAGTCCCACAGTGCTCAGGATAGCGCTGATCACGTGGGGGCAAATGTCAGGGGTCAAACTCAGGGCCTCGGTCACTGAGCCACTTACAGGGAGCCCCAATTATCTTAAATGCTCCTTGGATGAGGCAGAAGTACAGCCAAGCTGGGGGAACCCTGCTCTAGAGGTGAGCAGAAAGATTTTTCTTCCTATTGGAGCCACAATTGTGTGTGTGTGTGTGTGTGTGTGTGTGTGTGTGTGTGTGTGTGTGTGTGTTTCTGACACAAAAGCAATTCAACCAGCCTTGGATACAGCTTGGCCAGCAGTGGGGTACAGTGACCCTTGGATGTTGGGGGGAAATGGGAGTGCAGGCCCAGCATGGCTGGCAGTTAGAGGGATCTGGCCAGGACCCAGCTGGGCAGCCCCAAGCCAGGCTCCTAACTGTGTTCCCCATCCTAGCCAAGGTCTTCGTGGGTGCAAAGCAAGAGATCGCAGAGTCACGGATCCAGCCTCTGAATGCCTACATGAAGGTAACATGGGGCACCCCAAGTCCTAGCAACTCACCCCCTCAATGCAAAGCTTGTGAAAAAAGGGGTTCTTGGGGCTGGCAAAGTGGTGCTAGAGGTAAGGTGTCTGCCTTGCAAGCGCTAGCCAAGGAAAGACCGCGGTTCAATCCCCCCGAGTCCCATATGGTCCCCCCAAGTCAGGGGCGATTTCTGAGCGCTTAGCCAGGAGTACCAAATGGGTATGGCCCTAAAAAACAAAAAAATAAAAAAGAAAAAAAGAAAAGAAAAAAGAAAAAAGGGGTCTTGGAGCAGGTGGTCTTGGGTCAGTGGAGAAAGGATATACTTGCCTTCTCTGATGTCTGTGTGGTGGAGTTCTGATGTAGAGGTTCGGAGGGTCCAGTCTGATGCCCATTTCTTTACAACCCTTTGTGGGGACAGACAGTTGAGTCAGGACCTCAGAAAGAGGCAGCTGGAACAGAGTCAAAATCATCTGCTCTCCTATGTGGAGCAGAAAGGTCCTTTTCAGGGGCGCCCTGTCTTATTAATGAGAACAGGGGTGTGCTGGACCAGGGCACTCAGCAGATGTGGGCCGAGAGGGCTGGTCTCCGGTCCACCTCCAGCACAGCACAGCTATGTCCCTGAAGGTCAGCTCCCAGCTCTCGTCTATTCTAGACTCTTCTAGACTCTCTTCAGCTTACTTCACTGCAAAGGGTTCCATGTGACTGTAGAACTGAAGCACCCAAAAGACCCCAGCCTAGGCTCCAAGCACCACCCCATCCCAAGACTAAAACTCAGATCAATGCTGTTTTTCTCTTTTTCTACTAGAACTTTCTTTTCTCTTTCTTTCTTTCTTTCTTTCTTTCTTTCTTTCTTTCTTTCTTTCTTTCTTTCTTTCTTTCTTTCTTTCTTTCTTTCTTTCTTTCTTTCTTTCTTTCTTTCTTTCTTTCTTCTTTCTTTCTTTCTTCCTTTCTTTCTTTCTTTCTTTCTTTCTCTCTTCCTTTCTTTCTTTCTCTCTCTTCCTTTCTTTCTCTATCTTTCTATTTATTTCTTATTTCTTTCTCTCTTCCTTCATTCCTTTCTCTTCCTTTCTTTTTCTTTCTTTCTTCCTTTCTTTCTTTTCTTTCTCTCTCTTCTTTCTTTCTCTCTCTTCTTTCTTTCTTTCTTTCTTTCTTTCTTTCTTTCTTTCTTTCTTTCTTTCTTTCTTTCTTTCTTTCTTTCTTTCTTTCTTTCTTTCTTTCTTTCTTTCTTTCTTTCTTTCTTTCTTTCTTTCTTTCTTTCTTTCTCTCTTTCTCTCTTTCCCTTCCTTCCTTGGCAGATTTGGGGGACCATATGAGGTGTCAGGGATCAAAATCAAGTTGGCCACATGCAAGGAAAAGGCCCTCCCTGCTGTGCTATATAGCTCCCGGCACCAATACTACTTCTGCCAGTGATCAGAGACTATCTCCATTGAGAAGGTCTGGAGGGGGGGACCAGCATGGGGGGCCCTGGAGCAAGTGGTGGGGTGTCCAGCTGTGCTGGCTCGTGTACCCCTGTCTTGTCCTCTCCCCAGGACCTCCTCAGCCTGCCCGTGTGGGTCCTGATGGACGAAGATGTTCGTCTCTTCTTCTACCAGTCAGCGTATGACTCTGAGCAAGTGCCCCAGGCTCTCCGCCGGCTTCGCCCACACACCCGGAAACTGTAAGTGTAGGAGGACTGAGACCAGGGCCACTTTGTGCTCCAGTTACCCCTCCCATTTGTTCACAAGAGCCAGGCAGGTTCCATTTGCTAGTGGAGTTTAGCCATTCAGCATGTGGAAGGGCAGGAGCCTGGCATGTCTTGGTGTGTGTGATCCAAGATCAGGGACTGGGCCTCTCTGCTGGGGAGGGTCTGCTCACAGCCTCGGGGTTCTGGAAAGATCCAAAGCAGGGCCCCCTAGGTCTGCAAATACTTCCATTCAGCAGCTCCTGAAGTGCTGAGTCTCAGTTCTGCAGGGTCCGCTGGGGTTCAGTTAGGGAAGTCCCGGGACATCCCACTGCCAGTCTCGGAAATGCTCCCATCAGTTCATAATCCAAAATCCCAGCATCAATTCCAGACCCCGGGAGACAGGAAACAGGCATGGAAAACCCAAGGTCGGGCTTCTAAGCAGCTTGGCAGGAATCCAGGGCCCCACAGCCCTGAGTCCTGCCTCCCAGACTCCTCTCTTGCCCTGTGGTCCTACTGTGTGTGCCCTCTCAGACCCAGTAGGTGGTGGCTCTGGAGCAGGTGAGAGATTAAAGGAGGAGGGTCTAGGGAGAGAAGTAAAGGAGATGAAGGCATGAGTGGCAGTACCTCTGCACCCACGTTCTGGCTTAAGTCTGGTTCAGTGGGCATAAGCTCCTCTTAGGAGAGGCAGGTGGAGGGGAACTAGAAGCACTCTGGCACATTCCACACCTCTCCTGCCTCTAGTGGGGGGGCCCTTCTGCACCCCAAAATAGACTCCAGGGAACCAGGGCAGCTAACAGCCCCCTTTCTCCACAGAAAGAGCGTGTCCCCACAAAGTGCCAGCTCGGACCGCCTGGCTGCTCCTCGAGCAGAGGTACCCCAACTGGCCTGGCCAGCCCCCTACTCCTCTGGGTAGCTCCCCCCAAGTCTCTGGGTGCCTGGGAAAGGGGCAGCCTCCCCCGTCACTTCTGTGAAGCAGAAGCTACAGGAAAGAAAGAACTTTGGGGAGGTCTGGATCACTGTTTCCTTCTCCCTGCCTCCTCCCCAGGCCCTGTTCGACTTCACTGGGAACAGCAAGCTGGAACTGAACTTCAAGGCTGGGGATGTCATCTTCCTCCTCAGCAGGGTCAATAAAGACTGGCTGGAGGTGAGGCGGGAGGGGAGGCAGGAGAGGGAAGCTGACACGGGAGGGCAGGGGTGAGTAAAGAGATGAGGGTGGAGGTGAGGATGGAAGTAAGGAGAGCAATGGTCATGAAGGTAAGAAGGGAGGGAGCAGAAGGTGAGAAGAGACATGATGGCAGGAAAGATGGTGACAAGATGGAGAAAAGTTGGAGGTGAGGATGGAGGTAAGGTCAGAGGTGAGGTTAAAGGTGAGGTTGGAGTTAAGATCAGAGGTGAAGATAGATATGCTACCAAAGGATATACTACCTAAGGATAACCCAGACTCTGGACTCTGTGCCTGAGGAAACAGTGACTAGGGAGCCAGGTGGTGGCTGGGGGCAAAGATTCGGGGCTCACAGTTGCTTCTACTCTAACCCCAACATGGTCTCCTGAGCCAAGCAGGTTGTTTGGCATTGACACCCCCTAGTGTGGGACTAGCCTTCTCAGGCCAGGGCCTGTCCTGTGCACAGTGGGTAGCCAGCACTGGCCTTGAAAAACAGGAGCAACGGTCAGGAGCAATGTCCCCTGGACATTCTGGGGGACTGTCACCCCAGCTGGGAGTCCCTGGGTTGGTTCTTGATCCTGGTGGTGGCCAGGACAAGGTACCAGGAGGAGACTGACTGGCAGCACATCCGGGCAGCTTGCTCAAGCCGGCTTCCTCCCAAGAAGCAATTTCTTCACTGGTTCCAGGAAGGGGAGAGGCGGGGAGGGGTGACTGAAGGGGGGCAGGTCTGCAGAGAGGGACAGGAAGGGCTGACGTCTGCAGCTGTCTGGGACACACACACTCATACACACATGAGCACGCACACATGAGCACGTATGCACACATATGCCCATAAATGCATGCTACCAGAGGGGCCCTACAGAGGGGAGGACAGGGCAGTGGCAGTAGGTTCTTCAACCATCTGCCCTGGGAGACCCTGGGGGAGCATATTTTAAGAAGGGGTCAGGCCTCCCCAGATCCCAGGATTTTGACTTGTCCCCAGTTCCAGGACTTTGTCCCAAGGGAACAAGTTCACTGTCTGAACCCAGTACTGTGTCCCCAGATTTCTGCAGAGTCCCTTTGCTGGCTTCATTGTGCTCTGGGTGCCAGATGCAGGCTCAGACTGAGGGGTGCTCCAGGGAAGTGGGAGAGTCCCAAAGACAGGTTGGACATGACTGTACAACATCACAGGACATGGCCTGGGTACCCACGCAGAAGACTGGCCCTGAGACCTGGCCTGGAGCAGAGGCAGCTGTGGAAAGAGGCTGAAAAGGGGGTACCCTTCATGCTTCACCCCTGCAGCCCCATCTCACCCTTGGGTCTCTGTTACACAGGACACCCCATGAGGAGTCCCCAGAGCTGGTGCTGAAATGTCTTTGCTTGGGGAGAGGAGGCTTTGTAGCTTAGGTATTTTCATTTGGGGGTACACTCAGTACCCTCAGGGACCCAGCACCAGGCAGAGCCTACAGCTCTTGGCAAATACCCCTTTTTTGGTTTTGGGTCACACCTAGAGGCTCTCAGGGGTTACTCCTAGCTCTGCACTCAGGAATCAATCCTGGCAGGCTCAGGGGACCACATGGGATGCTGGGAATGGATCCGAGTTCAACCATGTACAAGGCAAACACCCTTCTATACTAGGGTTCCAGCCCCTCTTGGCACCCCTTTTTTGACAGCTTCCTGGGGTGACCATTTTCATAGTTTCACTCCTTATTTCTCTCAGGAAGAGACTTCAGACCTCCTGTGTCCTGTCCCCATCATCATCAAAGGGCTGAGACAAGGAGAGATCATGGCCACCTTACACCTCACCCCTCCCCAGGGTAACCTTCTCTGTCTTCCTTAGGGCACCATCCGGGGAACCACTGGCATCTTCCCCGGGTCCTTTGTGAAAATCCTCAAGGATTTCCCGGAGGAGGATGACCCTACCAACTGGCTGCGTTGTTACTACTATGAGGACAGTCTCAGCACCACCATCAAGTTGGTATCTAGGTGGTGGGAATGGGCAGGAGGGGCCCTTTCTCCTATATTCCCATATCACACACCCTGGAAGACCCAGGCCAGCCCAACTCCTACCCCTTCTACTCCCCATTTGCTGGCCATCCAATGCCCATGGGTATCCCATGCTTCTTCACTGACCCCCCTGTGCCACCTCTAGGGACATAGCGGTGGAGGAGGACCTTAGTAGCACCCCACTCTACAAGGACCTGCTAGAGTTGATGCGGTGAGTTGAGGCGGGTGGGGGCAGCTCCAAGAAGGGGGGGGGCTGAGAGTAACAGGGAGGCCAATGGCTGCAAACACTTATCTTATTAGCTCTTCACTGTTCTCCTGTAGACTGGTGTGGGGATCAGCAGTCTTTCCATCCATGTGTGGCCTGCTCTCTGTATAGTGACCAGAGTCATGGCTGCCCATTCTGTGCCTTTGTTTCAGGGGAGCCATCAGTGGAAGTCCTCAGGGCTTACTTTTGGCTCTGAGCTCAGTGATCACTCCTGGCAGGACTAGGAGATTACTATGGGATGTCGGGGATCAAACCCGGGTTGTCATGTGCCAGGATAACATCCAGCTCACTGTGCTATGGCTCCGACCACTCATTGTGTGTGTTGTTATGACTCAGAAATCCCACCAAAGCAGGAAGTGAAGCCAACCAGTCCATGCTGGGACTCCCAGCAGTGCCACCCCCAGAATGTGTCCCCACCTCATCCAGTACCACACAAATGTGACTTTCACAGTCCCTGGGCATTGTGGATGCACCAGCCAATGCCTGCTACCATTGGCATTGATCCCATGTGGTTGCCATAATTGGTGCCCACCATGGATGGCATTGTTCCACATGCCCACGCTGATTTATTTCTTTGGAATGATTTTTCTAGAATCATCTAGAATTTTCTTGAGTTTTTAAGTCAGGAGGGACTCCAGGAGGGACTGGAGAGATTGTACAGTGGGGAGGGTGCTTACCTTGCACATGGACAACCTGGGTTCTATCCCCAGCATTCCATAGGGTCCCATAAGCTCTACCAGGAGCAATTCCTAAGCACAGAGTCAGGAATAACCCCTAAGCATCTTCAAATGTGCCCCCCAAATAAACAAACAAACAAAAATTAAAAACAAGAGCTGGTAGGGCCGGTGAGATAGTACAGTGGGGTGATCTATTTTTTTTTTGCAAGTGTCCAACTCAGGTTCGATCCCCGGCATCCCATAGGGTCCCATAAGTACTACCAGGAGTGATTCCTGAGTAGAGAGGCAGGAGTAACCCCTGAGCATTGCCAGGTGTGGCCCCCAAACAAACAAAAAGTAAAAATAAAAACAAGAGCTGTCAAGTCTCACTAGGGTTGTCACTTATCTGTCCCACGGCCTGTGACAGACCAGCTTTTGTTATTGTTCACCAGCCAGGGGTTCAAACTCCTCCCACACACGACCCTGCTGCCCTCTCTTTGGGGTCACAGAACATGAGACATTTCACCCGACTTCTCCCTGCAGGCGAGAGTTCCAGAGGGATGACATCGCCCTCAACTACCGCGATGCTGAGGGGCACCTGATCCGCCTCCTCTCGGATGAGGACGTGAGACTTATGGTGAAGCGGGCTCGGGGGCTCCCTACCCAGAAGCGCCTCTTTTCCTGGAAGATGCACATCACCCCGAGGGATGACTACCGGCTCTACAACACTGCTCCCTGAGCCCATGAGATCCCGGGCAGTGGGTTCTAGTTAGAGAGAGCCTGGTGCCATGTACCCCAAGGAAATGGGGACCAGGCAAAGTCCAGGAGGAATTTCAAGGCTCGGAAACTCCCCCTCCGGGAACCTGGACTTGGCCTGTATGCTGTGGGGTCCCTATGTTTGGGCTTTGATAGCAATAAAGGCCCCCAATAGAGCCCCCCATCTCCGTGCTTGGATATTGAAGACATCTTTTGAGGAAAGAGAGGCAAGGGAGTAAATCATAATTCTGGGGGGCCAGAGGGATGGTATTGGTGTTAAGGCATTTGTCTGGCATGCCGCTGACCTTGGTCCTATCCCTGGCACTACATGACCACCCCAAGGCCAGCCAAGAATGCCAGGCACTGGATCAGACAAAGCCAGCCCGTCCTCCACCCTCACCATTTCCTTTGGGGGCCACACCCAGCAGTGCTCAAGGATTACTTCTAGCTCTGATTAAGGATAATTCAATTATGGAATGCTCAGTGGAGCATATAGGCTGCTGGGAATTGAATGCAGGAGATTCTTTGCAGGTAGTCAGACAAGCACCCTACTCACTGAACTTGGGTTTCAGTCCCCCTAACTGCTTCCTTTGGAGGAAATTACCTCTATAAAAAATCCCATTTCCAAGCACAGCCACATTCTGAATTCCTGGGGTTGGGGGGCAGGACTCAAGCTTCTCTCTCTGGTGGTGGGTAGGTCCCATTCAATAGAGTCCTCTGCCATGGCCTCTTTATCCAGACACTTCAGGGAGTTCTTGGGGTCCCCAGGAAAGTGGGTGCAGGTTTCTACGAAAGAAGGAGACACACTCAGTTGTTGGGGTGAATCATAATTGTGTGTATTTATGGAATACTACAGGCATGTATTTAAACATGAATTCTATGTGTGAGAGTCTGCCTGCATCTGCTTTCGTGCAAGGTTAAAAAAATGTACTTTCTTGCTAGCAACAAGTTTATCAGTACATACTGTTTGATCTCTAAGTTTCTTCACAACAGATAATCCACAACAGATAAATATCCACAGATATTTAGGCCTTTAATGTGGGTTACAAATCTTCTAGATGATAAGTTCCCATGAAAAGACAGAGGGGAGTTGAGCCAGAGGCTTCTCTTGTATCTAAGGGCAAACTTTAACATCTCAAAGTTTTTTACTCCCAGGCTGGACCTTGGGTGTCAATTCTGATATAATTGAAAAGATTAGCAAGTTTGCCAGGTTTTCCTACAAAGGGCTCCTTTCATCTGAGCAGAATATCATTTAAAAGACTAACTTTACTTTGAGAATGACAAAGTTATTTTTATGTATCTCTTGATGCTGATTTTTCCAGATAAAGTGTTATTTAATCCAGGCCATATTTGTATGTACAAATTTTTGTCCTCTGGAAGTAAATGTTCAACTCTATACATACTTAGCACAACAGCAGGGAGATTTTTATTAGGCCAAACATATGTTTGCTCTATTGTTTGAAACTATTACTAAGCTTGAGAAATACCACCCTCACTTTTTCAAGGAAGTGACCTCTCTTTGAGTTCTTTCCTCAACCATTCTCACTAGGGGACCCCCGTGGACCTTCTGATTTTAACTTTCCTTAAATTATGGTGGCAATAGTCTTCTGAAGTAAAGTCTCTCCAGTTTAGGCTAATGAAAGTCAAGCATTAAAATGAAGCAAAAATAGAAAAACTGCCTTGGTTTGATCCATGGCACATCTGAGCATTCCTCCCCCCACCTCAAGCATTGCCAGGAATAACTCCTGAGTACAAAGTCCAGGAGTAACCCCTGAACATCACTGAGTGTGACTCCCCCAAAAAACAATAAAAAGAAACAAAACTGATATCCGATAGGGTCCCCCAAGCTCACCAGGATCAATTTCTGAGAAGTGATTCCTGAGCAGAGCCAGGAGTAATCCTGAGTAATACCATTGGGTTGTGGCTCAAGAAAAAAAATAACATAAAATAAAGTAAAGGAATTCTAAGATAAAACCAAAGAAGTATTCCAGACTATTATGCAAAGGGGAAGCAGTTGGAGAATATGCATATGAAGATCAGATATATAGATGTGAGAACCATTTTTTAAAATGATCAGAATCTCAGAAAAAAATAGAAAGAGGCAGAGGAAGCATTTAAATAGAAGGCAAATGCAATATCTGAAAACAGGGGAAGGAGTCAAATCTATAATAGAATAAAGAAAAAAGAATCCACAATGACTCTGGCATTTTCAAACTCCACAGTCTCCAAATTGAAGAGAAAAATTTCAGAAGCATCAAAGAATCAGAGAAACTGACATCACATGATGTCATGTTATAACATGACAAGTATAGTCCTTTTTTCTCTTTATGGGTGTACTCTCTGAGAGATAGTATAGTGAGCAGAGCAGTTGCCTTGCATCCAGATGAGCTGAGCTAACTTTCTGACACCCCCTTGGGTCTCCCAAGCCCTCCAGAAATGATCCTTGAGCATAGAATCAGGTAGAAACACTGAGTACTGGCAGATGTGGACCCCCAAACCAAAGTTTATCATCATAATTTTTGTCGTCATTGTTGTCATCATCTTCATCATTATTATTGCCATACAACAATAATAACAGATTTCTTACTAGAGCTCATGGAAGTTGAAGTCAATATAATTATAGCTTTAAATTAAAAAAAAAAATCCAGGAGCTGAAGTGGTGGCACATGCGGTAGGGCGTTTGCCTTGCATGCCCTAACCTAGAACGGACCACGGTTGGATTCCCGGCGTCCCATATGGTTCCCCCAAGGCAGGAGAGATTTCTGAGCTCATAGCCAGGAGTAACTCCTGAGCGGCACTGGGTATGGCCCCAAAACAAAACAAAACAAAAAATTAAAACTTTTACTCAGGAGTTACATGAGCCAAACAGCAGGTTTTTCCATGGTGGAAATAAAATTGGATATATGCCACTTAGATCCCTAAACTAGAAGTATTTTTTTTCTTTTCTTTTTGATTTTAGTTTTGGTTTCTGGGCCACACCCAGAGACGCTCAGGTTACTCCTGACTATGTGCTCAGAAATCGCTCCTGTCTTGGGAACCCTCTGGGATGCTGGGGATCGAACCAGGTCTGTCCTGGGTCAGCCTCATGCAAGACAAATGCCCTACTGCTGCTCTATCACTCCAACCTCTGGAACTATTTTCTAACTATGCTTTTTGTAGCTGCCTTTTAAGACAGGTTTAGGTGCAAGAACAAATGATAAGCACAAAAGTCCAAGACAACGTCTTCAGTCAGATGAATGCTTGCTTTGTCAGCACATATAAATTGGAAGGATACAGAGAAAATTAGCATGGCCCCTGCGCAAGGATGACATGCAAATTTGTAAAACTTTCCATATTAAAAAAAACAAAACAACAACAAAAACAAACCAAAAAAAGCCACATGAGATTAAAACCAACTAGACAGAGCAGCACCAGCAAAGCTGATTGTTAGGATCTAGAGTTCTTAGAAGGATGAGATCGCACAATTGAAATAAAGCAAAGCTTTATTCCATCTACCAACAAGCTACAAACTGATGGCAAGGGTCACCTCCCAGAGAGGTGACCCCCTGGGTGAGGGGAACTCCACAAATCAGGTTATATAGGACTAGAAGCAGGAAGTCTTGACCTTTAAGTTGACTGGCTATTGTCTAGGGTTTATCTAGGGTATTTCATCATGTCCTTTCATGACTAGATGTCTGTGGTGGTATATTGGGGTTTAGAGGGCCTTGGAGTATGTATTATTATTGTTGGGATAGAAACTTAGCCCTTAAATAGAAAACTTAGTCTCATTAGCCATAATGGAAACTTAACATTGGTTTGACAAAATGGAGTCCCTTCTGCTCTAGGATTCGCAATGTCCAGACATCTTGGTTACATACACAGCCAGGGCACAACTCCTGGAAATCACCTCCCCTGGGCCAGCAGTGTTGAGTGCCATAATCTAACACACCCGATTCTTCTGCAGGTTTCCTTCTAGGATACTGTGGGTGAGTGACATAGTGTCATCATGGCCTAGGGTTGAATTTATATAAGTGCATATACTTGCCCCACTTCTCCCACATCAAAGTGTCTTTTCTATTTATTTATTTGTTTATCTATCTATCTATCTATCTATCTATCTATCTATCTATCTATCTATCTATCTATTTATCTATTTAGGCTTGGGCCCATACTCAAAGTTGTTCAGAAGTTACTCCTGGCTCTGCATTTAGGAATCAATCCTGGTAGTGTTTCAAGAACCCTGTGTGATGCTGGGGATTGAACTCAGGTCAGCTACATCCAAGGCAAATGTTCTACCCACTGTGTGATAGCACACAGGGCCTTGGGGTCTGCATCTGCATCTGACACCACCCACTCTCTTTTAGTGCTGATTGCTTGGAAAACTTGAAGCAAATGCCATCTCACCACATAATAGAAAGAGGAAACAGCTCCACAACCTAGGAAGGTTGAACTTTCTAAATAACTTTCTCATTAGACTGGAGCCACAGTGCAGAAATTAAGACATTTGCCTGCAGCTGTGGCTGTAATAATTATTTGGATCTGTATATCCCCAGGTATGACCTCTGAGCACTGCCAGGTGTGGTATACACACACACACACACACACACACACACACACACACATGCAGACTAATAAAAGACAACAAAAACCCTCATTGTATGTTTCCGAATGATACCTCTTCTTTGATTGAAACCTGACTGCTATAAATTCAAATAACATTTCTCAGTATAAAGTAATAATGAGGTTTAACTTTCAGAGTTTCATAAAAAGATAGAGCTAGGGTGCTGTATGCATGTCAAGAGAGGTGGAAAAAAGTGTTTTGAGGTGCCTATGCTATTCATAAAGAAGTAAAAAAATGTTACAGTCAAGGGCCAGAGTCAGAGCACAATGGGTAGGGCATTTGCCTTCTACACAGTCAACCTGGGTTCAGTCCCTGACATCCCATGAGGTTCCCTAAGCCTGCCAGGAGTAATTCCTGAGCTTTGCCTGGTGTGGCCCCAAAACAAAACAAAACAAAAGGAATTGTTAAAAAGAGGGGAAAACTCACATTTGAAAGACAAGTTGGCAAGCATAAATTTCAATACATTAATAATTTTGACATTGTAAGTAGATTGAACTCAATGGCTAATTAATATTGTCAGGTGGATTTTAGATAAAATAAACTCCAGCCTGTATCCAAGACACGTGAGGTTTCCATCAAATGCAAACTATACGAAAATATTAAAAACACAGGAAAATTAATCTGGCTGGTGTCAGACTCACAACCTATTTTTTGAGTCAACTTGGTACATTGAACAAGATTTAGTGGCAAATCTTGACCCCTGGCGTAGCTATTGTTTCTTTATATTTTGTTGGGGGTGAGAAGTGATGGCATTTGATTTTTTGTCTAACAGCAGAAAGAACATGTCAAAAGCCAGAAGTTTGCAAATTAAAAGTAAGAAAACAAAACAAAACAAAACACTTCTGCTGATTGCAAAGTTCCTGAAAATGGCTTCCGTGGCCTTGCTGTATTATTGCCTGATGAAAATATTAACCCTGAGCTTGATTTAATAATAGATATCCAGCTGAAGAAGGTTGAGAGGGGACAGAAATTGGTCATCTCTCTTGACTGTTCTGGGCTTGATTGTTCTAAGTCCACGGGGGAACAGCTGAAAGTCAATGAGAAAGAAAAAAGTCAATATCTACCTCTTTGAGTGGCGGAAGTCTTATGCAAATAAGGCAGTTCCAGCCATCAGAAAAAATGACCACTGAGGCCAATGGGACAGACACCTGATTACCGTTATGGACTTGGAAAGGGCAATTTAAAGATGTTTTCCGCCTTTCTGTAAAACTACTGCCCACAGCTATTTCCTGAAGTTTTTGGGAAGGGTTGAATTGAATAGTTTTATAGCCCTAGTGGGATTGGGGTATGACAGCCTCTCATAATCATTGTAAAACAAAGGACCAACGTTTTTTTTTTTTTAGACTGCGTTCCTGTAGGGTCTGAGAATCCAAGATAGCAAGATGCCTTCAAGAACTTTTTGTTTGTTTGTTTGTTTGTTTTGGAAGATGCTGTTTACTTAAATGCCAGTCAAGGTTTGGAATGACTTGGATAAATTTGCCTTCACCAAGGCTTGACCCAGACTCTCTATTGTGGTGTTGAAAACAGAAACTTGCCCATATTATTTTGAAGATGCTTTGCTGATGAGTGAGATGATATTCAATTTTATTCTTTTGTCGGGGACCACATCTAGGAATGCTCAGGGGTTACTATTACTCCTGGCAGGCTAAGGGGTGCATAGACGCTATCACTCTGGTTCTTAAGATTTTTATTCTTGTGCCAAATCTTTGCCCACTGTGTCAGAGAGATAGATAGTAATAGCATGTAGGACACTTGCTTTGCATGCAACCCACCAAGGTTTGGTCCCCTTTATTTCTTAGGGTTTCTGAGCACCACAACGAGTGATTGCTGAGTGCAGAATCAGGAGTAATCCTTGAGCACGGCCAGGTGTGGCCCCAAAACAAAGAAAAAAGAATGAGAAAAAAATCAAGCCTCAAAAAATGTGCATCATTTTTAGTGTTTGTCTCAACGTCCCTTGTGAGGTGAGGTGACTTGAAGACAATGGCACTAACTTTCAGGACTTTGCTGAGCAAAAGTTTCACAACTTCTTCTCCACCAGTGTCCCATATCCCCCACAACTGCCCTTAAGTCACTTCAAGTCCGCCTCCTCCTTCCTTTTCTCCTACTTCCAGTCCTCATGCTCCTTATAAACTCTTTTGTTCTGAGATTACTCAAAACATCGGCAAAGGCTGGTCCTTATTTGATATTTTCTAGCCTCTTGTTTTCCTTCTCTATACATCATGAGATGTATGGGTGAGGGTGAGATCTGGTATTTATTTGTCCTTCTCCCTCTGATTCATGCCACTTATCAAGACACCCTCCAGTTCTACCCTGACTGCAGCAAACTGCAAGGTTTCCTCTTTTCTTACAGCTACTCAGATCCCATCACGTAAAAATACCACAAAGTCCTTATCCAAGCATCAGTTGTTGGATATTTGGCCTGTTTCCAAGGCCTGACTATTGTACTTGGTGCTGCTATTAAGTTGGGTTTGTCATATGTATGTAAAATTTGGAGTTAGTGTTTTTTGAGTTCTCAAAGATTAATGCCAAGAAGTGGATTTACTGGGTTCTGTGGAAACTTTAGTTTTTTGAGAAGTGTTCATACTGTTTTCCATAGAAACTTTTTTTTTCTTTTTTGGTTTTTGGGCCACACCCAGCGGTGCTCAGGGGTTACTCCTGGCTGTCTGCTCAGAAATAGCTCCTGGCAGGCACAGGGGACCATATGGGACACCAGGATTTGAACCAACCATCTTTGGTCCTGGATCGGCTGCTTGCAAGGCAAACGCCGCTGTGCTATCTCTCCATGCCCCCATAGAAACTTTTAAACTAGATGGCATTCCCACAAAGGCTCCTTTTCCTCACATCTCTGTTAATACTAGTTGTTTCCAGTCTTTTTGATCTCTACCATTCTCACTAGTGCGAGATGATATCTCATTGTTGTTTTGATTTGCATTTCCCTGTTAACAAGTGACAACAGATGCTTTTCATATTTCTTCTGGCTGACTCTACGTCATCTTTGGGGCATTGTCTGTCCATCTATCTCCTCTCTCCACTTTTCAAAGAGATCATTAGTTTTGTTGAGCATTGGGGGTGCTTTATATTTGTTGGATATTAGTCCTTTATCTGGTGGATGGTAAATATTTTATCTCCCACTCAGTAGGGTGACCTTTTATTTTAGTCCTCATTTCTTTTGTCATGCAAGAACACTTTTTGTTTGATACATTTTTCATTTTTAAAAACTCAAAACCTAAGAACAAAATAATAGCAATAATTGGGGGTCCAGAGCAATAGTACAGCTGAGAGGGTGCTTGTCTTGCATGCAGCTGACCCAGGCTTGATCCTGGCATCTCAAATGGTCTCATGAGCTCACCGGGAGTGATTCTTGAACTTAGAGCCAGTAGTAACCCTTAAGCATTGCTGAATATAACCCCAAAATTAAAAAAAAAAAAGTCTAAAATTCAGAGTAGAGTTTCCTTCTGGGAGGAGGAGGGAATGATGAGGGTAGAGAGGATGAGTTGACAAATGTTTCAGCTCTTGAATTTGGTGGCAGGTCCACACCCACCTCTCTGACTTTATTCTTTTCTAGGTATCAAATGTGACATTGCTGAAGTTGGTGTCCAGGGAAGATTCTTCCACTGACAGCCTTCCTATACATGAATTCTTGCACTGACGGTCTTCCCGTACATAAATTAGCTACCTTCCTCCCTTCTACAAAGAAGAAACATAGAGTCCCTCCTGGCTTGGAATCATTTTGCAGATTTAATGGATAGAAGGGGGTGCTCAGCGCTTTCTCCTGGCTCGGTGCTCAGAAATCTCTGCTGGCAGTGCTCAGGTGATCACACACACACACACACACACACACACACACACACACACACGCACACACGCACACGCACACGCATACTCACACACAAACACAAACACATAATGTCAGGGGTAAACCAGAGCTGCTCACATGCAAGGTCAGTGCCTTATCCCTACGTGATCTCTGGTTTTCTTGACTCTCTTTGACTACAGATGTGGTGGAAAGGGACTTTCCCGAAAGACGGGGTGATATGAAGTGTTGACTTATGAGTCCAAATGGAGAAGAAAGATTAACCAAGCAGGATCCAAGGTGGTGTGGCCTGGGGGAGAGGGGACCTGGGATCACTTTTTCTGGGCTAAAATCTTTGGGACTTTTGCCACCATTGGTTAATGCTTCTTTGTTCTACAACCAAGAGCAGTACACTGGCAGAAGAGCTTTGATTTGGGGGTTTGTCTGTAGGGTAAAGCAGGAAGAAGGGGTGTAGCTGGGCATGTAGTAGAGGAAACATGTGCTTACTAGACAGGAAAGGAGGTGTCTGTGAAGTTGGAGTAGCCATGGGGCCTTTGGCAGACTCTGGCACCCCATTTCATCAATGAATGCCCAGTGGGTTCACTTCAGGATAAAAGTAAATTTCCTTCTGCAAAATTGTAGATTAAAGAGAACAACAAGTTCCTTCCCCTCTAAGGCTCTGTTTGTTTGATGTGGGGCCTGGAGAACATACCACAGAGTGTTCAGGGGTTACTCCTGGCTCTGTGCTCAGGAATCACTCCTGGCAGTGCTTGGGGGAACCATTCACAGTGAGTGGATATAAATCGGAAACCCAGGCTCCAAAATGGAGGATCTGGTAAGACTCAGGTCTGGAAGCAAATGTTGATGCAGGAAATAATCCACATAGTGAAAGGGTACAAGAATGGGTTCAGAAAATTCAACACCTAAGCCAGGAATCCCATCACAAGAGCCTTCTGCTCTTAAGAAGGAAAGCAGCATAGTGGAGAAAGACCCAAAAATGAGCATCAGGCTTCCACAGACCCTGACTTTTATTGACAAGTACCAGGCCACACCCTAGGATGGAGGAGGAGTACCAAGGAGGGGAAATCCAGTAATCTTATATATAACCAGACCACATCCTAGGGTGGAGTATAAATATTGATTAAGGTAGGATCAGTAATCCAACAGGTGGGAATGGAATCCAGGTCAAGTGGACACAGGCATATGTCTCACCCTGATACTCTGTTACTTGTTCCTGCCATCAGGTTTTGTAAAAATTGGAAAGTGGACCTGGAACATTGACAAAGAGCATTTATCCCATAAACACGGGCTTTATAAAAGAAAAGAAAGCTGAAGAAATATCCTTGGCTTCCTCAAGAAGCAGATCCCCTGAGCTAGGGGTGTGGACGCTGAGAGTGAGGGCTGCCTGTGCATTTCCATCTAACTCTCTCTCTCTCTCTCTCTCTCTCTCTCTCTCTCTCTCTCTCTCTCTCTCTCTCTCTCTCTCTCTCTCTCTCTCTCTCTCCCTCTCTCCCTCCCACCCTCCCTCTCTGAAACCCCCAGGTGGTGGCAGCAGGCCTCGGGCACCATGAGGAATAAAAAATATACTTAGGGCTGGAGTGATAACACAGTCCTAGTAGGGTGTTTGCCTTGCACACAGCTGACCCTGGACAGACGGACAGACCTGGGTTTGATCCCCAGCATCCCACACGGTCCCAGAGCCTGTTAGGAGTGATTTCTGTGCTCAGAGCCAAGGAGTAACCTCTGAATGCTGCCCAAAACAAACAAACAGAAAACCAAATTTAGTATACTTAGTTTCTTCTCTTCTCTCTCCATCCCTGGTGGGCAGCTTCTATGTGTTAGCATCCCTGGGTGGGCACGAGGCCTCACCAGGCAACTGGGCCTCATGAGCCCCCGAGGGCCTGGCAGCCTTGGTTGGGCCTCTTCAGCCCGTAGTCCTGGAAGACTTGGACTTCTGCAGACAGGGAACTTTCAAGGTTGCAGTGAATCTTTAGGATGCAAGGCAATCGCTTCTTCTTGTCCCTGTCAGAGGGACATGCACCGTGGGTCAAGACCACTGTAGATACCAACAGATGCATTTTGGGTTCATGTGATTGTTTCCACGACCAGCCGGTCAACAAGTTGATTGTGCCTTACGGGAAAGCATTACCGAGTTCTTGTAAGGCAGAGAGGAAAAATCCACTGAGTTGCCATGACAGCGCAGTTCCTGGATGTTTCGTGACTTCGGGATCAGCTTTCTGCCTCGAAGAAATTGTGCCAGGATGGGGGCAGGCAGGATGGTTGAGCAGGGAGAAGGTCTGATCCAAGGTTCTGGCAGGCTCAGGGGACCATATGGGATAGCAGAGATTGAATCTGGGTCAGCTGCATGCAAGGCAAATGCTCTACCCACTGTACTATCACTTTGGTCCTGTCTTCTTTTCTTCCTTTCTTTCCTTCTTTTTTCCTTTTCTTTTCTTCTTTCTTTCTGTCCTTCCTTCCTCTTCTTCCTTTTTCTTCTTCCTTCTTTCTTTCTTTCTTTCTTTCTTTTTTCTCGTTTTTCTTTTTTCTTTTTCTTTCTTTCTTTCTTTCTCTCTTTTTTTCTCTCTCTCTTTCTTTCCTTCTTTCTTTCTTTCTCTTTCTTTCTTCTTTCTTTCTTTCTTTCTCTCTCTTTCTTTCCTTCCTTCCTTCTTTTTCTTTCTTTCTTTCTTTCTTTCTTTCTTTCTTTCTTTCTTTCTTTCTTTCTTTCTTTCTTTCTTTCTTTCTTTCTTTCTCTCCCTCTCTTTCTTTCTCTCCCTCTCTTTCTTTCTTTCTTTCTCTCTCTTTCTTTCTTTCTCTCCCTCTCTCTTTCTTTCTTTCTTTCTCTCTCTTTCTTTCTTTCTCTCTCTCCCTCCCTCCCTCCCTCCTTTCTTTCTCTTTCTTTTCTTTCTTTTCTTTCTTTTCTTTCTTTCTTTCTTTCTTTCTTTCTTCCTCTCTTTCTTTCTCTCTTTCTTTCTTTCTCTCTCTCTCTCTCTCTCTCTCTTTCTTTCTTTCTTTCTTTCTTTCTTTCTTTCTTTCTTTCTTTCTTTCTTTCTTTCTTTCTTTCTTTCTTTCTTTCTTTCTTTCTTTCTTTCTTTCTTTCTCTTTTTTTCTTTCTTTTTTTTTCTTTTTTCCAGCCCCTGAGTTTGGTCTCCTAGCCAGCTGGTACTAGCTGGGAAAGAATAATTCCGCCCCCCCCCAAAAGGCAGCTTCAGGAAACTGGTGGGAGGGAGAGGGTGTCCAGGAAAGGCACAAGACAGACTTCACAAGTACCTCCTGGAAAGGACAAGAACCAGGCGCTCCCCAAAATATGTTGCCAGTGTGCAGCACAGGGCTAAGAGGGACATGAGCAGCGTGGGTTGACCCCTGCGTCAGGGACGCCTACATCATCTCCTGCTTTCAGAAACAACATCACTCAGGGGGAAGCTTGCTCTGACGTGGCCTCTCCCGGTTCCCCTTCTTGGCCTCCCGTTCTTGGAAGGGAGCAAAAGAGCCCCTCTAAACTGGGAATTGAAGGCACGCGGTGGTGGGGGTGGAGAAAAGCACCTGGCAGGTCACAGCTGGTCTCAAGGATAGTCACACCCAAAGGTCAACACCCAGCCGATCATGGCAATCAGTCTGTCTGCGAAATGTGGCTCGTCTGTAACTTCTCCCAAGCTAGGGCTCCACAGGGGAGGGAGTGTTCAGGTGGCAAAGCCCCTCCTTCAGGGTTCAGGAGAGAGTGTGGGAAGTACTGGACAGCCTGGGGAACATTGCCAGGTCACTCCACCCACAGTGCAAAGCAGCTCAGACTCAGAGGCTTGGGGGTGCCCCAACACCATATCTGCAAGGCTTGGCGGCTGGTGATAGTAATGCTGAGACCCCAATGATGTAATATGTGTGCTTCAGCCCCTTGGAGACCCCACATACACACCACCTTTTTTTAAATTTTATTGTGGGGTTCACACGAGGTGGCATTCAGTTTGGTTTATGTAGTAGCAAGGATCAAATTCAGAGTCTTCTGGGACATGGGAGATAGTGCAGGGTTGAAAGCACTTTGTCCAGGACTGGAGCAATAGCACAGAGAGGAGGGCGTTTGCCTTGCACGTGGCTGACCCAGGTTTGATCCCTGGCATCCCATATGGTTCCCAGAGCTGGGAGTGATTCCTGAGCACCACCGATGTGGCCCCAAACAAAACAAAACAAAAAGTGGTTGGGGTGATAAGCACAGTGAGTAGGGCACTTGCCTTGCAAGCTGCTGACCCAAATTCGGTCCCTGGCATCCCATATGGCCCCCTGCATCCCACCAGGAGTGTGATTCCTGAGTGCAGAGACAAGAGTAATCTATGACAATTGCCAGGTTCGGGCCCCCCAAACCAAAAACTGAATAGCTAAAATAAATAGATAAATAATCAAAATGCTTTTCCTGCGCATGGTCCAGCCTATCTCTGATCCCCTGAGCACTACCGAGAATGACTCCTGAGCACTGAGCATGGAGCCAGGAGTAAGCCCTGAGCACCGGGGGTGGCCCCTAAACAAAAGAAACAAAACATACCCCCCTAAGCCACACAAGGCAGGTCATGTGGTTCCCACACTTGAATCAGATGCCTGCCCTGAACATCTTTCTGGGAGTTCTGGGGTTTACTTTGAACTGCGCTCTTCTAAGAAATGTGTCTCTAGCGTGTCTGCGGTGTTGCCTGTGTTCAGCCTATCTGCACCACAATGCCTCAGCTGACCAGGGACAGCTGCCCTTCTGCCCAGGGAGAGAAAGTTCTGGAACAGCCCCACCCCCTCCCAGGACAGTGATCAAGCTTCTCCTTTGAACAACAACCACGTCTCATCCAGGGACCACAAAAGAACAGCTTTGCAGGCACACTCCAGAACCTCACTGAAAAGCTTTCCCTGCACCCCACCAGACATTGCGAGGGGCTGCAAGTCAACCTGCAATCCTGGGGTACCACCTCTGGCAAGCCATGGAGAAGACAGGGGAACATTGCAGAGGTGCCATCAGCCCGCCCCTCTCTCCGCTATCAGAGACTCAACAGACAAAACCAATGAGGAAGTGGGGAGTGACGTGGAGAACTAGAGAAGATGTTTATCAGAAAGGGCCTGAGAGACCCCCACGATCAGAGGGGTAGCCCCTGCCTCCACGTCTTCTGCTATTTCTCCCCCACACACACAACCCCAGGACTCAGGCCTAAGACATCGGGATAAATGGTACAATCTCCCCCTTGCTCAGAGCTGAGTAATATTCCAGCATTTCTTTGTCTGCTCCCCCTGGGCATGGACAATTAGGGGGTCTCTCTCCCCCCCCTCTGCAGCATCTGATGGCACTGCATCTTAGGTCCTGGGATCCCCACCCTCTTTCTGTGTGGGAGCTCGTCTTTGCATGACGCTTTCTGGTGAGAAAATTAAGGAAAAATCTGAGGTTCTCCTGGCAGACAGAGTCACCCCTCAACACACACACACACACACACACACACACACACACACACACACACACACACATAGATACACCTTCAACTGATTGATTTCAGCACACCCTGGATCCTGAGAGTCACGGGGACACATCCAGAGTCCCGGACCCACATTGTTAGGAACCCAGATGTTTGGAACGACCGAGTCAGCCTCTGTTTGCACCCAGAGAACAGAAGGAATTCTGCAGCACCTGTTTGCCTGAGGCTCAGATGCCAGAACCTCATGTTTTGCTGATTTTCAGTTTGGGTTTCAGTTTAGTTTGTTTGTTTGCCTTTGTGTGTGTGTGTGTGTGTGTGTGTGTGTGTGTGTGTGTGTGTGTGTGTGTGTGTGTGTGTGGAGGGTTCCTTGACTTCTTCTTGAGCCCAATAATGTGTTCACAGACTCGTGGGGCTGGGGTTTCCCCGAGGAAAAAAGAAGGGACTCTCAGTATCTTAGCGCATCACCCATAAATGACGCCAGGGGTTCAAAAGAGCAGAAACTCATCCAGGTCTTGCAATAATACATAATGGTATGTACATGCTTCTATGGAGAACATCTGTAGATGTTTCCATGGGGTCCCATGTGTAGTTGCTTCCCTGGGGTCCCAAAGAGAAGCAGTATCAGGACTTTTGCCCCCACCCTGACCCCCAACCCTCTCTGAGCAGGGGTGGAGTTGGGGGTCCAGCACACTGACTGCCCTCATCCTCCCTCACCTCTCCAGACCCAGACAGGAGCAGAGAGAAGAAGGAACAGAGGGACCATGCGCAGAGCCGAGAGGAGCAATCTTCGGTGGAGGGCTGATGAACTTCTCAGTGTCCCCGGTTTTAAGTGTCCTGGCAGCTTCGTGAAATCTCTCTGAACAGAAATGAACCAGGTCGTGTCACTTCCTCTTCGCATTTCCCAAGAGGGGGTGCAGCGGCAGATATAGGAAGCAGCGGGGCTCCGCACCCCACACTCCTGCAGGAAAGTGGCAGCTTCGCACCAGAGAGGTGAGGCAGGGACAGGCCGGGGTGCGGTGGGAAGAATAGGGCATGTGGGGATCTTGTGGGATGTCGGGAGTGAAGTAGGTCAGGGGTGCCTCCAGGGAATCTGGGGGTTCAGGTCTGGCCTCTCAGGAGTAAAGGGAAGTGAAGGGAAGGACGGAGCATGAGTCCCCTGTGTCCAGACCAGAGTCCCCTTTATCCAGCTCAGCCCCTGCCTGAGGCTTCTGATTTCCAGAGTCAAAGGTCAAAGCAGAAAGAGTGTCAGAGGTGCTGGGGGAGAGAAAGAGAGAGAGTGAGAGAGAGAGAGTGAAAGAGAGAGAGACCACAGAACTAGAGAGAGAATGTGTATGTCTATGCACCTAGAATTACGTGTGTGTGTCTGTCCATAGGACCTGTAATTAGAGAAAGAAAGAGAACATGTCTTTGGAGTGCTAGGCCCAGTGGACAGGGACAGAGGGCCCCTAAGCCTCATGGGCACTTCGGGGTGTTTGGGAACAGAACACAAACAGTCCTGAGGCAGTTTGTCCTCCCTAGAAGAATGTTTCCTTCAGCTTCACTTTTGGCCTGTATTGGGGGTGCAGGCAGATATCACAGGTGTGCACAGGTGTTTGTGGAGAGGGCACTGGTGATAAGGACAGGAACAGGTGTGCGTGCTCTCCCCAGGGCGGAGGAGGCTGGTGTTTGGGGGGGGGGTCCACATTAGGGTACAGTGGGAGTCATAGGATAGACCTCCCTGGTACACTTCTGCCATTTTCCATCTCCAGGCCGGCTGTTCAGGTTCTGGGCATCAGAGATCTAGATCCTTTGGGCTTTTACTTCCCACCCCCGAGAGTTTCAAGCCTGCAGGGGTCCTCAAACTTTTTCAACAGGGGGCCAGTTCACTGTCCCTCAGACCATTGGAGGGTCTGACTATAGTAAAAACAAAACTTATGAACGAATTCTTATGCACACTGCATAGATCTTATTTTGCAATAAAGAAACAAAACAGATACAAATACAATATGTGGCCTGCGGGCCATAGTTTGAGGACCACTGGAAGGGGAGCAAAACTGTCCCTGGGGATGAAGGCATAGAACAATGGGGGAAGGTGTTTGCATGCACGTGGCCAACCGGGGTTTGGGTTCGACATCCCATATGGCCCCCAAGGACCACTGGGAGTAATTCCTGAGTGCAGAGCCAGGAGAAATCCCTGAGCATCGATGGATGTGACCCCCGAAAAATAAATACTAGTCTCTGTACTTTTCCCATCTCGGTGTTTGTTATGTTTGTTATGTTGAGCTCACCAGGGCTCTGGGCCTATTGAGGAACAGATCATATGATCCAGACGGATCCCTAGAGAGCACCCGGTCCAGATGTCACTCTCACTGGGGGGCCAACCACAATGCGCTCTCTCTCTCTCTCTCTCTCTCTCTCTCTCTGTCTCTGTCTCTCTCTCTGTCTCTCTGTCTCTGTCTCTCTCTGTCTCTCTCTGTCTCTGTCTCTCTCTGTCTCTGTCTCTCTCTGTCTCTCTCTCTCTCTCTCTCTCCCCCCATATTTGAACCATAACAGTCATTCTGGTTGCAGGGATAGGTCCCGGGTCTGTTCTGGGCATCAAGAAAGCGCAGCTAAAGGCCGAGCATCTGTCTCAGGGATCAGGACAGCCTTTCCGTCCTCAACCTGCCCTGTTCTCGGGTCTCAGCTGCTGGAGCCTTCATTATCCTTCCTCAGCCCCAGCTTACCTAGCTCTGGGCTTTCCTTCTCTGTCCGTTCATGTGCCTGCAGTCGATGCTGCCTCTTGATTATTCCATAATGAACCATTTTGTTTGATTTTGTTTATGGTTTAGTTTGGTTTGGGGGGGGGGGGACCATACCTGGTGGCACTCAGGAGTTACTCCTGGCTCTGAGCTCAGAAATTACTCCTGACAGGCTCAGAGGGACCATATGAAATACCAGGGATGAAACCTGGGTTAGCCAGGTACAAGGCAAATATTTGCCCTTGCCTTCGTGCCAGCACTCCGGCCCCAACGGCTTTTTGTTGTTGTTGTTGTTGTTGTTTGGTTGGTTGGTTTTGTTTTTAAACAATCTCCGACTTTCCCTGTGTTCTATTGACTTGTACCCTGCACTGTTCTTTCCCCAGGTGATAATACACCAGCCAGCTTCCAAGGCTGTCCTTTTGAGCTCAGAAATTACTCCTGGCAGGCTCAGGGATGCTGGAGAGCAGATACAGGTTGGCCATGTGCAAGGCAGACGCTGTGCTATCACTCTGGCCCACTTTCTGTGTATTTTATTTGTTTTTTATGCAGCCAGCAGTGCTCAGGACTCTGGGCACCTGGCTCTGTGCTAAGATCTCTACTGGCAGAGCTCAGGAGACCAGCTCTGGGGTGCCAGGATCAAACCAGGTTCTGCTGCATGCCAGGGCCAGCATTTTCCCCTGAGTCTATGTCTCCATTTAAAGCTGTGCCTAGTTCTTTCTGCATCTGTGCATACCTGTGTGAGTTGGATCTCATGTCAGATGTTCATGATGTCAAGGATCACCAAACACTGCCATGGGGGACAAAGTGGGGAAGAATGCAAACAGGAGAGGTCACTTGCTATGGGCGACCCTCTCTGCCAACCTGTCCCTTATGAGCCATGATACTGAGAAGTGAAAGGCTTGGGTCGAAGAGGGGGCACTGATGTTTTGCTCTCGGCAAAGCTTGTTGAACAAAGGGTTTCTGGGTGAGCATTTTGCCATCATCAAACACAAAAGCAAGCTTGAAGAGCTTGTGAATCATGAGGGTCCTTTAATGCCATTGTTTGCACCGTTTTCATGGAAAGACAATGATCTGTGGGGCCAGAGGGATAGCACAGCAGGAGGGTGTTTGCTTTGCACAAGACTAACTGACTAACCTGGATTCAATTCCCGGCATCCCATATGGTCCCCCAAGCCCACCAGGAGTAGTTTCTGAGCAGAGTCAGGAATAACCTCTGAGTGCCACTGGGTATGGCCTCAAAACAAAACAAAACAAAAAGACAGTGATCTGATTCTTAGAGATCTGGACACATACAGTTTGGGGGTTTGCTCCTACTCTGGTTATTCATTTCCTAATAAGCATGTAACTGTCTGCATCTGTCTGCTCTGTCTCAATTCTATTTCAGTCTTTTTCTCCTATGTATGCTCTTCCATAGCTTGTAGGTTGAAAGGGGCCTGGCTTCTTCCACTGACTTTTTATTTTTAAACCTGACATCTGGAAAATAGGGCATAATAGGGATTCGGGTTGGTGAGTTTTTGTGTTGTGGCTCTATTTATTAGCATTAAAAAAATTTTTTTTTGTGGTTTTTGGCCATGCCCAGTGATGCTCAGGGGTCACTCCTGGCTGAGCCTGCCAGGAACAATTTCTGAGCATAGAGCCAGGAGTAGCCCCTGAGCACTGCCGAATGTGACCCAAAAACAAAAAAGAAAAGAAAAGAAAAGAAAAGAAAAGAAAAAAGAAAAGAAAAGAAAAGAAAAGAAAAGAAAAGAAAAGAAAAGAAAAGAAAAGAAAAGAAAAGAAAAGAAAAAGAAAGTGCTCCTGGCTTGGGGGACTATCCCATATGATCAAATCGCTATCCTAGGTCAGCCTCGTTCGGCAAATGCCCTACCTCTTGCGCCACCACTCTGGCCACAATTTCTTAACATTTTCATGATTTCATCTTATTGATTCAAGATTCATCCATCTTATAGAGCATTCTGGGTAAAAGTTTACAGGGGCTGGAGAGGTGGCACAAGCAGTAGGGCGTTTGCCTTGCACACGCTAACCTAGGACAAACCAGGGTTCAATCCCCCGATGTCCCATATGGTCCCCCAAGCCAGAAGCGATTTCTGAGTGCATAGCCAGGAGTGACCCAGGGGTGTCACCAGGTGTGGCCCAAAAACCAAAAGAGAGAGAGAGAGAGAGAGAGAGAGAGAGAGAGAGATAGATTACAGGTTGGCATTGATCTGGTGTGTGTGTGTGTGTGTGTGTGTGTAGAGGTGTGCCACATCACATATGATTGTGAGTGTATAGATTTGTGAATGTGTGGACACATGCGACTGTAAGTATGTGAGTGTGCGTGACAGCATGAGCCTGTGCGAATATGAAAATGAGTGTGAGTAGATGAGTGTAAGAGTGAGCTCCTGAGCGTGTCTGTGTGCGTGTGTAAATGTGTCTAAGTTTGTATGAGTGTGGTTGTGTGTGAATGTGTGAGTTTCTCTGAGTGTGTCTGTTTATGTGTGTCTAAGTCTATGAGGTTGTGTCTGAATCTGTGTGTGTCTGTATGCATGTGTGAGAGTCTGTGTTTGTGTGTGTGTCTGAATGTGTGTGAGCGTGTGTCTGTGAGTGGTTTTTGTATGTGTTTGTCTCTGTGTGCTTGTGTGTGTGCTTGCGGGTACTTCCCAGGCCTGAGGAAGGAGGCTTTGGCTGCTCCAGAGAAACAGGAAGTGGAACTGGGGAAGGAGTCATCGTGCATTGTGCTGGCAGTACATGTGTTCAGCTCCCAAAGGATTCTGGGGTGCCCACTCCCCAGTTCTGCAGAGCACTCCTCCCCGGGCCAATCAGGACAGTCCCCTCCGGCTAAGGCCCCCCTCCTGGCCCCAAGGCCTGTTCTGGGGCTGCAGCTGACCTTTCTCTGTTTCTCTGACAGGCTGAGGAAGCGGGTACTAGGGCGATTCACAGCACCCCGACATGGCTCAGACCTGGCTCTCAGTGCTAGAGGAAGAGTGAGAACCCTACGACGCCCCCGTGTGACTCCTACTCACCTGAGATGACCCTGAGTGAGATGCTGCTGCTCTGCATCCTACTGGCCTGGTGCTGGGGGCCCAGACTGGCCAGCACCCAAGGTGAACCCCACAGTCCCTCCCTCAAGAAGCTCCTAGAATCCAGTGCTTTCTCTGCACCCCCTCGTCCTCCCCTTCCTCTCCTGCCAATCCCACTGTCTCCCCTGTCCCATGACCCTCTCCTCTTGTGTAGCATTCAAAGACTCTAAGCCCAGCCTAATTCTTCCAGAACCTTCTCTGTGCCCCCACCCCATTTCATTCATGACCCTGACCTCCCTGCCCAACACACTCCTTTGCTTGGTGGCTGGGCTGGGTACCCCGGAGTGCTCCTGAGGTACTGAGTCTCCTTCCCTAGGGCCCCCAGAAAATCTGGATTCTCGGGTCCCCTGGGATCATGTTCTCCTTCTCACCACCCATGGTCACACAGAACAGAGACTCAGAGGTGCCTCCCCGCTGCTCTGCTGGGCCCAACGGGTTTGGGGACATGCTGAAAACATTTTAGAAGCCTATGTGTGTCTATCAGGAGGGGCATCTAACCTGGGACCCCAATGTACCCTGGGACTCCCTAGTAACTCTAGCCCAGACCCTGGGGAGTCTACCCAACAGGTAGTGGTCTGCTAGGACCAGGAGGGATGGGGAAGGGGCAAGGAAGGGACAGGGGCGGGGCCATGGCTGGAAGGGGAGGGAGCAGGGGTAGAGATAGGGAGGCAGTCCGGCAAATCTGGGTGGAGTCAAGGTGGCTCTAGGTCGGGCCAGGTAAATATGGACTGGGTTGAGGTGGGGTCATGGCAGAAGGGGCAGGAATGGGGGGGGGGGGAGTCAGGGAGAATCTGGGGCAGAATCATGCTGATCTGGGCAGGGGCAGGGTCAATAGTGATCTGGCCTGTGCAGACAGGCCTGTCCCTTCTTTTTATTTATTTTTTTAATAATTTTTAATAAGACCAACGTGAATTATAGGTTTTTCACAGTTTTATATTTAAGGGTACATAGTGACAGAGAATCAGGGCTATTCTGCGGCAGGTGTCTTGCGTCTCAGCAATTCTAGTGGGACGGAATCCTTCACGGAGGAGAACGGGCAACACGAATGGATGGATATGAAATATGAAATAATTGAGACCACACAAAATGCATTGTATGGGGACCCACGTCTATTAGACAAGAGACAAACTTTACTTTTTCAGCTGATCTTTTAACTCTGGTATGCAAGGTATTTCCGTGGAAACAAAGGGCAGAGAATCTTAGGAGAAGGAAGACAATGATACCAAGCCCTAGAATATACATATCAAAAGAACTAGCCTATATAGGTAAAAAGAAATCCTTAGCAAAAGGGAGGAAGTTCTGGTTTAGAAAGTAGGTGTTCTGGTTTTGCAAGAAGCTTCTAATAGCAAGAGAAGAGAAACTGCTATTAAAGTTTGCAGCCTGCTGGAAAGTAGAATTCAAGAAAGGCAGAAGCTATAGTTTACCACCATGAAGCTGAGAAAAACAAGTTGCTGGGAACTGGCTGAACTCAACCTTTGAGTTGCAAATATACTAGCCAGTGGGGAACTTAGAGCTTTCTTTGGTACTGAAATTTCTTTTGACTGCAGGAAAACTGAGGCCGAATATCTGTAGTTTTGTAAGGGAGACAAAGTCAAATAAAAGGAAAAGAGAAATATAATGTCACAGCCATGTCAAAAATATAGCCAGTAATCCACGCAGGAGTTATGATTGACTTCTCCAACAGGCCTCTGGCTGTTATATTTCTTGGGGGGAAATCAAGCACTTCATCAGGAAAGCCAATGGACACATCTAGAGTGTGCTTTCCTTATAATGTAGACATTCATGTTACATGCAGTGACACACTATTCCTAACCATCAGTGTTGACCTCCCTCCGCCACTGTTCCCCAAATGTATCCCATACCTCCACCCTGAGCCCCCCTGGACTGCTAGTGTGACAGTATAGCTTGTTGTTGTTTGGGTCTCTTCTATTGTTGCCAACTTTGGGTTGGGTATTTAAGTCTGATCATTTTTATTTCCACTCAATGCTCATGAGACTGCTTTGCTCCTGGTACTATCACTTTTTTTTTCTCAGTTTGTAGGAAGACATAGAAATATAAGGCAGAACAAGATGATTCATGTTCTATGATTCTGTTAAAAAAAAAAAAAAAGAAAGCAAGCAGGTGGGAGCCCCTGTCTAAAGCTATACATATAAATTTAAAAGAGGGGCACTGGTGTGGCAAGGTGTTGGTTTGTTTTTTGTTTGTTTGGCATAGGCACAGTAACTATTGGGGAAATTAGAAAGGAGATTCTCTTGGCCTAAGAGATATAGGGTGTCTCCACCGTTGAAGCATACTGTCATGAGACCAACTACAGGCTCCGAATCTGTTCATTGTCGAACCCTAAGGTCTTTCTTTATGGTGGCAAGAAATGTTTCACTCCATTGTGGTTGTCAAAGTCAGTCCTCTGTAGTTAGAGATCTTGGTTTTTTGGACAGATCCTGGGACGAAGTTTAGGATAGAGTCTTTCTTTATGGTTCCAGATGTTTTGCTTAGTCACGGTTGTTGTAGTCAGTCTTCTGTAATTAGTGATTAGTAATTAGTAATTAGTGATTTTGTACAGGTCAAAGGTCGAAGTGTCCTCTGATTTCATCTGCAGAGTCTCCGCTGCAGAGTCTTCTTCTCCAGAACCTCAGCTGCTACAATGATTACGAAAGCCTCATCCAGTGCCGCTGGACTCTGCCCCCCAAGACCCAGCGCCTCCTCAACCTCACCCTCCTGCACAGGGACAATGAGTGAGTTGACGCCCTGGAGGAGGGGTGGGCCATGGTAGGAACAGAGGCCAGAAGTGTGCGAAGGGAGGATGCCCCTTTTCTGCCCTCTGACACTCAGCAGAAGGTGCTCTCAGTGCTCTCTACTGCCCAGCCCTGCCTCCATTTTCCCTAGTAGTTGGTCCTCTGCAGCCCCAAATATTCGAACCCAGGTTTCCATGCTGCTCCTGCAGTCCCACCTCCCTCCACTAAGAGTGTTCTGCATGATTCAGATCAAATATTGCCCAGGTTTGGGTCTCATCCACCACCCCTCCTCACCGCAGACCCCCCATGCATCAGCAAACTGCCCCTTAGCCCAGAGTATAGTCTTTCCAGGGTTAGTACCCCTGCTTCATGGGATGTTCTAGAAACATCCTCTGTCCCTTGGGCTGCTCTATTGCCCCACCAAAACCCTCCAATCTGCTTACAACCCAGCCTCGCTCCCCTGGGCTTTGGACCAAATATGAGAGCTCTGTGCCCCCGTCCCTACTTACAGTGAGACCCAATTCCTTAAAATTCTCCCAAGCTCAACCATACATCTCCCACCCACTTCTGCACACTTCCTGGCTTCTGCCTCCTGTCACCCAAGAATCCAACACTGCCAGCCCCAAAGCAAATGCTTTGACCGGAAATGACTGAAAATACCCTTTGCCTGAATCCTGGTGCTCTCCCTCTCTCCCCTCCTTCACATTTCCACTAAAATATCCTGGTTTCCACACACCTTCCTGCCCTCACCCCATGTCACATTTCACCAGGCCCCATGGTGGTCCTCTTCACACAATATTTTTGTTTGCTTGTTTTGGGGCCCACATCTAGAAGCACTCAGGGCTTACTTCTGGCTCTGTGCTCAGAAATCACTCCTGGCATAGGAACCAGAACAATAGCACTGTGGGTAGGGTGTTTGCCTTGCAGCTGGCCAACCTGGGTTCAATCTCTGGTATCCCATATGTTCCCTGAAGCCTGCCGGAGCAATTTCTGAATGCAGAGTCAGGAATAGCCCCTGAGTACCATGGGGTGTGGCCCTCATAAAAAGACCCCCCAAAATCACTCCTGGCAGGCTCAGGGTACCATATGGCATGCCAGGGCTCAAACCTGGGTCAGCCGCATGCAAGGCAAATGCCTTACTCACTGTGCTATCACTCTGGCCTCACACAAAAATTTTTAGCCATACCCAGCAATGCTCAGGGGTCTTTCCCGGCAGTCCTGGGGGATCCAGCTGTGCAGGGTATTGAATCTGGACTTCCAGCAAGAAAAGCCAGTGTACTCGCCCCTATTGCCCTCTACCAGTCTCTCTCATGCTGTATTCTTTTTTTTTTTTTTTTTTTTTTTGGGGTTTTGGTTTTTGGGTCACACCTGGTGACTCTCAGGGGTTACTCCTGACTATGCATTCAGAATCAACCCTGACTTGGGGGACCACATGGGATGCTGGGGGATCAAACCGCTGTTTGGTCTGTCCTAGGTTAGCGCACACAAGGCAAACGCCTTACCACTTGCACCACCTCTCCTGCCCCACCATGCTGTGTTCTTGTTGGTGGTGGTGATGATGGTCTGGGAGTCTCATCTGCAGTGTTCAGGACATGCCCAGGGACCATCCCAGGGTTGGCTGCATACAATGCCAGGACCCCCAGAGCTCTCTGACTCACCTCTCAGGGGTGTGTGGGCTGGTTTCAAGCTCGTGACTCCGGTGTCCTAACCCTGCCTTCCCCCAGCAGCAAACCCCCACAGCCTGTGTCCTGTGAGCTCATCAATCATTCGTTCCGGCTGGAGACGCCCTGCCCTGGCTGTGTGTCCAGGTGTGACATTCCCTACAAGGGCTTCGCCTTGGGTAGCTACGACTACTTCTCCTTCCAAGCCAACAGATCTCTGGGTGCTCAGCTCAACGTGACCCTGGCTCTGCACGGTGAGGTTGGGGGCCCCAAGAAAAGGGGTCTGGGAACAGAGGTGTGAGGTCTTCTCAGGCAAGGCAAGTATCCCTAAAGCTAGTCTCCCTGGATCAAAGCAAGGGGGGGAATTCTTCAGCTATAACCTCAGGCCCAACTGCTTTAGTTTTTCTCCCCCCCCCCCTCCACGTTTTACTGAGTGGAGGTGGAGGAGAGTAGAGGCAAAAGTGAAGTTGAAAAAAATAAGTTTTGGGGCCAGTGAGGTGGCACTAGAGGTCAGATGTCTGCCTTGGAAGCGCTAGCCAAGGAAGGACCGTGGTTCAATCCCCCGTGTCCCATATGGTTCCCCCAAGCCAGGGGCAATTTCTGAGCGCTTAGCCAGGAGTAACCCCTGAGCATCAAACGGGTGTGGCCAAAAAAAAATAAATAAGTTGCAAAATGTTTTGATTGATGAAAAGATTCAACCGGGCACTCAACCAGCTCCTCCCCAGGTAGGGGACAGGAAAAGAAGCTAAGGAGAGACTAGAGCACTGTACTAGATAGCACAGCAGGGAGGGTGTTTGCCTTGCATGTGGAAGACCGGGTTCAATACTTGGCATCCCATATGGTTCCCAGGAGTAATTCCTGAATGCAGAGCTGTAAAATAAATCCGCTTGTGAGATCACTCCACTCACCACATTTCGTTCTTCTTCTTTTCTTTTTCTGCTTTTTGAGCCACACTCTGCAGCGCTCAGGAGTTACTCCTGGCTCTCCACTCAGAAATTGCTCCTGGCAGGCTCAGGGGACTGTATGAGATGCTGGGAATCGAACCTGGGTCTGTCCCAGGTGGGCAGCGTGCAAGGCAAATGCCCTGCTGCTGTGATTCTTGTCCCGCTACCCAAGCACAGTATTTCTACCCCTAGGCAGATGAATCTGAAGAAGCAGGGTAGTGGCCAAGGATTACTAAACCAAGCTAGTCAGGAGACAGTCATGGGGTCAATGGCTTTTTGCCTTGGGGTATGTCTGAGCGCCAAGCCAAAAAAAGGCTTTTTCTTTATGAACCCATTCCTAATTCACTAGCAGGGGGAAGGTGGAGAGAGGCAAAAGTACCTATCCAGCCGGAGAGATAGCACAGTGGTAGAGCATTTGCCTTGCATGTAGCTAACCCATGACCTAAGTTCAAATCCCCCAGGCCTGCCAGGAGTGATTTTTGAGAGCAGAACCAGGCAGGAGTACCCCTGAGCGCTACTGGGTGTGGCCCAAAAACCAATAACAATAATAATAATAATAATAATAATAATAATAATAATAAAGTACCTATTTAGGTGGGCTTCTGCATATCAAAGGAGAGATTTAACAAAAAGAGGAAGATGGGGGAATGCCTTCGCTTTGGGTGACATCTTACACAGCACCTTTGGGTATGGCCCTAAAATACACACACCCCCAAAATAAAAAGAAAGATAAGGAACCTGCCTTGAGTGACAGTTCTAGAAGGTTCTAGAGAGGACAGGAGCAAAGTCCCAGGGTGGAAAATAGAGAGAGGTAGATGCTGACAGATGCACAAGGGAAGAAACATGAGTCACGGCACCCTCTGCTGGCAGGAGGCTACAAGGCAGCATCCCTCACTGAACAGAAGAGGTTGTCCTGGGGCTGGAGAGATAGCACAGCGGGTAGGGCATTTGCCTTGCATGCAGCCGACCCAGAACATACCTGGGTTCAATCCCTGGCATCCCATAAGGTCCCCCGAGCCTGCCAGGAGCGATTTCTAAGCACACAGCCAGGAGTAACCCCTGAGTCATAGTGGGGATATGGCCCCAAAACAAAACAAAAAGAGGGTTCCCTGAGGCTGCGATTGGAGTGCTTAGTGGTCCCCTGGAGCTCCAACCCCTCATGATCTCTCTTTCTCTCCCCAATGCAGTGCAGCCTCCTGCACCCACCAACCTCCAGGTCAATGGATCTGGGAACAATATCTTGCTCACCTGGACCTTTGAGCCCAGTCCCTGGCTGTCAAAGCTGGAATTTGAGGTGGCATATCGGCGCCTCCAGGATTCCTGGGAGGTAGGGACCCCCAACACCACTCCTGCCACCCTGAGCTGAACCCCCCACCCCCGCAGGTGGCACCTACTCCAGCTGCCCTCTCCCCCATTCAGGATGCTTTCACCATCTACTCCAGCTCCTCCCAAGTGGTCTTGGAGCACCGGCACCTCCTGCCTAGGAGCACCTACGTGGCCCGGGTGCGAGCACGGCCAGTCCCGGGCATGGGGTTCTTGGGACAACCCAGCTCGTGGAGCACTGAGGAGCGCTGGGTCTCTGCAGCTGGTAAGAAGGCTGCTGGACAGAGCCCCCACCCCAGGGAGGGTCCCTCCTACTCCTAGCAGCCCCCATGAGCATGCAGTAGCCCTGCATTCTGCATTCCAGACCCTTCCATGCTGTCTGTAATCCCCATCCCTGGTCGAGGTGACCTGGAGAGGCAGCAGCCAGGCTCTGACCTTGACTTTGACCCTGTCGCTCCCATGATGATCACAAACCATTGCATTAGGGTCGCCTTGTCCTGTTGGGCCCCCAGCACTGGCACCCAGGGTCCAGTCAGGCTGCTCTGGAAAGTCCTTTGCCTGGATGCACCTGGCCAGTGGTGGGAAGCGGGGGTGAAGGCTGGCTGGTCCCCCCTGCAGGTGATGAGGCGCAGCCCCACAATCTCCAGTGCCTCTTCGACGGGGTGCACACGCTTCGGTGTTCCTGGGAAGTGAGGACGGACGTGGCCCGTGCCCTGCCCTTCTCCCTCTTCTTCAAGGCCAGTCCTGGGACCGGGTGAGTGTCGGGGAGAAAGGGCAGGGATCGGGGGTCTTCAAGCAAGCCAGGCTCCTGGAAGCACCCCCTCCCGGGCTCACGGCTCCCCTCCACAGGGAGGAGGAGTGCTCTTCGGTGCGTCTGGAGCAGTGCCACGACTATACCCGACATCACTGCGACATCTCGGTGCCCGAGGCCACACAGCCCAGCAGCGTCACCGTTTCGGTGCGGCCCAAGGCCCTGGAGAAGCTCATCAAAACCTCGGACAACAGTGAGTGGGGCACCCCCGGGTCTGGAAGGGGGGCTTGCCAGGGTCTGTGCGTATATATGTTGCATGTAATAGGAATATAGTTACTTATCAATCTTAGTGATTTATAGATCTATGTAACAACCTATTTGGTCAATAGAAATTTTATAGATATGGGGCCGGAGAGATAGCATAGAGGTAAGGTGTTTGCCTTGCATGCAGAAGGATGGTGATTTGAATCCCGGCATCCCATATGGTCCCCCGAGCCTGCCAGGAGGGATTTCTGAGTGTAGAGCCAGGAGGAACCCCTGAGCGCTGCTGGGTGTGACCCCCCAAAAATTTTATAAATATATTTCATAGAGATATATTTTATGACTACCTATAAAGTAGGATTCTATATAGTTATGCAAATATGTTTATATCCATCATAATTATATTGCATATTCTAGATCAGTGGTTCTCGAACTATGGCCCGCGGGCCACATATTGTATTTGTATCTGTTTTGTTTCTTCATTGCAAAATAAGATATATGCAGTGTGCATAAGAATTCGTTCATAAGTTTTGTTTTTACTATAGTCAGACCCTCCAATGGTCTGAGGGACAGTGAACTGGCCCCCTGTTCAAAAAGTTTGAGGACCCCTGTTCTAGATATTATTAACATAGTTATAAAAATATATAATGCAAATGTGTGTCCGGTATGGAGGCCTGTGTCCATTCATGTGCCTTTGTATTGTGCGTCCATATGTATAGGAAAATACATATCTCAGTATTGCTGTGTGGATATATGTGTGCTAGTGTAGGAAATTGAAAATGTACAAAATAGAACTTTAACCCTAACTCTAACCCATATGGAAATACATGCAACATGTGTTCAGGCATATGTGGTAAGTGTATTAGCATGTATATGTGTTTATATGCAGGTGTGTATGCAATGTGCGTCTGCATATATGCACAGGTGCGCTCGTGTACATGTGTTCATGTGGTGTTTTATGTAACCCATGTAAACTTAGATTCTCACAGCCCAGACTCCACATATGTCCCATCCAACAACACAGTCCATGAGCAGATGGGGTCTCAGGGGTTCCTCAGAAGCGCCTCTTTCAAGTACCTTTCCGTATCCCATTCTCTGCTTTCCCGAGTCTGCTGGGCCACTGCTCTACACACCCCAGGGCCTCACAGAAACTTCCAGTCCTGCCCTGACCAATGTTTCCTGCCATCAGAAAAGCTGGAGGACTGGGGTGGGACCAGACTTTCCCTGCAGTGCCCACTTGGCTTTCTGCTCTGGAGTCAAGAGCCCTGGCGAGGGCCTCCAACCTAGCTCATGCTGACCAAGCACACAGTGGGTCTGAGCATACAGTGGGGTCCCAGCACATAGCATTTCTGAACACATAGTGGATCTGAGCACACAGAGAGTCTGAGCACACAATGGATCTGAGAACACAGTGTCTTGACCTTGGTCCGGGGGGCTAGATGCCTCCTTCCTCAGGGGGGATCTGCAGGGTCCCCCACACTGCCTGACTGCAGCCATGCTGGTCACCTCAGCTTCCATTTCCCAATCAGAACCCAGGAGTCTGCCCACAGATGCCTCAATTTTCCCATTCTACCCCAAAATCCAGAACTGACTCTGGGCTTCTGATCTGGGTTCTAAAGTCAATAAAATCGAGAGAAACATCCAGAAGGGCACCCAATGATGCTGCAGCACAGACAGAAGAGCTAGTGGGCACTTTCCTGAGTGTCAAAACAGGGCGGGGGGGGGGGACACACCATGCCCCAACCTCCCGAGTTCTCAGCCAAGTGTATCTTCGCTCCTCCCAAGAGCAGCTGTGCAGGGCAGAGAGGGGCTGTGGGGTAACAGGGGCCACAGACTCTACCATGTTGAAGGGACGGTCTGGGGTCTGTGGGGATGTTCTGGGGTAGGAAGTCTGAGAACAAACCTCTGAATGCCCTTCCAGTTCAGTTGGCGCCCCCAACCCTGAATGGCACCAAGACGGGGGACAGCTACAGTCTGAGCTGGAAAACCAAGAAAATGACCTTCAACATCGCTTACACCTTCCAGGTCCAGTACAAGAGTGAAGCTGTCTCTTGGGAGGTGAGAGCCTGGGGAGGGTTGCAGAGCTGGGGTGGCAGAGAGCACCCAGGAGAGAGTTCTTCAGGGACTTGGGGAGCCCGACTCTGTATGATGAGTGAAGGTTCTGAAGTTAAGATGGTCAAGGAAGACCCCAAAGGGCAAAGGGTCACAGATGTCGGGTGGCCAGAGTTGCGGGCTGAAGGGTCTGCAACGCAGGAGAAATTTCCAGAAACATCTACTGGGGTCTCCCTCACACAATCACAGAACAGACTTGTTCTCAGCAGAGCCCTGGTCTGGATCTGAGGTCCCCTCTTCCAGGTTGCCCACGGGGCTGGCAAACACACCAAGGAGCCCAGATCAGAAACCCAGAGGCAGTCCCAGAGATTTGGGCATAGGAATGGGTAAACTGAGGCAGGGTGCAGCTATGAGGGCACCACAGGCTCCAGCACCAGTGTGGCTAAAGGACAAGGTTAGGAGTCCTTTCCTGATTTCCTGGGTGGGCAGAACTGGGTCCCAGCTGCCCCCTAGGAAGGTCAGAGGATGAAACAGCCACGGCCCACAATGTGGTGTCACGTCATTTGGCACATTGCAGGCTGGTCCTAGCTGCCCACTGGACAGCTCATGGAGTGGGTCCCCAGGAGAGTGGTATTGGGCAGATCTCAGGTGCTGAGAGGGGCTGTGTCCTGTGCCCACAGACGACCAAGATGGAATCCTTGCTGAATGCACACAGCATGTCCCTGCCGCGCCTAGAACCTTCCACCCGGTACCAGGCCAGGGTGAGAGTCAAGCCCCAGAAGGGCTATAATGGAACCTGGAGTGAGTGGAGCCAGGAGTATGAGTGGAGCACGGAATGGGGTGAGTCTTCCCGGGGACACAGCCCAGCAAGTGGAGCACAGGGGAGGTTGGAGGTAGAAACAGAACCAGACAGGGTCGTGGGCTCGTGGAGGGAGTCCTGGGGAGCCAGAATTGGAGGGTGTGGGCTTGTTTAGCTCCTAAACCCTCCCCTTCCTCCAGGCACAGTGGATGTGCGGCCTCCTGTGGGAAGTCCCTACATTGCCTCAGGCTGCAGCCAGTGATCACTCATTCTTTTTATATATATCTTTGTTTAAACAGCTTGATTACAGATATGATTGTAGTTGGGTTTCGGTCATGCCAAGAATAACCCCCTTCACCAGTGCAACATTCCCACCACCAATGTCCCAAATCTTCCTCCTCCCCACCCCACCCCGCCTGTACTCTAGACAGGCTTCTACTTCCCTCGTTCATTCACATTGTTATGATAGTTCTCAATGTAGTTATTTCTCTAACAACACTCATCACTCCTTGTGGTGAGCTTCATGTAGTGAGCTGGACCTTCCAGCTCTCCTCTTTTTCACCTCTGAGAATTATTGCAAGAATGTCTTTTATTTTTCTTAAAACCCACAGATGAGTGAGACTATTCTGCATTTTTTTTCTCTCCCTCTGACTTATTTCCATGTACATCCATGTATAGGAAAATTTCATGACTTCATCTCTCCTGACGGCTGCATAATATTCCATTGTGTATATGTACCAGTTTCTTTAGCCATTCGTCTGTTGAAAGGCATCTTGGTGGTTTCCAGAGTCTGGCTATTGTAAATAATGCTGCAACGAATATAGGTGTGAGGAAGGGATTTTTGTGTTGTATTTTTATGTTCCTAGGGTATATCCCTAGGAGTGGTATAGCTGGATTGTATGGGAGCTCAATTTCCAGTTTTTGGTGGACTCTCCATATTGCTTTCCATAAAGGTTAGACTAGACTATATTCCCACCAGCAGTGAACGAGTTCCTTTCTCTCCACATTCCCACCAGCACTGCTTATTGTCATTCTTTGTGATGTGTGCCAATCTCTGTGGCATAAGATGGTACCTCATAGTTGTTTTGATTTGCATCTCCCTGATGATGAATGAACTCGACCCATTTTCAAGGCTGGTTTCCTTCTCGCCATTCTGATTCATTCCTGGGTGAAGCTGTAATGTTTTCTTGTTTTTTGTTTTGTTTTGTTTTGTTTTTGTTTTGTTTTTTTGGGTCACACCCGGTAGCGCTCAAGGGTTCCTCCTGGCTCTATGCTCAGAAATCACTCCTGGCAGGCTCAGGTGACCATATGGGATGCTGGGATTCAAACCACCATTCTTCTGCATGCAAGGCAAACACCTTACCTCCATGCTATCTTTCTGGCCCCTGAGGAAGGGATTTTTGTATTGTATTTTTATGTTCTTAGAGTATATCCCCAGGAGTGGTATAGCTGGATCATATGGGAGCTCGATTTCCAGTTTTTGGAGGAATCTCCATATCGCTTTCCATAAAGGTTGGACTAGACGGCATTCCCACCACCAGTGGATAAGAGTTCCTTTCTCTCCACATCCCCGCCAAGTGCTCACTCATTCTGCCCTCAGCCTGCACACACTTGTGTGTCCATGTGTGCACAGCCATACATGTGCTTTCATTGGACACATGCTCATAATTCATACACACACACGAATGTGTACATAGAATACACTCCCATGCTTTCATATGTACAATACACCTGTACAGAATCATACACAAACTCGCGTTGTGTGTATACTCATGCATAAAATGCAGACATACATAGTCATATGTGGGCACCACTCAGATAGACATTTGTTTGCACATATTCTCACACACTCTCCCCCATTCACACGCACACCTCGCCCACATGCACAAGAACATATGAGAACATATGTAGTATAAAAAAATACAGAGGCCCTTTGGATGGAGCTGGATGGTGATGGGATGAGACGGCCTTTCTCTGCCTTCCCAGGCTTTGTGGCTTCAACCCCCACCAGCCGGCGGGTCTGCAAGATCAGGAGAGCAGCGGGTAGAAAACTCACAGGCAGGCTTCTTCAGGAGATAACATCTTTATTTGCCCTGGCCAACATGGGTGGCCTATATCATAAACCTATTTAAGCACATGCTATCCTCAGCTTGCCCTACGTCTTAGCTTCTTTCAGCCATCTCTCCTCCAGCCCTTTCTCCAACCTCCATCCATGCAAATCCCCTTTTGCCCCTAAGGCCAAACCTCAGACATGGGCAGGTCTTTCTTGTAGGTAAGGTTACACAGGAGGAATGATAGATTCTAAGCCCTGTGCCTCTCCCACTCTCAGGCTTGACGGGGTCTCAGATCACTGCTCAAAGCCCCCCACAGCTCCTCCCCTGCACCCCAAGGCAGTGTGTCTGGCGCTGATGGAAGTGCTCCCCACCAAGTGAGGTGCTCCTCCAGCCTCAGTCACACCCCCAGACACTAACAACTTTCCCCCACCGACCACAGAGATGCCCACGTGGGGCCTGATCCTCATCCTGGTCTTCACCACCCTGGCCTTGGTGCCCGTCCTGCGCTTCTGCTGCATCTACGGGTACAGGTAACAGTGGGGTTACCCAGGGGGATAGGGATGCCACTGGCTGCCCCTTCCATCTCAGCTTGCCCCCTTCCCTGTGGGGCTTGGGACCCTCATCCTGCCCCTCCTGAGCCTCAGTTTCCCCTCTGTGCATGACCCTGTCCTGCCCTTCTGCAGGCTAAACCGGAAGTGGGAGGAGAAGATCCCCAACCCCAGCAAGAGCCGTCTGTTTCAGGTAGGGGGGACAGCAGGATGTGGGGTTCCCCCAGCCCCTCCTGGGGTCTTCCATCATGGGGATGGGGCAGGATGGATTGGAGGAGTCAGGCCTGTCCCCCCAGACTGCCAGATTGTCCAGGACCCCCACATGCCTATACATAATACCCCACTTGGGGGCTCTTGGGGAGTGGCCCCAGGAGCTGCTGCTTCCTTGAGAGTTCACAGCACCCCTCTTCAGGAACCCCACAGACACAAACGTTCTTTCCTTTCCAGAATGGGAGCTCCGGGCTGCGGCTTCCAGACAGCTGGTCTGCCCTGGACACCCGAAGCCATCCCAACAAGGAACTAGGGAGCAGCCTCCTGTCTGAGCTGCAGGGGTGAGTGGGGGGGCTCTGAGGGGATATGGGTGCTGGGAGGGCACCTGGAGTCATGGGGGTGGGGTGTCTTCTGACCCCCTAATGGGGTCTGCACTGAACCAAAGGGCCCTCCAATCTATTTACAGCAGTGGGGGGGGTGTCACACCTGCCCCTTGGCCAACAGCAGGGCTGGGGCACTCGGCTTCCCCAGTCTGCCAGCTATGCCTTGGGTGCTCTGGGGTGGGGGCAGACTGGGAGCAGCAGCCTTCAGGGGAGATCATCATAGTGGGTGGGAGCAGGAGGCGGTGTGGACAGGCCCTCAGGGCTGTAGTGGGGACACAGGAGCTTCAGGGGCATAGACGCCTGGGATCCCCTGCCTGCCCCCAAGCTCCTTTGCCCCCCAAACAGGCCCTCAAGGAGCCATCGAGATGGCTGAGTCGCACTGTTTGGGGACCCCAAAAAAACTGGAGAATTCTTAGGCTCCTTAGGGATACAGGGCCAATGTCGGCTCCTGCTCAGAACTCCCTCTGCCCCAGTCCTCACCACCCACTGCATCCAGGAGCCCAGAAACCACCCCCTGCACCCCCAGCTGGGGACAGGTCCTACTCTGCCCCTTCCTTCTCCACAGGGTGGTCCCCAGAGACTTTGGGCACAGCAAAGTGTCACTTGTCACCACCGAGGACCCGGGATGGGATCGAGAAGCACCTGCAGAGGCTGACCTGACTCCCACCTCCTCGGAGAAGCCCCCCTCGTGCCCACCCCCGGGGTCCCCGGAGAACCTGCACCCCGGTTTGCACTTCAATGGCCCCTATCTGGGACTGTCCCACAGCCACTCGATGCCAAATCTCGGGGAGCTACAGAAACATCCCCCGGCTGACACCGACCCCCAGCCTCTCCCTCCAGGGTCCCTGGATTACCTGTGTCTCCCCCCAGGTGGGCAGAGACAGCTGGTCCCCCTGAAGTGGGCAAAGGCCTCCCCAGGGGCTGAGGCCCCCTCGCTGGTGTCAGGACCTCCCGATCTCTCAGAGACTAGTCAGGAGGCAAAAGACAGCTCCTCTGGGCAGGCCACCAGTTCTGGGGACCCAGGGAAAAGGAGTCCCACTTTAGACTACATCACTGCTGCGCACCTGAACTTCTGTCCTCCCCAGTTGGACCCCAGCCTCTGTCCTGGCCTGCCTGAGGGACCCCAGGGGGCTCTGATCCCCTCAAAGCCTCAGTTCGGGGACTATGTGGAGCTCCCTCCCACATCGGGCCACAATCCCCCAGCCCCCTTGATCAGTCAGGCTCCTCCAGCCACCAGCAGCACCCCCACAAGCCCTGAGGAGCCCAGCCCAGCACCCTCACACCCCGAGGAGCTTCTGGTGCTCCAGCAGGTGGGTGATTACTGCTTCCTGCCCGGCCTGGCCCCGGGTTCTTCCTCCTCACCCGGCAAATGCCCCCCAGTGCTCAGTTCCGACATGGGGGACCACCAGGTTCTCCAGAGCAAGAAACCCCCAGGTCCGGCTGCACCCCAGCTACCGGCCATTCAGCTCTTCAAAGCGCTGAAGCAGCAGGATTACTTGGCTCTGCCCACCTGGGATGGCAGCAGACTGGAGGGGGCGCGCTAAAAACCCCCAGATCAGAGACCCAGCTTCCCTCAGGTTGCCCCTCTCTTCACAGTCCAGATGCAAAGCCAAGGACAAGAGGTCCAGGGTCAGTCCAGCTGCCTGTCCATCAGCAAACTCCTCTCTTTACTACTTTTTTGTTTTGTTTTGTTTTGTTTTGGTTTTGGTTTTGGTTTGTTTTGTTTTGTCTCTCTACTACATCTTTGTTTTTGAGTCACTCAAACCCTGCGGTGCTCAGGGCTTACTCCTGGTTCTGCGCTCAGAAATTGCTTCTGGCGGACACGGTGGACCATAGGGGATGCCGAGATTCAAACCAATGCCTGTCCTGGGTCGGCCGCTTGCAAGGCAAACATCCTACCGCTGTGCTATCTCTCCGCCCCTCCCTTCTCTCTCTTTTATCTCTTTCTCTTCCTTCTTTGTCTTCTCTCTCTACTCCTCTCCTCTCCTTTCTTATCTTCTTTATCCACTTACTTCCCCTTAGTCCTCTCTTTCTATTTTCTCTCCTCTCTTTTATTTGGAGGGGGGGAACCACACCTTCCACTACTCAGGGGTTAATTCTGACTTTGCTACACTCAGAAATTACTCCTAGCAGTGCTCAAACCGGGGATCAAACCTCGATTGGCCTTGTTCAAGAAAAGCTCCCTACCACTGAACTCTCATTCTAGCCCCTTCTCTCTCTTTTCTTATATTCTCTCTCCATTTCTCTATCCCCCCACCTCTTACACACACACACACACACACACACACACACACACACACCCTCCCTACCACTGAACTCTCATTCTAGCCCCTTCTCTCTCTTTTCTTATATTCTCTCTCCATTTCTCTATCCCCCCACCTCTTACACACACACACACACACACACACACACACACACACACACACCCCTCTCCAAATTCCCCTTTTCTCAAGTTTGACCTTTTAGAACCTTCTAGACTTCCTCATCACCTTGCTTTCATCTCCCTCACCAGCCGCCCTTCCCTTCCGTCTTGTCCATGAATGTGTTCATCCTCTGACTTTGCCTCAGCGGGGGGGCACAGGGGAGGAGCTTTGGACTTCAAGGTTGGATGAGCATAACCCACCCTGCCAGGCCAGCCTTGGTGCCATAACCTGATGGGGCTTCTAGATAGACTCAGGGGCTACCTCCGAACCTCCTGCTCCTGAGAAAAAGGGGGCCTGGGAGACGGTTTGGTGGTTGGGGAGTGTGCAGGGACCAGATTCTGTCCCAACCCATTTGATGTGGCCATAAATGCTTCAGAGATTGTGGGTACAGCCAGGACCCCTTCCAGCAACGCTAGGGTGGCCTAGGTCCCCCAACACTGGTCTGAATAGCACCACATACTGAGATGTTCTGATCTGCAGACCCAATTGGCCAAGAACCACTTGGATTCTGGACCTGTTTGGGGGGCTCTAGAACCCACCCTGTCCCTCCAAAATGAGAAAAGGACACTGAACAGAGGAATGCTCTTTCATCACATGGAAGCTACTTCACCCAGAAAGACCCACACACACTCCCTCCTGTCCCCAAGGAGGCAGTTGGCTCCTGATCTCCTTCCCCTGGACCCCAGAACAGGGCCCAGTTTCCATCTCTGCCTTTCGGACTTCCCCAAAAACATGAACCCTCTGGACTCTGCATCATTGGTCAAGGTTCTCGCATTCTGGTGCCCATCTGCGAGCCCACAAAAAGCTGGACTTGAGAGGTGTCACCTTCTCCCCTTCCCTTCTGTTGCTGAGACTTCAGGGTGCCACCTATACACTCTGCAGTGTGGTTGAATAAAATACAGGCTCCCCTCGGAGCACTCTGCTGACAAAGCAGGGGAGGGTACCCCTGAGAAATTGTGTGTCTTCCCTGCGCTCCTATGGGCCCTGAGGGGTGCAGGAATGAGCTTTGGGAAGGGGATACTCCTTCTGTGTGCATACCTGACAAAGCCTTCTCTCCTCTAGCTTCAAGATGGGAACCCTTCTCTATCCTCATGACTTCTACATTTAATTCAGGGGGGGCGGGGTGGGCTGGTAAGGAATGTCAGGAATAACAAATCCAAGTTCCTAGGAAGAGAAGTTTCACTGTCCAGAACTGAAGCAATAGCACAGCAGCTACCCTGAATTTGATCCCTGGCATCCCTTATAGTCCCCTGAGCCTGCCAGGAATGATTTCTGAGTGCAGAGTCAGGAGCATCGCCCGCTCTACCCAAAAAAGTTTTTTTATTTGTTTGTTTGTTCTTTGGGCCACACCCTGCAGTGCTCAGGAGTTACTCCTGGCAGACTGGGGGACCATATTCCCATATGCTAGGAATCGAACCCGGGTCCATTTGGGGTCTGCTATGTGCAAGGTACATGCCCTACCGCTGTGCTATCACTCTGACCCAAAGATTGCCGAGAAGAGCCAGGAAAGAAGGGAAGGAGTAAGGAGTGTGGGGCCACTTAGGTCTGAGCCTGATTGGCTCTAAAGTGACAAGAGGGCTGAGCCTGTGTGTATGGGAATGAGGCAGATATTACAGGAGACTAGACCTGGGGCCCAGAGCAGGCTTTGCATGTTTGAGTCCTGGCTTCCATCCTCCACACCACTTGTCCTCCTGAGCACTGCCAACAGAACTCCCCCAGCACTGAGCCTGAGCACTGCTGCTACTGATCCTCTGGGAAAGTGAGGGGGTGAAAGGAGAGGCCTCTGTATTAGGAAGAGGGATGAGATAAGGTACCCAGGATTGGGTGAGAGATGGCGAGAGAGTCAAGAATATCCATAAATAATGTTTAAGGAGTTACATAAGTTTATGTCTTTAGATTGTTTTGTGTGCTGCTAAGAAATATTATGTACTACAATCTGGGGACTTGAGGGACAAAGTAATTGTACATGGGTTCTGTTTTTATTTTTCTTAATGTTCTTTGGCTGAAAGTTCAAAGTTAAGATATCAGCAATGGGACTACTGAGAATTTTGTTTATGGGTGATTGTCCTTCCACTGTAACTTTACCTTGTCCTCTTTCTTTACATCTTTGTTCTCATAATTAAAAATAAAAAAAATTAATAAAATAAAAAAATATTTTTCTTCATAAAAAAGAATACCCATAAATAATGCCAGAGCCCCCTAAGTTAAGAGCTCATGGAGAAAGTGTGTGGGGAAGGGGGAGTTTACAAAAGAAACTTAAATAGCCAATCAATGAAAGGAAACCCCACAGCTCCTCCCTCCATTGATGATGAAAATGGCATTTGCGTCCTTTAAGAGCATCATCTCCAGATGCACAGATACAAAGCGGTACCCAATCGAGTTACAGTCATACAATGGCCAACACCCTTCACCAAGGCACACTTCTTGCCACCTAAGTCCCCAGAGTCCCTCCTGCCCTCCCCACTGGCCTCTCCCTTGCCTGTCTCTGGAGAAGACATCTCTCTCTCCTCTCTCTTTTTCTCTGTCTTGTCTCTTTCTGTCTCTTTCTGCCTCTGTGTGCGTGTGCGCGCGCGTGCGTGCTCGCGCGTGTGTATATGTGTGTGTGTGTCTGTCTGTCTGTCTGTCTGTCTCTGTCTCTGTCTCTCTCTGTGCTTTGCAATACTGTTCCTCAGGGGTATCATCATGCCCATTACTTTATCTCCTTTGAGCATCCTCCACCTCGCTTTGAGAAAGTAGCTTTGGGGGAAAAGAGTTTGCAAGCAACCCAGGTGCGACTCCTTCTGGGCTATAAATAAACTGATCCCTGAAGAACTAGAACTTTCTCACCAGTTTCCTAGACAGTCTCTAGATAGTCTCTGAGTTCTCGCCCTCTTTTTCGTGTCCCAAGGGCCCTGAATGTTTGTCTTCACCCTAGGAGTCACGACAAAGGAAGGAATGAATGGAGGGGGGGGTGGTTTGTGGGATGATTTAAAGGGGCAAAATATTCCCCCTCTCCACCTCAGCCCCACTAACCCCTGCTGCAGGGGTCTACACAGGCAGAACAGCATGCCACTTCCTAGAATTTTCTAGAAATTTCTAGGAATCTGATGATTCTTTGACTCCAGTGGTACAGGGGTCTTTGACCAAGACCAAGTTTCCTTCTTTGGACTAAGCTTCCAGCCAGCTTCTTCTGTTTTTCTATTTTTTTGTTTTGTTTTGTTTTGTTTTGTTTTTTGTTTTGGGGACACACCCGGTGGTGCTCAGGACTCAGTGCTGGCTTTGTGCTCAGGGAATACACTCTTGGTCAGTCTCAGGGAACTCTAGGAGATTATTGGGGATCGAACCCAGGTCAGCACTTTGCAAAACATGTGTCCCACCTGCTGTACTATGCGCTAGACCACCGTTGTAAGTAAAGTTCACCTTTTAGCTTTACCTTCCAGGGCGGGGAGATGTGGGAGGCCAAGGTAAAAATAAAATAGTTAGCAAGTACCTCTTTACATTTTGCACCAAGAGCTTAGGAAAAGCTGTCAGCTAGCATGTATTTTAAGTATCTCACCATTCCACTGGCAGAGCTAGCCGGGTGCTTAAAATATCATGTATTTTAAAATTCTGGTACAGTCAAAACGAGACAGGAATGTGTGTCTCAGGCTTCTGCACCACCGAGCAAAGAGGGTTTGGAGCCTGGAGCTTGCAGCTGGAGCTCTTAGAAACACAGACATCATTTACAATCATTGTCATTGTGTCTGAATGAATTCATTTCACCAAAGTTCCACAAACATTTGGGAGAGGAAAAAAAAAAGTCTTTCTTCCAAGAGTCTTGATATGAGTAGCAAAGAATAAATAAACATTCTAAAGAGAGTGGAGGGAAGTCACAGTTCAGATAAAGACAAACACACACACACACACACACACACACACACACACACACAGCTTTGATTTTCAGGTTTTATCTGTCATTTAAGTTTTCATCTACAATTCTCTTCCTGGTTAGCAGCATGCAAATCTCCATTCTTTAACTGTTTTAAATTTTTTAACAAGTCTTTCACAGTTGTATTTCAGGCATTTAGTGACAGTGATTTCAGGCCATTCCCACCACCTCTCTTCACTATAGTTCCCCTCAGGCATCCCATAACTCCACTCATAGCCCCCAAGACTACCAGTGTAACAGGTCCATATTAAGTTTAGATTGTTATAGTTTGGGTCTCTTGATTCTGTTGTCATTGACTTTGGCTTAGGTGTTTAGATCTAACCTTATTTTTTCCCCACTCATTGTTCCCAAGACCAGTTGGCCCCTGGGTCCCATTCACTTTTTTTTCCCCCAGTTTGTAGAAAGACATAGAAATGATTCAAGTTCTACAGAAAAGGTGGGAGCTCCTTTCTAGAATGTAAGTAAAATTAAAAGAATAAAGAAGGAAAGGGGGAAGAGGGACAGATGTGGTGTTGTTTTGTTTTGCATAGACACTGCAAATGTTGGGGAAATTAGAAAGAAAACTCCATTGACCTAAGAGATCCAGGGTATCTTCACCCATAAAGCATACTGTCAAAAGACTGACTACAGGTTCCAGGCATATTGGTTGTCTAATCCCAATGTCTTTCTTTATGGTATCAGAGAAAGTTCTGCTCAGTCGCAGTTGCCCAAGTCAGTCTTCTGTAGTTGGCAATCTTGGTTTTTGCACAGGTCCTAAGATGAAGCCTAGGATAAAGTCTTCCTGTGTGGTCCCAGGGCAAATCTGCTTTGTCGTGGTTGTTGTAGTCAGTCTTCTGTACTGAGAGATCTTGCCAACCTTCATCCTAAAAGGACCTTTGTCCACTAAGATCCTTTCATGCCTGGGATCCAAACCACAAACTCACCTAGGCAAGATCTGTGCTCTATCCCTGACCTACCTCCCCAACCTTTGCCTGTTCTTGGGGGCGAAACGTATTTCTTTGCTTCCATTTCAGGGATGCTATTAGCCTCACAGAATGAATGAGCTGGTCTCTCCTTGGTCCTTTGTTTTCTATGGCATTATTCAAATAGCATGGAGATGGTTTGTTTTAAAATCACACCTTTGGTCAGGGGTGCAGGGGGACCAGAGGGCATGCAATTGGTGGTGTCTTAAACCAAGCAGAGAGCCTCATTCTCTGCTTGGAAGCAGGACTCTTCACCATCACCCCCAACTGGGACAGTCCTTGAGTCTGACAAGCAGTCCTCCTTGGCTGCTTTCTTAGCATTGGGTTTAATTGGCCATTGTTTTTGTAATCAGGGGATGATTGTACCCAGATATCATGTATTTGGTATGTCTTTGCCACTGAGGTCCACACTGGTTCTCCCTGATGGTGGAATATCAGTGGGGTACACCCAACACCCCAAATCTACTGCCCAAATCCACAGGCAGAAACAGTTCCAGGGCACAGGGTGAGAAATCAGTGGGACCCCCCCCTCTGGTCACCACTGCCTTTTGTTCACTGGGGATCCTGATACACTCACTTTGCTGCTCTTCAGAAGGGAGGTTGCAACTGGATGTGGTGGGCAGATAGCTGCACCTCCTCCACCCCCAAAGTTACTTTCAGAACTGTCTCACTCTGAGATGGATTTGGACAAAAAGTTTGCACAAGTCCTTCTAGGATAGAAATAAGCTGCCTATAAGGTCAAGAACCCCACCCACCATAACTGTTAAGGAAAATAGACAAGGGGTCCCACAAGAGAAAGGTGAACCAGGGGATCCCACAAGAGAAAGGTGAAGCCCCTCTTGCCAAGAAAACAGGATTGTCTTGGTGCTGGCTCATGGGGGTTTTGGGGCTCATGCAGAGAACTTTCCCTAAGGACATGTCAATGTCATTGGACAGAACCAGGAATTTCCAACTTCCAAGTTAAGGCCTGGAGAGAAAGAACAGGGGTTAAGGGGCTTGTATGGCATGAGGTAGACCTGAGTTCAATCCCAGGCACCATCCTATGGTCCCCAGAACCTACCTGAGCACAGAGCCAGGATTAAGCCCTGACACCACTATCAGGGGCACAAAAATAAAACCAAAAATAAAGACCAGCCGGGTCATTTATCCCCTTAGCAGGGGTCTTGTGCAAGAAATGGCCTTCCTTTCCTGGACATTCCCTTTGGAGAAAGTCAGGAAACTGTGACGATATAGTGTTAAAATGTTGCAAGTCAGCCCCTGAAGAGGTTGACTGATGGAGGGATGGAGGATGAGGTCTTTCCCCTCCAGCTCTGAGCACGCATCTGCCACCCTGTCCAGCTGACGGTTCTAAGGTGAAACGGCAGGTAAACAGCTCGCAGACAGTCAGGCTTGTGGAAATATTAGCTTTATTCGGTGGTCAAGACTGAAGTCCAAGGTCTCAGCCTCAGTTCCAGCCAACCACCCCTCGCCTTCCACAGACCCTTGTTTTTATCCCCCAGAATCAGGTACCACCCAATGGTGGGATCAGATACCACCCAATGGTGGAAGGAGAATCAGGTACTACCCTAGGGTGGGGGCAGAATGCCAGGTCTCACCCTAGGGTAGGGCACAATCACCGATCAGGGGAGGGTCAGTAACATAATAATCCCAAAAATATTTGCATACACAACATCAAAAGAGTGTCAATCTAGTGTCAAAAGAGTCTTCCTGCAGGGGACCAGCCCTTTTGTTCATCTGTGCGTGTGAGCGGTCTCTGCTCTGATTGAATGAGGCATACACATTTTTCTGGTGTGATGATCCAACTCATCTCTCTGCTCACTACGAATTTTCACATATGTGTAAGTAAAAACTCGATGAACTGGCCCAACATTTTCAGCTCCAGGTCAGCTCATCTGCATGAACTTCTCATACACATCTCTGGGGTCAAACCATCCTTGGCCTGCATCACTTCTCCCTTCCCAGGTGACCATGCACGCTCTTGTAGCTTTTGTTCTTGACCTACATCTGAATAGCATCACGTAACAACCCCCTATAAATTCAGGGACCCATCCCTCCTCTCATCCAGGATCATCACAGAGTCTTTCAAGGAGGTGGAAATTTCCATCTCTGCTGAAGTAGGAACTAATAATATTTCCCTCAGAAGTGTCGAAGAGATTTGAGGGAATTAAAGTGCTTTCCTTGCACACTTATGACCCTTGTTTGGTTCCCCAGTCCCTGCCAGGAGTGGTTCCTGAGCACAGAACCAGGAATCAGCCCTGAACACAGTTGGGTGTGACCCAAAAACCAGAAACCAAAGCTTTCATTGGCCTGCTGTTTATTTGATGAAAAATGATGGGCATGGATTAAAGTGTGGAGGGTATGAGGAGATGCTCGGGCTAAGTGTGGGGTCTCTCCTGTCTTCAGAGAGTAAATCTCCCTTCCCACCACAGAGACTGCTGCAAAACCTCGCTGGCTCTATCTTTGCCAAGTGCCGTGCGTCATTCCAGATGGGGTCCCATTAGAAACTTGTTCTAATGGTGCTGCTCTCCATGCTCCTTGGAGAATATTTTTGTCTTATGCAGCTGTGCCGCACTGCAGATCCTTGTCCCCAGATAACCAACTTCTCCCTCCTCATTTGATCTCACTGGGTCTCATTCCAGCAAAGCGTTTTCTTTTTTTTTTTTTTTTTTTTTTCTGCAGCTTTTCTAAGTTTTGATGGTTAAGAAAAAGGGTTGGAGTTTGCCTATTGGAATTTTGTTTTGGGAACTATACCCAGATGTGCTCAGGGGTTACTTCTGGCTCTGTGCTCAGAGATCACTCCTGGCAGTGCTCGGGGGACTATGTGGGATGCCAGGAATTAAACCTGGGTTGACTGTGTACAAGGCAAATGTCCTCCCCACTCTGCTATGGCTCCAGCCCCTTGAAAAAAATTTTGAGTGGTACAATGGGATGACTTGATATGTGATAAGAATCACCCTCAAGGACCAAAGAGATCGTGCAATAGGCCAGGCATTTAGCCTTTAACCAACTTAAATTCCATCCCTGACACCCCAAATGGTTCTCTGAGTTCCACCACGTATGATCCCTGAGTGCAGAGCCAAGATTAAGTCCTGAACACAGCTGATTGTGGCCCAAAAACAAAACTGTAAGATGGGTATAGGTTGCCCAGTGGAATTTTTATTTTCGAATGGTAGAATGGGATGAGTTGATATTTGTGCACAGGTTAAAGGACTGCTCCAGGGGCCAGAATAATAGTATAGCAGGGAAGAAAAATGTTGCATTAAGCCCTTAGGATGGGCTTGGATGGTGGACGGATGGATGGAGAGACCTTTCTCTGCCATCCCAGACCACATGGCTCTGCAACCCCCTTTAACCAGAGGGTCTGGGTCCAGGAAATTGGCGGGTTATAGAACTGACTCACAGGCAGGCTTCCAGAGAGATAACATCTTTATTGGCCCTGGCCCACGTGTGTGGCCTATATCATAACCAATTAAGCACATGCCAATCTTAGCTTGCCCTGCGTCTTAACTTCTTTCAGCCATCTTTCCTCTTACCTCCATGCTGGCAAAGACCCTAATCCCTTGAGTCAAAGACCTTATCTAGCCTACCCAAGACACCACCCAGAGATGGGCAGGTTCTTGCAGGTAGTTCCGAGTAAATCTGGGGTGGAGTCACAGGAAATTACCTTATACAGGCCCAAACCAAATTCAATCTCTGGCACCTACATGGTCCCCTAAACCCTGCCAGGAGAGATCTCAGAATGCAGAGACAGAAATAATCCCTAGCCCCCAATGACCCCCCCAAAAAATTCTGAAACAACCCAAGTGCTCAATAATAGGTCAATGAATAAAGAAACTTTGATACACCTACACAACGGAATATTATGCAGCTGTTAGTAAAAATGCAGTCATGAAATTTGTTTATACATGGATAGACAAAGAGGGTATCATGCTGAGTAAAATGAGTCAGAGGGAGAAAGACAGACATAGAATGGTCACACTTATTTGCAAGGGTTTTTTTTTGTTTTTTTGTTTTGTTTTTTTTTTTTTTTTTTTGGTTTTTGGGCCACACCCAGCGGTGCTCAGGGGTTACTCCTGGCTGTCTGCTCAGAAATAGCTCCTGGCAGGCACCGGGGACCATATGGGACGCCGGGATTCAAACCAACCACCTTTGGTCCTGGATCGGCTGCTTGCAAAGCAAATGCCGCTGTGCTATCTCTCCGGGCCCTATTTGCAAAATTTTTAAGAAAACATTTTATGAAAAGAATAGCCAAAGACAATGAAAAATGGGGAGGAGTGCAGTTAGGACAGAAAAGGGACCATAATAAGTAAAAAGGATCATTCTGGATAAGAATTGGGTGCTGAATTGATATGCATGAAACCCTTTTACTTACAGTATTACAAACCATTATACCTAAAAAGGAAAAAAAGGGGAGAAGGAAAAGAAGAGATGAAGAAAAAAGGTATCTACCATAGAGGCAGGCTGGGGATGGGAGGCAGGGAGGAGAGAGAGAAACTAGGGAAATTGGTGGCAGAAATAAACACTTGTGAGAAGGTCGTGGGTGTTGGAATATTGCATGACTGAAACTCAGCCATAAACCACTGTTTAATTCTGTTCCTCATGGTGATTCAATTAAAAAATATTTTTAATGCTTGAAGGAGAGGAAGAAAGAGCTGGACAGAGGAACTGAAGAAAGGGTACACAGTTAGAATGATTGTTGGGGGGGCGGAGCTATAGCACAGTGGTAAGGCGTTTGCCTTGCACGGGGTCATAACAGGATGGATGGTGGTTCGAATCCCAGCATCCCATATGGTCCCCTGAGCCTGCCAGGAGTGACTTCTGAGTGCAGAGTCAGGAGTGACCCCTGAGTACTGCCGGGTGTGATCCAAAAACCAAAAAAAAAAAAAAAAAAGGAATGATTATTGGGGATCTGATAGCAGAGGAGCTGGCCCCCAGACAGGAGGAAGGAGAGAGAGCACAGCTGATGAAAGTCAGGGAAGGTGGGAAAGTTGCTACTTCCAGCTGCCATTCCCAAATCTCGGCCCATCCAGAAGGCACCTTCAGGGGCCAGAGCGGTGGTACAAATGGTAGGGCGTCTGCCTTGCATGCGCTAACCTAGGACAGACTGCGGTTCAACCCCTGGCTTCCCATATGGTCCCCCAAGCCAGGAGCAATTTCTGAGTGCATAGACAGGTGTAACCCCTCAGTGTCACCAAGTGTGGGCCCCCCAAAAATTTTTTTTAAAAAAAATTAAAAAAAAAAACCTTCGGAAGAGCTTTCCCACAGTGGTTTGAATCCCGGTATCCCATATGGTCCCCCATGCCTGCCAGGGATATTTCTGAGCATAGAGCCAGGAGTAACCCCTGAGCACTGCTGGGTGTGACCCAAAAACAAAACAAACAAACAAACAAAAAATAAAGAGCCTTCCCAAGGCTGAAAAGACCAGACAGGGCCTGTGAGAGAGCTCAGAAGCTCTGTGTCTGACTGTGCTTGAGGAAGGCCAAGAGCCAAGCCCTGGAGCATCATGGGACCACCCCCCCCCCCAGCAAGGCTGGAAGCAACCTCTGAGCACTGAACTGGGAGTAGTTCCTGAACACAACCAGGTGTGGCCAAACACCAGAATCAACCAAAACCCAAGCAGGACTCTTTAACACAAACCCGAACAAGAATATGCCCATTGAAGACTGTGGGAAGGAGTAAGTTCAAGGGAAGGGCATGAAACACTGTATTGTGTGTGTATTTATTTGAATTCATTAAAAATAGGTGTTTAAAAAAAGGAACCCAAAAGTGTCATTCGAGGATGGATGGTTTGCACTTGGGGCATGAGCTGTTTTCTATAATAAAGCGATTTGCAGGCAGCATGAGGAAATTTCCAGAGACGGAAAGAGAAAACGATGAAATTTTCTAGAATTTTTTTTCTAGAAAATTTTCTAGAGAAAACTAGGAAATGAGTTGGCAGAAAATCTGGGGACAGAAAGTCCAGAATTCTGGATCCATCCATCACCCCTAGGAGAAGGACCAAGGGCTTGGGTTCTCAGCCCGGCCAGGTGCTGCTCTCTAGTGGTCCAGAGAGGACATTACGTCTGCTCCAGCTGCAATGGCCGCCTTGGTGGCTGCAAGTTTCTGTCACCATTCAGCACAGATGTCCCAAGGCTGAGTCTTGTCGGGTCTTTTATTTGGGGTGAAGGGTTGATTCACACCAGGGACTCACACCAAGGCGCCCAGGAGCTACTTCTGGTTCTGCTCTCAGAAGTCGCTCCTGTAAGCTCTGTGAAACATATGGGATGCCAGGATGTGTGCAAGGCAAACATCCTACCCAGGTACTATCCCTCTGGTTCTTGTCTGATCTTTTAACCCAGGTCCCTGGAGGAAGGGGGACCGTAGGTGATGGGCAGGGAGCTAAGGGGACCAGCCCCTTCTCCACCTGCATTTAGTGCTCTCCTGATATTTATGTACCTCTCCTCTTTGCCGGACTTTCCCTGACACACTTATTCCAGCGAGGGACACTTTTTATTTGGAGGGGGAGGTTAGGCGCACACCTGACTGTGTTTAGGGAGGACTCTAAGCTCTGTGCTCAGGAATCATCCTAGAGGGACTGGATGGGAGAGGGGCTATACATGGTGTTGAGGATCAAACCCAGGTTGGCCACATGCAAGGCAAGTGCTGCTACCCGAAGTACTATCACACCAGCCCCTTGAAGAACGTTTAACTCTGCTACCACCTGCACAGAAGGTTCGAGAATAAATTGACAGAGAGGAGTCTCAGAGTAGATTCCAGAAGCAGTTTGGTGGCATTCTCAGAGGTGGACAGTTCTCTGAGTCCTACATCTCAGCTCTACCCACTGGAGCTGAGATAACGAGAACCTGGGGCTGGGGACATTCTATGGCACACAGTGTCTTCCTCTGTTTCCCCACTTGCAAAATAAGGAGGGGCTCTTGGGCTCATCTGTGGGGTTGGAATGCATAGCCTGGAGACCACTTGCTGCCCACAGGTCATGACCCTTGCCCATGTCTACAATGACATTACCTACCAGGTCCAGGTCTCTGCGGTTCTCCAACCCAACTATGGAAAATATCCTGGATAGTACAGAGGGGAAGGCATTTCTTTGCACATCACAGACTTGGGTTCAATCCTCAACACTGCCTTGGGTTCCACAGGTTCTGGCAGGAGTTAATCCCTGAACACAGGCTGACTGTGACCTTCCAAAAAGACAAAAGAAAAACTATGGGCGGGAGAGATAGCACAGTGGTAAGGCATTTGCCTTGCATGCGGCCAACCTGGTTCAAGTCCTGGCATCTCATATGGTCCCCCGAGCTTGCCAGGAGTGATTTCCGAGCACAGAGCCAGGAGTAACCCATGATCATAGCCGGGTGTGGCCCCCAAACCAATTAATAATAAATAAATAAACTGTTTAGAAAAACTAATAAAAATGAAAACATCACCAGCATTTTCATATCAAACAGCCGGGAGGGAAGAGCATGAAAATCTCTGTGGGAACTTCCTCCTCTGCATTCTTCCAGCAAACACTCCAGACACCACGCCCCACACTTGCCAGCTCCTGAGAAAAGCAGTTTATGTTCCTCCAGATTCATAGAACTGCCTGGTGAGGGACATGAACTCCAGAGCTCATGCCCCTCGTGGATTCAAATCTCAGCCACTGTGTGACCCAGGGCAGGTCACTGGACCTCTGAGCCTCTGTGTCATATAACAGTACATGTAACAGACATGTAAACGGGGCTAGAAAGACCACCCTGGGTGTCATTATTGAATTCATAAGCAGGAAGCTCTCTCTGGATGAGTTTTCTTCTCTTTGCTTTTTGTTTTGTTTTGTTTTGTTTTTGGGTCACAACCGGTGTTGCTCAGGGGTTACTCCTGGCTGTCTGTTCAGAAATAGCTCCTGGCAGGCAAGGAGAACCATATGGAACACTGGGATTTGAACCAACCACCTTTGGTCCTGGACCGGCTGCTTGCAAGGCAAGCACCATTATGCTATCTCTCCAGCCCCTGCTTCTTATTTTTTTATTTTTATTTATTTATTTATTTGGTTTTTGGGTCACACCCAGCAGCGCTCAGGAGTTACTCCTGGCTCTACGCTCAGAAATCGCTTCTGGCAGGCTCGGGGTTACCATACGGGATGCCAGGATTTGAACCACCATCCTTCTACATGCAAGACAAACACCCTACCTCCATGCTATCTCTCCAGCCCACCTTGCCTCTTGATTGTTTGTTTGTTTGTTTGTTTTTGGGTCACATTCGGTGACACTCAGGGATTACACCTGGCTATGAGCTCAAAAATCACTCCTGGCTTGGGGTACCATATGGGACGCCAGGGGATAGAACTGCTGTCCGCCCTGCGTCAGCCGCATGCAAGGCAAATGCCCTACCAATGCAACACTGCTCTGCCCCCTCTCCTTGCTTCTTTTTGGTAGGGACTAGAGTTGGACCATCAGACCATCTTTAGAGGTGCTTGAGGCTACTCCAGCTTCCAGTCACTCCTGGTGGTGCTCAATGGTAGGAAGGGGGGATATCAATGATCAAACCAGAATCAGCTTCTTGCAAGGCGAGTGACACCAGAACTGTCTTTGGCCCCAGTGTGATTTTTTTTTCCTCTTTTGGGCCACATCCAGAGGCACTCAGTGGTTAGTCCTGGCTCTGTGCTCAGAAATTATTCCTGGCAGGCTCATGAGTCCATAGGGAGTGTTAGAGATTAAACTCAAGCGGGCCATATGCAAGGCAAATGCCCTGCCCATTATGCAACCACTCTGGCGGCTAATTTTTCCCCAGTTTTTATTTTTTTATTTTATTATAACACCATGATTTACCAAGTTGTTCATAATACAGTTGTTTTAGGCATTAAGTGTTCCAACACCAATCCCAATGTTGACACTAATGTGTCATCTCTTCACCAGTGTCCCCAATCTCCCACCCATGACCCTAGCCTGCCTCCATGCAGGCACAAATAAATTTACTTCCCATTGCTTGCTACAACGCAAAGACAAATGGGATGATAAAAACTTAGATCCACAGGGTCCATTTGAAATGACTGATCTATCTCTCCATGGTGTAACCACAGTCAATGTCTAAGGATTCACTGGACTGTGATAGGTGCGAGTTCAGACATCCATGTTACTGTTTGGATTCACTGAGCTTAATAGATTTCTATGTAAGTTTTCCATCAAATTTCCTGTGATACTACTGGTCAGACACTATTATAAAAAAGAGCTGTCACGCAGCCATGTCTGGCCCCCCAGTCCAGGATTTATAGGTTTAAAACAAATTTGAAGGCTGGAAATTTTGATAAGATTAACTTGTGGGGTTGGGCCATTTCTGTTGGAAGTGTATAGGGTGTGGCACTGGGCTACTGTAGTTTGTTCCAAAGGGGGAATACCCAACCCCCTTTCTGAGAAGTCCACAGAGTTATCAGCCTATTCGGGTAACCTGGAAAAGTGTAATTTTTCTTAATACCAACGGATCCCTGGGATACCCATGTTTCAAATCCTGGAAGCTGAGACAGTCATTTGGGATATGTTAAGGGAACCAGTAGGGAAACAAGTGGGCAATTGTGGAACACTTCATTTCTGCTATCTAAAAGACCCACAATCCCACATTTCCTTCCCCCATATCTAAAATGTTCCACTCCACATCTGGGCCCCAACTGCCTAAGAATTCCAGCCACCGTCCCTCTGAATCATCCATGACCTGGGGCAGGGATTTGGTGATGCAGCATATTCTAAGATTCCCACCAGAGAGTCCTCAGACCTCATTCTCTACCTTGGCTTCCCTTCTCCCTACTCATTCATCAGTGACCCCCAGGCTACCTCCCAACCTAGGAGGGCCTCACTCTCTCTCTCCTCCTGGTTTCACACATCCACTCATAAGAGGTATCCATGGAAAGAACATGATTAAATATCTAGTTTCTGCCTCTTGGCCACTACCCTGGATAGCTCATCCTCTTTGCTTGTAAACTGAGGGGTCCAAAGCACAGAGAAGCAAGCAGGAGGCGGGCTGCCCTCTTCCCACCCTGATTCCTGAAGAACTTGCCATGAAACCATCTCTTTGTGCTGTCAGACCCAGGACTCCAGTATTCCCACCTTCAACTCATTGACCTCAACAACACAGGACAGAGTGGGGGGGGGGGGTAAGTGGACAAATCTTTGAGCAGCCACAGATCTCTAAAAGCCTTCGTCTCATATTTCTGTCCATGAACCACCCACAAAATCTGGGCTACTCACCTTTCTGGGATGACAAACCAGGCCCCCAGACCTGCTATTGTTATTAAACTTGTATTGCTGGCACAGTTACTGGTGCCCTGCTCTGTCAGAGCCAGGCACAGAGGGGAAACCAGAGAAGCCAATGCACTTGGGGAAATCACAAATTTCCTTATAGTCCAGATTTTCAGAAGTCTTGTGCAACAGAATCTTGTCCAGTATTATTTAAAGCAGCCTGATCTAAATTCATCTGGCAATGAGACAGTTTTTGACATAACACCTATTCACATGTCAACACGCTTCTCAAGACATATTAGGAAAATTGAACCTGAGGCATGCAAAAATTAGCATTTATTACCCAGAGAGCTATACTGTCCAAAAGAAAATAATGGCTACTGATATTTTCTGCCTGATCTCTCTGTGGCATCCTCAGAAAAGGAACGAAGGTAGATTCCCTTTTCTGCATGAACAACAAGCAGTCCAAAGCCACCCCCTACACCCTCCGACAGAAATAGCCAAGCTCCATGACTTAACCTTATCAAACTTCCAAGCCACCAAACTTGTTTCAGATCTATAAATCCCGGACGATGACACCTCAATATTTCATGGTAGTGTCAACCCAGTAGGATCACAGGAAATCTGAAGGGAAAGTTCCATAGAAATCTACCAATCTCAGTGAACCTAAATAGTAATATAGAAATTTTAACCAGCACCAACCACAGCCTAGCATGTATTTAGACACTGACTGTGGTAAAACTATGGAGAGACAGAACAATCATTTCATATTGACCCTTGTGTTGGGCTGAAGCATAGCATAGTGGGGAGGGCGTTTGTCTTGCATGCAGCCAACCCAGGTTCAATCCCCGGCATCCCATGTAGTCCCTCGAGCCTGCCAGGAGTTATTTCTGAATGTAAATTCGGTAGTAACCCCTGAGTGCCTCCGAGTGTAATAAAAAAATAATAATAGGGCACGGAGAGATAGCACAGCAGCGTTTGCCTTGCAAGCAGCCGATCCAGGACCAAAGGTGGTTGGTTCGAGTCCTGGTGTCCCATATGGTCCCCCGAGCCTGCCAGGAGCTATTTCTGAGCAGACAGCCAGGAGTAATCCCTGAGCACCGCCAGGTGTGGCCCAAAAACCAATAATAATAATAATAATAATAAAATAATAATAATAATAATAATAATAAATTGACCCTTGTGGATCTAAGTTTTGATCTTTCCATCTGTCTTTTGCATTGTAGCAAGCACTAGCAAGCACTATGAAGTAAATTTGTTTATGGAGGCAGGGTAGAGTGGTGGATAGGATATTGGGGACACTGGTGAAGGGGTATCATATTGGTGGTGGAATTGGTGTTGAAACACTTGATGCCTGAAACAACCATATTATGAACCTGATAAATCGCGGTGTTGTGATAAAAATTAAAACAAAAGACTGAACACTGTTCAGTCCTGAAAGTGTACTGTTACTCTTGTTTGGCAGGTTTATTTAAGGGAGGTGTGGGAGAGTTCATGTTTACAGTTGCAGGGTCAAGTCTTTCTGAGCTAAGTCTTTAGCTATGTCCAGAGGTTCCAAGTTCTTGACTTCGCTACAGGAAAGAATTCAAGAGCAAACCAAAGCACTAAAGTGGAGTGAGTAGTTTGTCAGAGCATAAAGAATCAGCATATAGGTGCAACCAAATGTTTCTAAGATAAGCTACTTAAACAGAAGTTTAAAGTTAGGGGTCAGAGAGATAGGGGTCCTCAAACTTTTTAGACAGGGTACCACACCAGTGCACTGTACCTCAGACCATTGGAGGGCTGGATTATAGTTTTAAAAATTATGAACAAATTCTTATGCATACTGCACATATCTTATTTTGAAGTAAAAAATCAAAATGGGAAAAATGCCATATTAAAAATGAAGAACAAGTAAAGTTAAACCAAAAAACTTATCAGTAGTTCAATGGGAACTATGAGCCTGATGGCTATAATTTGAGGACCCCTGATTGAGACTGAGAGGAGGGGTGAGAGAGAGAGAAGGAGGAGGAGGAAAAGGAAGAGGAGGAAGAAGAGAAGAAGTAAAAAGGAAGAACAAAGGAGGAGAAGGAGAAAAAGAAAAAAGAATAAGTAAAAAGAAAGGAGGAGGAAGAGGAGGAGAAGGAGGAAGAAGAACGAGAAGAACAAGAAGAAAAAGAAGAAAAGAAAAAGGAAGGAGGAGGAGGGAGAAAGAAGAAAAGAGAAGGAAGAAGAACAAAGAAAAAGAACGAAGAAGAAAAGAAAGGAGGAAGAAAGAAGAAAAGAGAAGGAAGAAGGAAGAAGAAAAGAAGAAGAGGAAGAGGAGAAGAAGAAAGAAGAAGAAAGAAGAAGGAAGAAGAAAAAGAAGAAGAAGAAGAAGAAGAAGAAGAAGAAGAAGAAGAAGAAGAAGAAGAAGAAGAAGAAGAAGAAGAAGAAGAAAATTTAGCACACATCCCACATGCGCACTGCAGCCAGGGACGAGTCATCTGCTAAGCAGTGCAGGTGGCAGCAGCAAAAACACCCAGTAGGCAGCAGTTAGTTTAGGAAACCCTGTTCTACATTTTAGGACATTTCTCTTGCCTATAGTTGATCCCGTTTTGTTCCCCACATCACATGTGATACCCTGAGTACCACCAGGAGTGACTCCCTAAGCACAGAGCCAGGAGTAAGTCCTGAGCACTGTTAGGTATGGCCCCCCATAACATAACAAAACAAAACAAAACATTTTTGTAAACACTTTTCTGTCATATAGGTATAGAAACATGGCATAATAAAGAATGGCATTAGGGTATATAGTAGGGTATAGTTTATATACTATATACTAAATAAGGATTGCTTTATATACGGTAATTCAGACATGAGAAAGAAGGGCAGGATTCAATGGAGGGTCTGTGAAAATGTGACCAATTATTTTTTGTTTGGGGACCACACCAGCTGTACTCAGGGCTTACTCCTGCTCTGTGTCAAGAATCCCTCCTGCTCTGTGGTGCTGGGGATCTAACCTGGGTAGCCACAATGCCAGGCAAGCACCTTGCCTGCAGTACTATATCTCTCTGGCCCCCACAAGACAAAAGTTTAGCGTGGATATGAGAATTTATAAAAAAGGTTTAATGACAAGAAAGTAAGCAAAAGCAGCTGGCAGCATCTTCAGACATGTGTATTAGAACACACACTTCCTCCAGGAGGAGGAAAGTCTCAGTAAGAATTTCAAGATGTTGGGCCTGGAGAGAGCACAGCGGTGTTTGCCTTGCAAGCAGCTGATCCAGGACCAAAGGTGGTTGGTTCGAATCCAGGTGTCCCATATGGTCCCCCGTGCCTGCCAGGAGCTATTTCTGAGCAAACAGCCAGGAGTAACCCCTGAGCATCACCAGGTGTGGCCCAAAAACCAAAAAAAAAAAAAAAAAGAATTTCAAGGTGTCAGTCAACTGCAACTTTCATAATCCGATATCCCCTGGGGAAAATAATACTGAATGCTTGCTATAAGGGAGGACAACTCAGCAAAAGTTAATGACCATGAAGGACCAGCAGAAGAAGGTTTAGATGGACATTTGTTTCTCCACAATCCCCCTGATCACACAGATAAGGGGGCCCTGGGCAGTGATGAGTGAGTGCTGTAGTGATTGACTCATAAAGGGCCAGATGTTTGTGAAAAAATTGCTCCTGGGAAAACCATCTGCTGGAGGAAGGAAAGGTCTCACAGCAAGTCAGTTGTCTGCAGGTGGAAGTTCGGGGAGGACCACTTGAAAAAGATCTCCCTCTTCCTACTGCCTAAAACTCACCGGCCCATGCCACATCTGTTCTTTCTTTCTACCCAGAAGCATCCCATCAACGGATGCACCTCAGGATCTTCCACCTACACGTTCATTGGTCAGGCTACCTGCCAATATTCATGGTCTCTACCAATCACCTCTTTGAGCTGAAGATGGAAGGGCCACGTGGGCGGATGCTGAGCTTTATTAAACCAACGGCTCCCCTGGGCGGCCCAGCCATTTCAACAGTCTCCCAGTCATGGAAGGAAAATTTGATGAGTCCTGCGCCTTCCTTCTTCTTCTCTTCCTGTTTAAGAAGCCCTTGTACAAGGAAGAACCTTGTACAAACTACCAGCTAATTGGCCAAGAAGTATCTTCAACAAAGAATATCAGGAAAATCATAAAGGACCATAGCTATAGTACAGAGGGCAGTGCGGAATGAGTGCTGCAGTGAACGGTAGATTGACTCATCTGGGCCAGCTGTTGGTGAGAAAAATGCTCACTGGGAAGATCATTCCAGGAAGAAGGAAAGGTCTAAAAGCAAGGGAGTCAGTCAAATTCTAACCCCAAAACATAGCCTGTGTGTCTTAGAAGCAAGTTAGTATTTGCTAACTGTTCTCCAGGGGAAGAGATTGGGCAAAGGAAGGGGGCTGGAAAATTCATGGGAGATTCTACTGTGATTAGTCAGTCTTAGAATCAAGTCTACACTAGAGGAAAAGGCCCAACTCCATTCAACCAAGGGATTGGCAAATATGAGGAAGGTCAACATGGCTAGGTCAAGCATTCCCCAGTGAAAGAACCCTCATTATTGGCCCTCATCTCCTCCTCTTGCCACCTCCCAAAGCTCAGAGAAAAGCTCAACTTTGGGCACAGAGTGACTTAATGGGGGAAGATTTAGTGCTGTCCTAAGTTCCTACCCCAGGTGGGGCCTTATTCTCTCCTACTTTTCATTGACCTTTGCTTGGGGGAGGTAGTTAACACACCTAGGCAAAATTAGGCAATTTTCCTCAATGTCTCTGCAACCTCATTGTTCTGTCCTTATCATTTCCCCCAGAATACGAAGAGTTTTAGAGTCTGTGTCCCAACTACTTCTTGTTATAGACAACGAGCTGCATCAAGGCAAACACAAAGCATTAATTAATCATCGCTTTGTCAGTACAAGCTAGGTTTCGGCATGTTTGAGAAAAGGGTGCATTCTGGGAGAGAAGCATAGATCTGAGGACAGCAGAATCTACCAAATTGTTAGCGATGGGCCTCATTCCCTCCCTGGAAGAGCTCGGCCTCTCACATGTGTGCCAACATACAGATCACCATGTCTGCAGACTCAAGTCAGATGGCAAAACTCAACCCAAACTAGGAGCAGAGAATTCCCCCTCCCCACCTCACCCCTGAGAATCTAGCCAAGATATTTCTGGAAGAATTGAATCCGTTTCCACTGAATTTATAACCAATACTGGGTGTAGTATAAATACAATTAATATAAGTCCTTGATGTTGCTGGATGGTGGTGGATCCTTTCTCGGCCAGCCCGGGCACCTGCAACCCCTTCCAGCCTGTGGGTCTGTGGGTTCAGGGTGTGGTGAGGAAATGATCTACAAGCAGTCAGTAGAAGTCAGGAGACATGAAGCTTTAAAAGACCCTCAACACCATGCTTGTATCTTACATGGCAACTAAACTAACCATTCAAGCAGCCTCTCTGCAGCTGCCCTGTATCTAAAACCTGTCTTATCCCAAAATCCTGCTTCCTCCTTTGGCTTCTTGCTGAATCCCCTCTCTGAATCCCCTTACACCCCCTCAGGCAACCCTTTTGTTCCCTTCCATATATCCCTCCCAGAAGTGGGCTGGTCTGAGCCTCAGGAAATATTAGCATTTAGCCTAGGGAGCGGTGACAACTGGGCACCCCAAATCCCAAGTCAAGCCATCTCTAAAGTGCCTGAAGTCGTTGGTCAAAGACCAGCAAAACTTTTGATGATGTGATTTGGGGTTGGGGAGGGGGAAGTAACTCAAGAGTCTTCTGCTGGGAATCAAGTTGGATAAACTCTGCATTGTCACCAACCCACAACAGACAAGTTTGTTTTTTGTTTTGTTTTTGTTTTGTTTTTGGAGGGATGTGCATACTTAGCAGAGCTCAGAACTTCCTTTTGGCTTTATTTTAGGGATCACTCTTAAAGGAGTGCAGGGAATGTTCAAGAAGTGGGTGTTGTTGGGTACAGTAATTGAATCTAGGTTGACCACTTTCAAGCTCAAGGGCATCATTACCCCACTATACTCTCTCTCCAGCCCCCATAAGAAAATATTTAGTCTGTAACAATACACAAGAGCAGTGAAGGCTCACTGAAAATACAGAAGCAAAGGAGGCTGGTTGTTCATTTAGACACGCTTACAACACATATTTTCTCATGACAGAGGAAAGTCTCTTAGTAAGGATTTCTCAATGTCAGTAAACCACCACCTTCATGTGGAGGAAATATTCTGAATGCTCTCTCCTGTGGACACCCCAACAAAAGATGATGGTGGTAAGAGACATGCTGAGTAGTGTGAGAAGCAAAAGCCCATCTTTGAAGAGGGGGGGAGAATTTTACTTCTAAGTTTCTAGAATAACATTTCCAAACTCAGCAGAAGACATTTTCGCTCCTATACCTTGTTAGCTTCGATAACTCCTGTTTATCACTTGTTTTCTATCACTTTAATCATCTTTCCACTTCATACAAAAAATAGTATGGTCAACCATAGACATAATTTTGAAAACATTTTTTTCATTTTAAAGATAAAGTACTCCCTTTTTCTATAACTTAAAAGTTGAAATGAATGATATAAATGATATGAACTGGGGAGAGAAGGAAAAGTGACCCCCCCAGATAAATCAATGCTTACCGAGCTAATATTGCTAAGACTGGTATAGACACTAGACATCCATGACTGTGCTTTATTCCCAAAACTTCTCGTAGGTTAGACAAGTGAACCAACCCTCTGAGGAGTCACAAAACTCTTGAGCATATGCTGAGTGGGGTCTCCCACAGGTGTGGCCTCTTGAAGCCCAGATGAGGATCCAGGGGACCTGTTTATATTCAACAAAAAGATGTTCAGCTTGGGGTTCAAGTAAAGGATGACATCCAGTTTAACTTCCAAGCCTTTGGATGCACCAACTGCCAAGCATCTAAGTGTTCTAACTGCCCAACTGTGTCCCTGGTGAGGATGGCATGAGTGCATCTGACTCACAATCTGGCTAAGCACCATCGAGTGAATATAGGGCTGGGGCAATTCAGGATACTGGTCATGATTTCAGGACTGATGCTTTGCAGGAGCTTCCTGGGAAGGGGCAGGAGAACAGTGGTCTCTGTCTCTGAAATTGTCTGTGGGTACTTGGACAATTGTGGGTACTTGACCATTGATGCCATCAACCAGAAAAAAACAAGAAATGTTGCCTGAGATGGAAGAAAAAGCAAGGTCCAAAACCATCCAGCTTCTGTTGACTTTTAATACCATTGCAGGGGGGTGGTCTTGTGTGTGTGTATGTGTGTTTGTGTGTATCACTGACTTCAGAGCCATGTGTGCTTGAAACGACACACTTTTATTTCCCACTTCTCCTGACGAGGAGACCAGGCTTCGACTCACAAACTGTGCAAAAAGCATAAGTGGGGCTATAGTCTCATTTTGAAGACTTAAGAGGGGAAGGTCCACTTCAAATTGTATTCAGGTTACTGGCAGAATTCAATGCCTTTGCAGCTGTGTGATCCCCACAAGTTCACACGGATTGCCAGTAGTGGACAACTCTCAGATCAAGCCCTTGTGATTTTCTGATTTCCTCAGAATCAGAAAATTATCTTTGACACTACTCTGCTATCATCAAATTGAAGTTGTTATTGTACGTAGCCCTAAGGTGACCAGAACACACACTGGAACTAAGGCTTGATAAGAGAAGCTCCAGAAGGGACAAAGGCCGGGAAAGGTCAAAAATAATCAACTACTCCTAACTGACCTTTCCCCAGGCAACCCAACCATGTGGGGGGCAGGTTGGGAGAAACCCTTTATAAGCTAACTTCCAATTTGTTTATTTTATAAATTTTATTTAATAAATTTAATCATTTAAATTTTTCTAGAGCATGTGCTTCTCCCCCTTTTGGGTTTGGGGGGAAACTGGGGGTATCGGTGGATGCCTTCTCTGGTTTCTTAGGCGGTGCGGGCCGGGGCAGAGCTCTCATCAGCCTCGGCCGTGTCCTCGGCTATTTTGGCAGCCGCAGCCAATGCTGCTGCTTGTGTCTTGGCCGCATCTCGATAAAGTTCGGACACAGCCTCCGATGCTGCTTCCAGACTGGACGCTAGGTCTGATGCTGCCTCCGCAGCCGTAGACAGTGTGCTTTCCAACTGTCCAGCAGCCCCCGCAGCCGCGGACACTGAGGCTGACGCCTTTGAAGCCCTCGCCATGGTCCAGGCTGCTGCTGTCACCATGTGGCCAGCGCTGCTGAGGCAGTTGGCGTCGCGTCTGCCTCCTCCTCTGGATCCACCCGCCTGGCCTCCTCCTCTGCCTCCTCTCTTGGATCTGCTGCCTCCGGCCTTGGAGTCGCCTCCTCTTCCTGCTCCTCCATCTGCCTACAGGCGCTGGTACTCACTCCGGGCGTGTCTGTCCTGTGAATGCCCATTTTTCCAATTTTTATGCTAGGTTGTATACCAGGGCTCTCTTTGCACCTTTGGAGAAATCTGTGTCCTCTCGAGTCGAAAGTGTCACGGCTTTCTTATCCTCTTCTTTCCCTTGCTCAGCATCTCCCATAAAGCCTGTTTTACTTTAAAAAAGAAAAAAGCTTGAGAAAAGGAATATGGGAGGCATTACTTTCCCCAATTTTAAATGGTATTACAAGGCAATAGCTATCAAAACAGCACGGTATTGGATTAAAGACAGATCCTCAGACCAGTGGAATAGACTTGAGTATTCAGAGAATGTTCCCCAGACATACAATCAACTACTCTTTGATAAAGAGCCAAGAATACCAAAAAAAAAAAAAAAATGCAAGGAAAGCCTCCAACAAGTGGAGTCGGCACAACTGGTTAGCCACTTGCAGAAAAGCGAACTCAGACCCCCATCCACCACCATGCACAAAGACCAAATCCAAATGGATTAAGACCTTGATATCAGAAAAAGGAGTGGCCATGTTTGAATAAGACCAGCTTCATAAAGTCTATTCTCGAGATGTAAAATTCTACCCCAAAACATAGCCTGTGTGGCTTAGAAGCAAGCTAGCATTTGCTAACTGTTCTCCAGGGGAAGAGACTGGGCAAAGGAAGGGGGGCTGAAAAACCATTGAAGATTCTACTGTGATTAGCAGTCAGTCTTAGAATCAAGGCTACACCAGAGGAAAAGGCCCTACTCCAATGAAACAAGGGATTGGCAAATAATAGGAAGGTCAACATGGCTAGACCAATAAAAGAACCCTCATTGTTCACCCTCCTCTCTTCTTCTTGCCACCTCCCACATCTCAGAGAAAAGCTCAACTTTGGATACAGAGTGACTTAATTGGGGAAGACAGTGCTCTCCTAAGTTCCTACCCAAGGTGGGGCCTTATTATCTCCTACTTTTCATTGAACTTTGCTAGGAAAAATTAGGCCTCAATTAGGCCTCAACATCCCTGCAACCTCAGAAAAATTAGACCTAAAAAATTAGGATTCAATGCCTGCAACCTCATTGTTGTGTCCTTATCAATGTCCCCAGAATACGAGGAGCTTTAGTGTCTGTGTCCCAACCACTTCGTATTATAGACAATAAGATGCATCAAGGGAATCCCAAAGCATTAATCAATCATCGCTTTGTCAGTACAAGCTAGGTTTCGGCATGTCTGAGAAAAGGGTGCATTCTGGGAGAGAAGCATAGATCTGAGGACAGCAGAATCTACCAAGTTGTGAGGATGGGCCTCATTCCCTCCCTGGAAGAGCTCAGCGTCTCACTTGTGTGCCAACATACAGATCACCGTGTCTGCAGACTCAAGTCAGGTGGCTAGACTCAGCCCAAACTAGAAGCAGAGAAACCCCCCTCCCCACCTCACCCCCTGAGAATCCAGCCAAGATATTGCTGGAAGAAATGGATCCTTTCCACTGAATTTATAACCAATATTGGGCATCTCAAATCCCAAGTCAAGACATCTCTAAAATGCCTGTAGTTGTTGGTCAAAGATGAGCAAAACTTCCTGATGTGATGATTCAGGGGTTTGGTGGGGTCACTCATGAATGTTTTTAAAAACATGGACCACATTCCTCTGATAGGAATGCTATTACGTGGGCCAAAATAAGCAAGTGTCGTGGATATTTCCATGGCATTCAAAATGTTGGTGGTGGGGATCACATACGTTGTGGTACGTCCATTGTTTTGTTCACTCCTGACCAGGTACAGCTTTAGGGAAGTAAACTGTTGGCCCTGAATATTCCAGAACCCTTAGGCAAACACTTGGGAATATGATCTCACTGAGACTTGTGCTCAGCTCAGGTATGGATCTGACTCCCCTCAAGATTACCAGCAGATCATTGTCTCTTAAAGACACCTGAGTCTCTGGCCATCCCCTGGTGCTGGCCTCCCTCTCTGCCTTTTGCCTTCCTGAGATGGATGAACCCTGTCTTTGTTCCTACTTCCTTAAGCCCTCATGACTTTTTTGCCCTTTGATTTTATATATAATTCCTTTTTTGATGAACCTCTGTAGACATGAGATACGGAGTGGTCACACAGGCCATGCACAATAGATTAAAAACAAGTAACCTGACGTTACACCATAAACTTGCTATTAGACCATCAGTCAAGTCTGGGCTGGTCAACTCATTTTTTAGAAGAGACCATGGAGTAGAGAGGTCTGTGGTCCATCCAGTTTCTTTAGGCTCCAAGTACCAGGTGTTAAGGGAAAATTTATGAAAATAGATGTGTGAGCTTTTGAAAGGGGGAATGTTAAGGGAAAATTCATGAAAATAGATGCTAGAAGCCTTTCTCCACCCCCACCTTGTCTTTCCTCTTGCTCTGGAATTTCATCTTGAGATGATTATAATGGCTCAGATAAGTGATCAGATATAGATGCCTGTTAAGCCTTTCTCCACCCCCACCTGGTCTTTTCTTACTCTGGAGTTGCACCTTAAGACGTCAATGGCCTGCTGCCCCGGTAACCTATTAGCCAACTCTCCTCCTAAGGGAAACCTGACATCTTTGGGTAAAAGAATGGACTTCTGCTTGCCCCTCCAAAAGGTCTCACCATCTGATTGGACACTCTGTTTGAACCTGGACTATGGATTGGTGCATTCTACAAGCCCTACTTTCCATATTGGCCCTCCTCCTAAAGTTACTAAACCTTCTGGCTTCAGTCTGCAGGACTGATCTGGTCACCCCAGCTAGCTGGAATGCATAAACCTGTTTGCTATTGCATTTTCTGAAGTTTGTGGTCTTTATTTGAGGTGATGGGCTTTCTTGGACCCTGGACACCAGATAGCCCATGTACCCCGGAATACATATAATGCATGAAAATAAAACCAAATCACAGATCTCTTCCTAAGTAGTAATTTGATTTGGCACTAGCCAGAGAGAGCAGTGTGGGCATCTGAAATCTTTAGGGGAATGAAGCTGACAACAGGATAGGGCTCTGATGGCAAGGAGTTATTGGGATGAAATAAAAGTTTTTGGAAGAGACAAACCAAGAGATGACGTTGAAAATATTTATTGTAACTAGCCCTAATGCAGCCAGGACACACACTGGAACTAAGGCCTGATAAGAGAAGCTCCAGAAGGGATAAAGGCCGGAAAAGGTCAAAGATGATCATCTGCTCCTGACTGACCTTTTCCCGGGCAGCCCACCCATGAGGGGCAGGTTGGGAGAAACCCTTTATAAGCCAACTTGGAACAAAGCAGACATGAACGTGCCATGCATGTATATGGCTCCCGGTGGACATGTGTTTAGCACCTCCCTTGAGAAGTGCACTTTCCAACTTTTTTTGGGGGGGGCCACACCCATTTGACACTCAGGGGTTACTCCTGGTTACTCCTGGCTATGCGCTCAGAAATTGCCCCTGGCTTGGGGGGACCATATGGGACACCGGGGGATCGAACCGCGGTCCATCCTACGCTAGCGCTTGCAAGGCAGACACCTTACCTCTAGCGCCACCTTCCTGGCCCCGCACTTTCCAAATTTTATGCTTGGTTGTATACCAGGGCTCCCCGCACCTTTGGAGAAATCTGTGTCTTCTCTTGAGCCTAGGCTGTCTCCTTTTCTTATCCTCTTTCCCTTCCTCAGCACCTTCCAATAAAACTTGTTTTACTTTAAAAAAGAAAAAGGAGTTGCCATGTTTGAACAGTACCAGCTTCATAGACTCTTTTATCCAATGAGATGTAAAATGAGCCATGAAAGACTATGGCTACAGCTTCTTGGGTAGCACAAAATGGCTATCTCAGGAGGAGAAAGTGGTCCACACCCCTACCCTGCCGAAGCCATGCTTGCTGACTCTACCACCCAGAATCACCATTTTCCTGATGGACTGCCTCCTCACTGACCTCTACGATTCTCTGCCGATATGACCACACTTCAGGTATAACAATTGTTGCAACACCAAGACTTTTTTGAGCAAGCGTGGGCACTCCCATATGTTCTTCTTCCAGGAAATCTGAGCAGCTGAATATATGCCCATAAAATTTGTAATATTGTGGCTTTGAATTTCTGGACAATTTCATTTATTTTATGCTGTCATACCTAACAAAACACCCAATTTAATGAACTGGACATAAAACAAAAAGAGCTTATTAAACCTTCTGCCACTGTATTTTTATTTATTTTTTTATTTATTTATTTTGGTTTTTGGGTCACACTGGGCAGCACTCAGGGTTTACTCCTGGCTCTACACTTAGAAATCACTCCTGGGAGGCTTAGGGGACCATATGGGATGTCAGGATTTGAACTGCTGTCCTTCTGCATGCAAGGCAAATGCCTTACCTCCATTTTCTCTCTCTCTCTCTCTCTCTCTCTCTCTCTCTCTCTCTCTCTCTCTCTCTCTCTCTCTCTCTCGTCCCTCTGCCACTGTATTAATGGCTTTGTGACACAGTAACTTTCACAGATAAGCTTGCTATGGTACTTTTTTTTTTCTTTTTATCTTTTTTTTTTTTTTTTTTTTTTGGTTTTTGGGCCACACCCGGCAGTGCTCAGGGGTTACTCCTGGCTGTCTGCTCAGAAATAGCTCCTGGCAGGCACGGGGGACCATATGGGACACCGGGATTCGAACCAACCACCTTTGGTCCTGGATCGGCTGCTTGCAAGGCAAATGCTGCTGTGCTATCTCTCCGGGCCCTTTCCTTTTTTTTTTTTTTTTTTAAGAATTGCATTCACTTATCTGGAAACAAGTGTATTAGGATTCACTATGTCAACTATGTAATGCATTATCTTTAAATAAATAAAATAATTTGTAAATGTAAATAAAAGAACAAGCAGCAGCATGGTACTTTTTTTTCTTTTTATCTTTTCTAATTTTTTCTTTCCTTTTTTTTTTAAGAATTGCATTCACTTATCTGGAAACAAGTGTATTAGGATTCACTATGTCAACTATGTGATGCATTATCTTTAAATAAATAAAATAACTTGTAAATGTAAGTAAAAGAACAAGCAGCAGCATGGATCAATCCATCTAGTGCAGTTTCTACCCTCCCTGAAGATGATCAGAGTTGATGGAAGCTGGAAGGAAAGAGAAAGATGCCGTCAGAATGTGAGTGGAATTGCCGAGAGCTCGAAGCCTGTCTGAAAAGGTTGTTCAGGGGGCTGGAGCAATAGCACAGCAGGGAGGGCGCTTGATTTGCATGCGATCCACTCAGATTCTATCCTTATCATTACAGATAGTTTCCCAAATCCTGCCAGGAGTAATCCCTGGGCCACACTGGGTATGGCACCAAAAATACAAACAATGATGACGATAAGAAGTAGCAGTAGTAGTAGTAAGTAGTGAGGGTGGTGATGATGGCAGTGGTGGTAGTAGTAAAAGTATAGTAGCAGTTCTGTTTTCAATACAAAATGAGCACTAGATTCCATGTCTTTCTACCTAACCTCATAGCAAGTTCACAGCCCTTGCCAGCAGTGATTCCTCTGTACATGTTCTGGCCTAGGATAAAGCTGCTGACCTATGGATAGGCCCATTCTTTTTTCATTTTAAGTTAAAAAAACTTATTTGGAGAAACTATGCTCACAGACACAGTTGCCATGTCTGCATTCAGCCAGCTCCACAGTCACTCTCTTCTCAAAAGAGATGTGAAACAGGCCATGAAAAAGAATGTATATATCAGCCACACAGCTAAAATCTGGCCATTTCAGGAGGAGAGGGTGAGCTAAGTTCCCGCCCTGCCAAAGTCACACCTACTAAACCCATCACCCACAATCACTGCTTTGCCAATGGCCCAGCATCACCACTCAATCATAAAACACTGCCGAGATACCAATCTGATCAAAATTTCAGGGATGCCTGTATTTGGTCTGATATCACCATGATATCAGCTGGGTGTGGTCATCCTCTATCTGCCTTCTCATACTTCTGGCAGCCCTGAAAGCCCTGACAGCTAAACCATGCCCCCCAAAAGCCACAGTATCAGCCACAGAGCTTGGAATTTCTAGATTGTGCCCAGTCTCCAGCCTGTCCAACTGACTCTAGAAATCCCACTGGGCACCCCCACCTACAGCCCTATATGCCCAATATCTGTACAAACTTGTTTTACCCCACCCAAATACACACATCGTACCACCCATCCCAGTCATTTTGTATCTCCCAGGAAACTAGGCATAATAAACCTTTTACATTTCCAAGTTCCCTGATGGTTATTGATAAGTGGGTCACATCTGTAGCAAGAACCATAGAGTGGGTCCACTGGTATAGGCCGGCTCAGCAGAAGTAACTGGCTGCATGCTGCTGGCCTGAAGGCCAATGGCAATGCTATCAGTAGGCTGAGAAAGAAAATATAGACTAGTTGGGTTCCAGAGCCTATCAGGCTCAGCTTGGGCAGAGTTTGCAGGCCACATGAAGATAGCTCAAGCAGAGGAAAAGTTCCTGAGTGTGCTTGTCTTTTATTAGCACTGTCTCTGCATGCAGAGCGTCTCTTCCGGGATGGCTCTAGCTCTTGAAGTCCCTCTTGCTTTTTTCTCCAAATTTCTCATCCAGCGCCTTCTGCAAGCTCATGTTCAGGGCATTTTTCTGGTGCCAACGTCCTGCAGAGATCAGGAAAGAAGTCTTGGGTCCCCACATCCAACCATCTTCCAGGACCACTGCAGAGTATGTCTCTGGCTCCTCTCTAGGCTTGGGGTTGGGGTGGAGTGGGAGAATCTACCCTGCTCTCACCCCTTTTACCCCACCTACCCAGTTCATCCGTCTTCCTGCCATGCCAGTGTTCGATGTCCCTCACGGATTTTTCAATCACCTCTGGGGTGTAGGAGGCCTTCATGAGGCTCACTGTCTCCTGTGCGGCCCCTGTAGAACCCCATAAGAAGTTGACAAATACTCCAACAGTGAATGGGTATTCCAGGCTTCATCCCTCTGCCGCAC